>NW_027186473.1:1647874-1674107 GCF_028583685.1 Petaurus breviceps papuanus
GAGAGAGAGAGAGAGAGAGAGAGAGAGAGAGAGAAGAGATAAGCAGAAAGAGACTTTGGAAGAGAGAGAGGAGTCAAACATTGGGGAAAGATAATGAAAAGAAATTGAAACAGATTGGTATAAGAGTCTGTAGGGATAAAGAAGTGGGGGCAGCAAAAAAGAAAATAGAAAGAAATAAGAGACGGAAGGGGTCGTAGAAAGAAGAAAGAGAGAGAGACTCATTGAGAGAATGTGTCTATAAGAGTTTGGGATGGGTAACAAAGACAGAACTAGGCAAGGGGCAAGGAGAAGGTACTGAGAGAGATAAGAGAATGGGGGGGGGGAAGAGAGAGAGTTTGGATTTGTGGTCTATGATCGGAAATAACAATGATAATCATTCCTCTTTGCCTCGCTCTCCTCCGCCCAAATCAGTTTACTGCCTATTGGCTTCCGCCTGAGGAGGGGGTAAGAATAAGGAACGTGAGTGATGTGCTCAGAGGAACTCCATTCCAAACCCTTATGGCGCCAGAGCACCTGTACACCCTGCAGACTGGCATGGTCCCAGCGTTCTTCCACTCTCTATGTTACGGAGAAGCCCTGGGCAATTCTAATGTCTGCGTCCGTCAGTCTGTCTGTCCTCTCTCTCTTTCTCTCTCTCTAGCGCCCACTCTAAGGGTTGAAGATTACGGGTGGGCTGGGGGTGGGGAAAGAGTGTGGCTCCTGGGCTGGAGAGCTTGGGCGGTGGGGTCGAACCTTGGAAAGCGAGAAAAGAGTTGTATTGTGATATTGTGATAGGGGTGAGAGCGAGCGGAAAGGTAGGGTAAAGTTGAAAACTTGCAGCAAAACACCTCCGAAGTCAAAGCCCTGACTTGCCATCACCCCACCCTAGCCACTGGAGGGAGACCCGGTTTTTCCACTAAGCCATTCTCCCGGAGCCGTGCGGGTCCCCACTATAGCCGTTCAGGCCCGCGCAGATTCTTTCAGAGACTGCCGCCGTATTGCCTCCTTCTCTCCTAGCTCTCCCCGCCCTAACCCCTTCTTGCCCAAGCTTGGTCGCCAGTGCTGAACCTCCTGCCCCTGCCCTCTCGCGGCTCCCCCTCTTGGCCCCGGCGATGCCCCAAGCTCAGAAGGGGCTAGCAAAACTAATCTGTTGGATGGCCTGACTTTCCCTTTCCATCCCATTCATTGAACGTGGAGCTGTATCTTTCAGAGTCTGAGCCTCACGGTCCGATGCGCAAATGCGCTTGACTTCATTTTCCCCTTTGTAATATGTGTAGGTTTATTTTCCAGTGTAACAACCTCCCCCTCTGGTCTTTCTTGCCCCTATCCCTCCGCCCCTCTTTTGTGGCCGGGTTTCTTCGTCGCCTCTGAAGATGAAAGGCACTCGGGCCGGGCCAAGCCTGACAGCACCAGCCCCAACCCCCTGTTTTGTTCGAGTTGTGCTTTCTACACGCGAGCTCTCCCCTAAAAGTTGTACCAAATGGTTAATTTGATTATTCCAACTATAGACCAACTGCTTCAGCAGCCTCCACCACGCGTCTGGGAGGAAAAAAGAAACCATCTATAAGAAATAATCTAATAAACGTGAAGTGTAGAAAAACCCCTTCTGATTTTCAACCGGCACAAATAGAATTAGAGCTTCAGCATCCTTTTCCCAAACAGACCTTTTGTCTAGATCACAAATTCAGCCAACCAGCAATGTGTACAGTGGCTGCTATTTATTTTAATAGATAGGCGGGTGGGAAGCTAGATGGATAGATAGATAAATGGATAGATGGATAGATGGATGGAGAGATCCATCTTCATCTGACTGCCCTTTCTTAATATGTGTACACGGTTGATTTTTTTTTCCTTGCCAATTTACTGAATCAATAAAGCAAAGGCAATGCAATGGGGAAAAAAAAAGTCATTTAAAACTCAAAACAAGGGAAGGGCAGCCAGGGATATCTACCATGAGAAAAAAAAAATGTTTACATGCTACCCCGTACCAAAATGAAAAAGGTTGAAAGTTTAAAAGAAACTTTTCTTTCCTTTTCTTTGCCATTCATAGGAGGGTTTCTTTTTTCTTCTTCTTTTTTCCTTGAAAGTCAGAAAGAATGTTAGAAGACAAGGAAACAAAACAGCAAACAAAATGCCATTGTATTGAAGTAGCAATTCATGGGAAAACGCTTGTCAGCCTCATAATGTCTCACTTCTATGAGGCTGTTTTACCGCAGGCTAAACACAATAACATGGGAATGAATAAAATATTAAATACCAGTGAGAATTTCAGAAGAATTTTCTTTTTGATTGCTTTATTTGGTGCTGCATCCAAATGATTCCACCACAGAAGTCATTGCCTATCATGAAATCAACCAGAAACAACAGTTTTCTGAACAGGAGAATAAAAAGAAAAAGAAAAGATTTGTGCCTCAGTGTGTCTACAAGCCACACAGCAGATTTCCTCCTTTTTTCAGTTACCTGACTGGGAAAATTCACTTAAAAGGACTTAATAGGGAGATCAGTGCATCCACAATATAAAATATAAACCAATCAAGGTGCATTCTGGGTCTGAGAACCAGCCAATATGAACATTTCTCCAAAAAGAATAGAGTAGTCTCCCCCTTCTCCTTCACCTGGTGACCATACTGTACTGGCTTTAGGATATACACTCTTCAAGGCTCTGGTACAGAGCCTGGCACTCAGCAGAATGTAGCAAATATTAAGCTATAGATTGATTGATTGATGATAATGGTGATGGAGTATCTACAGTTGGTTGTTTTTTTAAAACACGATTCTTTCTTATCATGTGTTTATTTTGCTTATAGATGAGAGCAGCCAAGTCAGAGAAACTGTTATAATATGCTGAATAGAAAAAGGAAAACAAATGTTTAGAATCTTGATTTTTTCAGTGGTTTACTACTAAAAGATGTTTATTTCATAGATGTAATTTATATGCATATGAAGAGGACTACATTTTTTAGAGCTAGAAATAGCTCCAGGGAATATGTAGTCTAACCTCCTCATTTTGCAGATGGATGAATCAGCTGAGTCCCAGAAAAATGAAGTGACCTGTTCCAGGTCATATATGTTTTCTGTTCAATGGATATTCAGTATCTGAGTGTGTATGATTTGTGTTGTCTATGTTATATGTAACAGGCTAACGAGGTTCATTTAGCCTTATATGTGATTTTAAGGTGTTTTCACATGGGGGTTTTGCACATTTTCTAAATCTTCTATGATTTCATAAATGCATTATATTTAAGTAAACATGAGTCAGGGTTATAGGAGGAAGGAAAAGGAGGCAAGGCATCATATTAAGGAAAGCAATATGGAATACCCCTAACCTGCTGTTCACAAAGCTCTATCTAGTAGAGGGAGTTGCCTACTACCTTCTTTTTTTTCTTTTTGCTGGAGTTTGGTTAACAGTGGTAACATCTGCTGGGCTGGGGAGACACAGGGCATTTGATCTGACTCACAGATGTAAAAGTGACATCTGCTTGTGACAAAGGAAGGGGAAAAGAAATTAAATTAAGCAGGGAGGCCTTTCTGGGTGGAGGAAAACCTGTTTGAAAAAGGGGAAAAAAAACTCACAAACCCTGACCAAGAAGGCAGCATGAGCAAGAGGACTTGAAAGGGGCATCCTGATTTCTGGACAAGCAGCTGCCAAAATAATTGATACAGCAACATCCCATGGTAGCAGTGTTTTGAGTCTTGTAGGCATTACTTATAGGGAAAGGAAGGTGATCTTTCTAAGTAAAACTGGGAAAGTAAGTCCATCCAGGCAAGCCAAGCAGTACTTGACCTATATAAAGGAAGTGCTATGTTGGGAAATCCTTCCCAACATATCAGCAACTCTAAGGACAGAGCAGTTATTTGGGGAATAATAATATAAAAAAATAACAGAACCCAGTAGCACTTAGGGACTTGGGATTGAGTCTATTTTTGAAGGAGTAGACTCAAAAAGAGATTTGCCTTTCACTGCTGTATTAAAATTCCTAATGACAGCTATCAAAAACTAGTCATTTTTGTGGTTGGCAGTTATCAACTGTCTCTTAAGAACCTTCCATTTGTGCTCAAAAGTGACAATCAAACTTCACCATCCCAGAAAGAAAAGTCTTATAAGTCTCCTCCTTGTATTGGAGCACATTATAGATGCTTAATAAATGTTAATTAATGAATGCAACACTTAGCTTCTCTAATACCCTCCCTTTTCTCTATGCTACTTATGCACAAAATATTAGGTCTCCTGAGAGAGTATTTAAAGGTGTAAGGCCAACTATTAGTTTCTAGGTGATAAAAACCAAGGCCACTGAAATCAAGCCCCCAAATTCCATATGGAGTTAGTGGCAGAACTGGAAGTAGACCTGAGATTTCCTAGTACCCAAATAAATATTTCTTCTTTATTCCAGTCCAGTACTTTATTTCGGGGACACAGAAATATAGGAAACCCACTAATAGGACTAAGAATTTATGTCACAGTCAATATTTTTAAATTGTGCCTTCCTGGTTTGGAAAACTGTGTCCCTGGGGTGGCTAGGTCACCCAGTGAATAGAGCACTGGTCCTGGAGTCAGGAGGACCTGAGTTCAAATCCGGCCTCAGACACTTAACACTTAAGTATCCGTGTGACCTTGGGCAAGTCACTTAACCCCAATTGCCCTCCAAAAAGCAAAAAAAACCTGCATCCCTGCTCTGTGTTACTATCCACAGGAAGTCATTACTATATTACATGTAAACTGACTTAACACCACCATCACTTCCAATTAAAAGCATATTGTGTAATCATATTTTTATTGTAACATGTTATAAAATGCTTGTGTTATTCCATAAAATAAAAATAAAGTTAAGATCTAGAAAAGAAAAAATATATAGCATGCCAAATAGAATTTTTTGACATTAAAAACCATATGGAAAAACAGCATGGTGTAGATAGTGTTTAATAGGCATTCATTTAGAACTGCATCTGGAAGAGAGTATCTACATTAGTACTGTAGTTCTCTGTATAGGTGAAGTCGTAAGTCTGGCCCAAACCATCCCTATACAGATGAAGTTGTAGGTCTGGCCCAAACCATCCCTATATAGATGGAGTCATAGGTCTAGCCCAGACCATCACTATACAGATGAAGTTGTAGGTCTGGCCCAAACCATCTTCTTTCACAGATGTACATATAAAAAATAATATTGTGGACATCCCTTTGTTTACCCTGTTTCTCCTCAAGCTGTCTCTATGTTGTGTCCTAGACAGTTATCAAGCTTGTCTACTACACTCCTAATTATTTTATATTCAGCAGAAATATAGGATGAGGAGGACACAAGTTGATAATGACTTTTTATATCAAATTTGAGGTATCTGAGGGACCACTCAGGAGGAGATGTCACCCAGGCAGCTCTCAATAAAACTCTGACTGAGAAACAGAGCTAGAGATAAAGATTTGGGAGTCATCTGCATAGAGGTGATCATTGAAGCAGGGAGAGTAGATGCACTAAGGAAAGAGGATGGACAGTTTGAGAGAAAATAGAGTCATGAATGTGTGGTGTTATAGAAGCCAAGGAAGAACAGAGTGTCAAGATTTGGGGTTTGGGTGGCCTTTAGAGAGGTCAAGGAGCCTCAAGACTGACAAAAAGCCATTGGATTTGGTGATGAAAGCATAATTCATGACTTTTCAGAGGTCAGTTTCATTAGAGTGGCAGAGGTACAGAAGCAAATCAGCCAATCTGTCATCATGCATTTATTAGGCACTTACTATATGCCAGGAACTGTGCTAAATGCTGAGGATACAAAGGAAGGTAAAAAATGCAATCTCCATCCCCAAGGCTTTACTTGAATGAGCAGGAAGAGAAGAAGCAGAAGCAGAGAATATGCAACACTCCTCCTAGAAGTATGGCAGCCAATGGGAAAGAGAGACAAGATCACAAATTTAGTGGGTAGAAGGTTCAAGGAAAAACTTTCTTTTTTGTTGTTGTTTTTTGTTTTGTTTTAGGGTGGGGAAGAGCTGAGCAAGCTTCTAGGTCATAGACAAAGGGCCTAAAGGGAGGGAATGACTGAAGATGCAGGAAGCAGAAGAGCCAACTGGCGGAGCAAGGTCATGGAGCCTATGGGAGGAAATGAGATCACAGGTGAAGAGGTTAGCCTTGGAGCAAAGAGAAAGACATCTCATCCTCTGAGGCTAGTCAGAAGAAGGAGAGGATGAAGGAAGGCTTAGAAAGTCTTAGAAGAGTTCAAAAGGGGAATCTAGGGAACTCATGTTACATAGTTCCAATCTTCATAAGTAAAACATTAGGCCATATCCTGAGTGAGGAGACAGGGGTGGAACTGGAGGCTTGGAAAGAGAAAAAGAATATCTGGAACAGACCCTATATAGAATAGCCAAGAGTTCTAATGGCCATTTTGCCATTCCTTTCAAGAACTGTGATATTATCAGGAGCTCTTCTTGTACTTAGAATTTTTTTTAAGTTGCATCAATAACTTAGAACTATAAATTTATATACCCAATGCATAAAGATTATAGCAAACATGAAGCAGGCAAGGATTGGCCTTTGCATCTGTTTTTGAATTCTGATACCTTAACACCCATGAGAGCTTGGGTAAATATCTTGGCTTTTTAAGGAGTAGGAATTTTTATTTTGTTTAACTTTATTGTTGTGCCAGATGATTTCTGAGGTTTCTATTAGCTCTGAATATATGATGCTTCCTGGATTGAGATGTCATTAGAACCTTCCCTACCATTTTGGATGCCCTCAGCCCAAATTTATGAAGGGACTGCATTCAGAAAACTTCCCCCTTTCTATTTACATGATCTAGAACACTTACCGAAAGCTATTCAAGGGTAGTCTTTCCTTGATGTTTGTTAAAAAGAGCTTACAGGGCCGGCCAGGTAGCACATAGAGTAAGAGCACTGGCTCCAGTGTCGGGATGATCTGGGGATCAAATCCGGGCTCAGACACTTAGCACCCACCCAGTGTAAGGGTTATGGGATTTAAAGATCTTCCATGCCCCATTGGACTTGCTGACGTAGCAGGAAGGGGCGGAGCAAGAGGAAGCGGAAGCCAAGCTAGCCTTCGTGGCTGGTGGTGGTGGCGACTGCGGCAGCAGCAGCAGAGGCAGCAGCAGCACAAAGCCCTTTTTTTTCAGTTAGCCAGAATTTCTGCTAAGGACTCCTGCTGAGGACTGCCAGGGGCCGGAGCTGCTGGGAGCGCACTCCCCGGACGCTGGGTGGTTGCTGTGAGTGGGGAGAGGAGGACCTTTGCCTGAGGTAGCCTGTTCTGTCTCAAAGGCTTGAAAATGTGGGTGCTTTCTACTTTATCTACCTATGCCAATATCATAACTACTCTGATGGCTTTCACTTTCTGGTTTTGGGACTCAGTCTTTTGGTATCTTAATAAATTTTCTAGTTTATTTCCCCATATGGCAAGCATGATGTATTTTGTGATGGATAATTATATCAGCATACTTGTAATCTCCATAGGCATTGTGAATATGGCATTGCTGATACACCCAGAAACACCTGGCTGTGTAACCTTGAGCAAGTTACTTAACCCCAATTGCATAGGGGCAGCCAGGTGGCTCAGTGAGTAAGAGTACCGGCTCCAGTGTAGGGATGACCTGGGGATCAAATCTGGGCTCAGATACTTAGCACCACACCCAGAAATAACAACTGGCCGTGTAACCTTGAGCAAGTTACTTAACCCCGATTTCTTTAAAAAAAAAAAAAAGAGCTTTCACTCATTTTCAGTTGAGTGTGAATAATTTTAGGTCCTTTTGCAGGTTTTAACAGAAAGGAAACAAGAGACTGTTGAGTGTTGGAGAGAGGAGCAAGCCAAGGGGGAAAGGGTATGGGGCTTAGAAGCTTGGAAGCACTGAGAAAAAAAAAGGAAAAGTCAATGTGGTCCATTGGAATGGATATTGCGTTTAAAGTCAGAAGAGCTGGGTCACAGCTCTGCTGTAAGCGCCCTGTGTGATCCTAGGCAAACCATTTATCTTTCTCTAGACTTCAGTTTTCACATCTATAGAAGGAGAAGACTAGACTAGATGATACCAAAGGCCTGTTACAACTCTCAATTTGAGACAAAACCTCTATTGCCCTCTGCTTTCTCAGGGGTATGATTAGGGAGTTACATTGGATGATCTCTAAGGTTCTTCCTAGCTTTAAATAGTATACTCTACATAAACTTTAAATGATAAACTTGACATAAAAATTGTGTCTGGTGGAAGAGTATTAAAGCCTGAACATTAATGTGAAGAGAGATAGACAGAGAAATCAAAGGTTTTTTTGAGTGATACGGCAGATGACAGCATGACAGATGAGCCTGAATATATGCAGTAGGACAAAGCTTTGTCTGGGAAGTTAAATCTCCAAAAATCAAAATTCCTCCTTGGTTAACTGCTAAGGAAATCTAGTACAAAGAGATGTGGATTCAAGGGTCAGGAGGGATGTATTTAGGACAGGATTTGCTCTGAATGTCTGGCTTTCCTTTGCCTCAGTTCTTTACTTTATCACTATGAAATAAGGACAATATCACTGGTCCTCTCAAATCTAAAGTTCTTCCCTCTATGTTAGGCAGACTTCTTTTTTGTTTGTTTGTTTGTTTTTGATTTTTGAAGGGGGGATGGCAGAGCAATTGGGGTTAAGTGACTTGCCCAAGGTCACATGACTGGTAATTCTTAAGTGTCTGAGGCCAGATTTGAACTCATGTCCTCCTGACTCCAGGGCCCGTGCTCTATTCACTATGCCACCTCGCTGCCCCAATGTTAGGTACACTTCTTAATCTTTATGGCATGTTAGAATCTTCTAAGATATTGAAAATAATTTATAAATATTTATTGACAATAAAAATTTGAAATATAGAATGAAGTAAGTCACCAGAAAGGAAAGTAAGGGTAACTTCTTTATTTATGAACTTCTGTAAGTACTCTTTTGGTTTAGGGATATTTTGGAGGGGGGGTGTGGGGAATTCTTCCAATGAGGTAAGATATAAACTATATTTAAAAAATATGGTTAGCTGGACACCTAAATGGAAACTAAAATTGTTTATGCTAATGTAGACACAAGTCTTATCATGAGATTCCCAAGGGAAACTATGGGTGGGAATATGAGCCAAAGAGCATGATTTTGCAAAAAGTTTTCCAAGATTGAGCCTGATCCATGTAAATTCATGGCTTGGAGTTCTGGGTTACAGGTTATGTCTGTGAAGGCTCATCTAGGATTGTTTAATAAAAAAAACTAGATGACTTGCCCTAGAATAGTACAGATCAGGACAACCTCTCAAAATTGTGCATGGGTATATTTGGAGTGGAATGTCATCCTATCAGCTACTTCAAACACATAGAAAAACTTATAGAAACGTTTTCTCCCATTCAAATTCATTGAATCATAGATTTAGAATTGAGAGGGACTTGGGGTCATCTAATCCAACCCTCTCCTTTTACAAATGAGGAAATTGAAGCCAGTTTTAATTAATTAATTGCTTAATGCTGCTCAAAAACAGCTAGGTAGAAAAGTAGATAGAGTGCTTGGCCTAGCTTCAGGAAGACTCTTCTTCCTGAGTTCAAATCTGGCCCCAGACACTTCCTAACTTCGTGATCCTGGGCAAATCATTTCCCCCTGCTTGCCTCAGTTTCCTCATCTGTAAAATGAGCTAGAGAAGGAAATGGAAAACCACTCCAATATCTCTGCCAAGAAAACCTCAAATGGAGTCACAAAGAGTTTAGCATAATTAAAAAACAGCTCAACACAAATGCTGCTCAGTATTAACTGGCAGAGCTAGAATTTGAACGCAGTTCTCCTGATTCCAAAGTCAGCATTCTTCCCATTATGCTACACTGTCCAAGTCTTTATGTATTATCCTTCTCAGGTGAATTTACATTTTTAAAAAGATTCCTGGAAACAACAAAGAGATGCAAAGAAATAAGTGGTGGGATATTAAGCAACAGTGAGGAAGCTGAGTGTGGTGACTTCCTGGGTCACTGAAATCACACCTGGTATGCAGCGACCTACTCCATTAATGTTTGAGCCTGCCCCTGTGGTTGGTACTATAGGGCTCTAAGTTTCCTTAATTTATACATGCAGTTCCGATTAAGGTCAAGAAATTCCAAGTAAAGTTCTGTATTGAGATGGATTTTGCATTTTAATGTGCCCAGATCTTCAGAAAGAGGAGCATCCAAACTGAAAAGAATGAGGTAAACACTTAAGCCCTCCATTCTCTTACCAGGCTCATTCTTGAAATAAATGCAATGAATAAGAGTTGTTTAAATAATTGACATGATCATTTGTTATTCGGACTTAATTTTGTTTTCTTTTGCCAATGAAGAGCATCGCAGTTTAATTCAAATTTAAGCTGATTCAGATTTCAAGCTCAAATGTAAACTTCAGCATTTAGGGACAGCTACCATGTGCTCTAGCATCATTTCTCCAGACCTCAGGAGCCTTAAGACAATAACGTGGTTATAATGATGAATGCATACAGTCTTTTCACCCATTAAGCATAATGACCTCCACTAAAGTCTGACTCTGATGTCTCATTGTGGCGTGGAAGTGACCTTGGGAAAGCAGCCCAAAGTGGGTGGTTAAGCTCCATCAAAGGCCAAATCCTGACTCCACACCAATAGTCAACAAATACTGAAGGGGAAAGATCAGTATTTGCAATTAGATGCAAGTTTTCTCATTTTACCAAACTGGAAAGACTTTGAATGTAGGCCTAGCAATTGATTGAATATCTGTTGCCTGAATTCCAGCTTAGCTAAATTTAGAGAACCTCTTCACTAGGTTGACCGCATAGTGATGAAATTTTTGCATTCAGTCAAAGTGAGAACTAGGAAAGACCTTAGTTTAAAAATGCCAAGATCTCCCACTGCATCCTGGGACATCTCCAGTTGTCCTGATCTACATCTGGCCACTGGACCCAGATGGCTCTGGAGGAGAAAGTGAGGCTGCACAGCTCTCCCTCACTGTAATCTAATTCACTTGCAAGCGATGATGTGATCTTCCTGATGTCATAGTCCTCTTAGAAAATCAAGGACAAACCACAACCACAGAGGCTTCAAATATCCAGACTTTAGGAGGAGCTGTCTTAGCTCTAAGGAAGAGGAACTAATAATTTCTTGACTTAATGATCATTTCATTTTTCAAAAGGCTGAGGAAACAATAAAAAGAACTTATTTTATCGATGTATTTCTCACCAAAAAGGAAGCACTGATTGCTAGAAGGAAATGATAATAGTCTCAGGGGAAAGCCACCATTCAATCTCTTTGTAATCTATGACCTCAAATCCTCAGCTCTGGGCTTGCCTGGACCAGATTCAATCTTTGGATACTATTCACAAAATAATTATCTTCTATTTGTGCCCCTACTCATAATGTCCTCTAGAAATCTCAGAATATATATGTCTAAATCTCCCTAAGTGTGGGAAAAGGGATCCCCAGTTTCCTTCCAAACATCCTACTAACAAAATTTTTGGACACAGTATTTCACCCCAAAGGAGACTCACAGAAGCCCATAAACATTCACTCTATTATCCTTGCTTTTCCAGTGAGTTCCATCTTTCTCCCAGTAACTTAACATTCTTCTGGATTCATGACATTATCCTGAAATTTGAGGTTCTCCTCAAATGGAATAAAGCATTTGAGACTGATTGGAAATCACGACCTCATCCATCATTCTTGCATGGTCCAAACATGGTTCCACCTCTTCTTCCTAGACACATGGGTCCAAGAACTTGTCACTGGCCCAAAATTCTCATTTCCTCTTCAGGAGGCTAGGTTCAGTGCTCATGAAGAGTACTGATCAAAACTATCCCCTCATAGTGGGGTGGGATGATTATTTGGGAACTCCTTGGAAACTATCATTTTTGATACACAGCTTCCAACTCTGCTGCTCTGCTGTTGCCTTTCCATCCCTAGATCCAGGAATTCAAAATCCGGGAACTTTTATCTCTCCCATGTTGTTCCAAATAGTTTCCATCTTCCTGACTGAAAAGGTCAGGCATTGCTGCATACCTGCAATTTCTAGGATTTAGGGATTTGTAGTTCCCTCAGACTGTGTCAATAATTGGGCTTCATCCCCTTCCCATCACCCCCCAAACCTCCATCATAATCTGCTTTTAGGTCTCTGGTCTCTAATCTGTCTTCACCTCTCTCTGAATCTCTCTTTGAACCCTCTGAAAGATTTGTCTGTCCTTTTTTATAGGTTCAAGCTTCTCAAGAGCTTGACCCAATCAAATTATTCCAGAATGTCAAGCATTCCATTCAGTAGCAATGTTTTCATCTAATCAAGGAAGCACAAAGTCCCAAACAATTGCTTCATCCTTTAATGAAGGGCTTCTTAACCTAAAATCCATAAACTTGTTTTAAAACTATTTTGCTGAACTTATTTCAATGTAAGTAGTGTCTTTTGTAATCCTATATATTATGCATTTATAAGCATTATTCTGAGAAGGGGTCTACAGGCTTCAACAGACCACCTAGGAGATCTACAACACATAAAAGGTTAGGAGCCCTACTTAATGTCCTCAAATTGACTAGACTCTCTTGTTCACACTCCATAGTCTCCCCCTCACCCTAGGTAAAATTTTATAGTCTGTGCAAGTCACACCATGATACCTCCAGGTCAATTGACTTAATGCTTCAGTTCTGTCCATCTTTCTTGGAAACTAAGAAGATTCTATTACATCAAAAAACTGGTATAATGCAATAGTTGCCTTCTCCCAATTGCCTTTCTCAGCACCTTACATCAGCCCAAGGAATCCAAAGCATGTCTATCATGGGCAGTTCTTAGATGCTCCTAAATCACCAATCCTCTGTGACAGTTCAGACTTCATATAACTAGGTGATTTTAGCACTTACAGTCACTTCCAAATATGTAGCTATACAAAATTCCTCAAGGTTTATTTGTGTGTGTGTGTGTGTGTGTGTGTGTGTGTGTGCTTGAAAGGGTCTGTCCTAAACCCCCAAGCAAATAAAAACAGGGAAAATGTCATTAAACAACTAGATAAAATGAAACGGAAAATTAAGATGACAAATAGCAGCAAAAATTGAAAATGAGAGTGAAAAAAATAAAACATTCCACCCCAAATATACTCAAGTACAATTTCAAGATCTTTCTGATCTATACTATTCTACAGCAATTAGTCTAGTTTAAAAAAAAATCAAGCAATCTGGATGAGTCTTCACAATGTAACCGTCAAATCATGAATTTACATGGACCAGGTTCAACCTTTAAAGGCTTTCCACAAAATCACACTCTTTATTTCACGTTCCTATCCATGGTTTCTTTTAAGAATCTCATGATAAAGCTGATGTCTATATTAGTATAAGGGACCTCAGTTCCCATGCAAGCATCTAGATAACAATTTTTTTTCAAATGCTTTATTAGCTTGTGATTTACATCATTCATTTCTACCAGATTTTGAGTCAAAAATTATCTCTCTGTTTTTCCCCTACCCACAGGATATCCTCTCCTCCAATCTGCTCTCTCCCATATTTTCTCCCAATACCCCTTTCGACTTTTCCAGTGGATCTCTGTGCCTCAGTGCCTGCATATCTTATTTCCCAATTACATGTAAAATAGTATTAATAATAGTATATATATATATGTATATATATATATATATTTGAGTATTTGATTTTAAAACTTTGAATTCCAGATTCATTCCCTTCCTCCCTTGTCTCCCACCCTTATTGGGAAGATAAGAAGTTCAGTATAGGTTGTACATGTGTGGTTAATGCAAAACAATAACATAGTAGATATATTGGAAAAGACTGACTATATTTCCCTCTCTCCTATCCCACCTCCCACTTGTTCTATTCTCTACTTTGATCCTGTCCCTTTTCAAAAGTGGGTGCTCCCAACTTCCCTCCCCCCAAGCCTGCCCTCCCTTCCATCATCCCCCCTCTCATCCCCTTCCCCCCCTACTCTCCTGGAGGGTGAAATACCCTATGTAGTGTGTATTTCATTCCCTCCTCAAGCCAAATTCAATGGGAATAATGTTGACCCATTCCCTTTTGCCTTCCTATTCTTCCCCTCCATTGTAACCATTTTCCCTTGCCTCTTCTATATGACATAGTTGACCCCATTCTCTCTCTCCCCATCTCCTGTCATTATATTCCTCTCTCACCTCTTAATTTCATTTTTAAGTATCCCTTCCTGTTATATTGGTCCTGTGCCCTCTATCTATGTATACCTGTAAACATATATACACAAATTCACATATGTATTTATATGCCCACATACCCTCATATACAGACATATATATATTTCTATTCCCTTCAACTACTAAGAAAAGTTACATGAGTTACAATTATTGTTTTTCCATGTAGGAATGTGAATAGTTCAACTTTAATAAGTTCCTTATGATTTCTTTCCCCTGTTTGCCTTCTCATGCTTCTCTTGCTTCTTGTATCTGAATGTCAAATTTTCTATTCAACTCTGGTATTTTCAGCAAGAATGCTTGAAAGTCCTCTATTCCACTGAATGACCATATTTTCCCCTGAAACATGATACTCAGTTTTGCTGGGTAGGTGGCTCTTGGTTTTAATCCCAGTTTCTTTGACCTCTGGAATATCATATTCCAAGCCCTTTGATCCCTCAGTGTAGAAGCTGCCAGATCCTGGGTTATCCTGATTGTGTTTCCACAACATTCAAATTGTTTCTTCCTGGCTGCTTGTAATATTCTCTCCTTAATCTGGGAATTCCAGAACCTGGCTATAATATTCCTAGGAGTTTTCTTTTTGGGATCTTTTTCAGGAGGTGATCGGTGGATTCTTTCAACCTCTATTTTGCCCTCTGGTTCTAAAACATCAGGGCAGTTTTCTTTGAGAACTTCCTGGAGGATGATTTCTAGGTTCTTACTTTGGTCATGGCTTTCAGGTAGTCCAATAGTTTTTAAATCTCTCCTGGATCTATTTTCCAGGTCAGTGGTTTTCCCCATGAGATATGTAACATTGTCTTCTATTCTTTCATTTGTTTGGATCTGTTTAATAGCATCTTGATTTCTCATAAAGTCATTAACTTCCATTTGCTCCAATCTAATTCTGAAGCAATGATTCTCCTCAGTGAGATTTTGAGATTCTTTTTCCATCTGGCAAATTTGGCTTTTTAAGGCATTCTTCTCCTCACTGCTTTTTTGAGCCTCTTTTGCCATTTGAGTTAGTCTATTTTTTAAGCTGTGATTTTCCTCAGTCAGGCTGTTGACTCTCATTTCATAATTTTCTTGCATAATTCTCATTTCTCTTCCCAATTTTTCCTCCACTTCTCTTATCTGCTTCTTAAGGTCCTCTATGGCCTGTAATCAGCTCATATTTTCCTTTGAAGCTTTTGGTGCAGGAGTTTTGACTTCACTGTCTTCCTCCTGTTCCGTGCTTTGCTCCTTTTTGTCCCCCAAATAAGAGTCTAATGTTGGAATCTTCTGTCTGCTTTGTTTCCTTTGCCTAGTCATGTCGCCTCTCAGTCACTTGACCCCTGGGCTTTTTGCCACAGTAGGACTCTGCCACCAGACAGGGAAGCTTTCATCCTAAATGCTGGGGTTTTCTCAGCTGCTGGTGGTATTAGATGGGTGCCCTCTCTGAGGTCTCCACATGCTCTGGCAAGCTGGACACACACCCCAGGACTTCCACCCTAGACTGCAATCCAGATCCAAGCAGGTTAAAGCAAGAGCGATTACCCCTCCAAGTGGTGCTTGGTCCCCCTACACTCTGCAGGCCAGGAGCTGAAGCTGCCACATGGTGCTGGCTGTCTGTGCCTGAGTCTTAATCTCAATGGCTTCTCACCCCGGGGGCAAAACCCACGCACTCCTACTTACTGGGTTCCAAAGTTCAGACTGCCCTGACCTCTCACTTTGTCCTTCGCATCTATGTGTTGATAAATCTGGAAACGGCCACAGCTACTGCTGATCTGGAGTCCCTCTGGCCAAGCCAGTGGCTGGTCAAGCCTGCCCTGGGGCTAGAGCCTTAGTGTGGGGCTGGGCTCAGCTCCCAGAGCGCTGTGCTGGCTGATTCCTGCTGGCCTGCCAGGCTGTCCTCAGAGGGAGATTAGCTTCTCTGTGTCACTTTGTGGGTTCTGCAGCTCCAAAGTTTGTTTAGAGTCCCCTTTTACATGGATTGGGGAAGGTGGAAGCCAGAGCCCAGTGGAGGTCTTGTTTCTACTCCACCATCTTGACTCCCAGAAGCACCTAACAATATTTTTTTTGATACATCTGTTTCACTGGAAGAATGTCCCTACCCCACCCTGCCCCAAACCTCAAAACCAACGATGTACTTAGAGAAATCCAGAAACATTAAAGTTATCCTTCCTTTCCTTTTTGGTGACTTGTCTCTACTCATTAAGAACTCACCATGGTAGTCAAATAAGTCATATTGTTCCAGTGTGCCTCCCTAGGAAAGTGGGCACAAGAATTCAGTCCTGTTCTCTTGATTATTCTCTCTACATTATTAGAATTTGGAATAGAGAAGAAGAGGAAAGTCAGGTGCAGTCCAATATCAAGGATAAACATAGGGAAAACATATCTCAAAGGAAGAGAAAGGTTAGGTAAGATCTCAAGGACTAAAATTATCCTGGAGAAGTCATACCAAAAGGATGTTTGCTTTAAAGAATGAAATTCTGGAGACAGAAACAGAAACAATTCCAGTGGGGGAGGTGTCCCTTAGCTGAGGTCAGTTGAACAGATTTCTTAAAGCAACCTTTGACAGGCAATGGAGGACTTCTTGTAGGAGGCAAATGAAGAAATAGAAAGGAAGTCAAAGATACTGACAAAGGAAGTGGAGGAGATGAGATGGAATGGGATCAGTTGTGCAGGTAGAGACATTTGCTCTAGTGAGGAGTAAGGTCACCTCTTCCTGTGAGATGGAGCAAAAGGAAGAGGTAGTGACAGAAGTCTTCTGAATGATATGAGATGAAAGGAGAAGAGAGAATACTAAAGTTACATTGCTTACTCCATATTTCTGCCCCCCCCAAATGTTCTTCTAGCCTTATAGTAATGGAATCTGTTAATTTTTCCTCTGTCATATTCTTGACTTACTCTCAGAATGGCATGACCATTAATTCCAAGAGACCAATGTAGATATACAGGGTTATCAACCAACTTAGGTGTAAAAAAAGATAGGTAGAGGAGGTGGAAGCAAGTGGATCAATGGGAAAGAAGGGATGAAAGCAGATTAAAACCAAAATGTGGCATCATCCTGTAAGAACAGAATAAGTGCTAATGGCCAGAATAATCTAATCCTAGAAAATAAGACTAAGGACAACAACAGCAAAGGTTTTATGAGTTTTATTGTAGATCTGTTATCAAAAGCAACACGGTAATGGGGCAGCTAGGTGGCTCAGTGAATAGAGCAACAGCTCTGGAGTCAGGAAGACCTGAGTTCAAACCCGGCCTCAGACACTTAATACAAAACTAGCCGTGTGACCTTGGGCAAGTCATTTAACGCCAATTACCTTCCCCCTTCCAAAAAGCAAAAAAAAAGGCGACATGGTCAGCACCCAGGACCTGGACTCAAGTCTTGACTCTGACATTCACTAGCTTTGTGAGCCCTGGCAAGTTACTTCACCTTTCTCAGCCTCAGTTGCCTCATTTGTAAAACAGAGATAATGATGCCTGCCATACCTATCTCACAAGGTTATTGTGAGTATCAAATAAGATTATGTACATGAAGTACTAACCAGTAAATGTTAGCTTTAAATATTACGAACTCAAGTCCTCCCACTTTAAGCATCAGAATGTGCTCTTTCTCAGACTGGAAATTGCTTTAAGAGAATGCTCTAATATATAGGTAATATCCTTGTGTGTTTTAATTAGATTGTTGAAAATCAGGAATGATATCATATCATTTCCTAGTAATATAAAAATTTCCCAGAAATGTCAGCTGCACATTTTTAGTAATTACATTATGCTAATCAACTAAAAATGGCTTAGTAATAAATGCTAATAAATAAAAATAAAATCATAATCTTAGAATCATAGGATTAGCAGGAACCTCCAGAAGTCAGTCAATCCATCCCTCTGCCTTCAGGCATACTTTACCCCTAAACAATTTCAGAATGAAATAATACTATGGCAAAAGATTTGTAGTATATTGGATTACCTCTTTCTCTCCCCACTACATTATCAGACACCACCACCTACCCCTTGCCTGCCAGTTCAGAAAAATGTCAATAAGTTCCACTTATTTCAGAGAACATTAACAAAGATTGAAATTTATTTGAGGAGATATTTAAATAATTAAATGGAGCAAATTCTCAGAAATGAGGCCACAAGTATACCTTCCAATATGCCTGCAGGCATAGTTATTACACAAGATGAAAGTGAATACTGTGCTTGGACAGATGTGATAGTTTCTTAATGGCCCGAGTAACATAGTCAATGGTTTATTTCCTATCAACAGTTTCACAAAAGCTCAGTATATTTTAATAGTGTTTTAGATGTGTATGGCTTAGAAAATACACCTAGAATCTTGCCTCATATTTTGCAGAAAAAATGAGACCATTTGTCACAAGCTCCCTCTTCTCTCCTTCTTTCCCCTCATCCCAGATGCCTTCTGCCCTATCTCTTCCTTCATCTCCGTCCCACAGGAAGAAGTGACTTTATATCTTACCAAAGCAAATGCTTTTACCTGCACAAGTGATCCCATTCCATTCCTTCTCCTCCACTTATCTTCAGTCTCTCCCTATCTATTAGCTCCTTCCCTACTGTTTACAAACATTCCCATGTCTCCCCCATCCTTAAAAAGCTATCACTTGATCCTTCCATCTCCACTAACTATGGTCCTATGTCATGGCTAAACTTCTGGAGAAGGCTGTCTGTAATAGGTTCTTCACTTTCTCTCTTCTCCTCTTCACTTCTTACATTGTGACTTCTGACTTTATCCTTCTACTGAAACTGCTCTCTCCAAAGTTACCAGTGATCTCTTAATTTCCAAGTCCAATAGGCATTTCTTCATCCTCATTCTCCTTGATCTCTCTGCAGCCTTGGACACCCTTGGTCACCCTCATCTTGATACTTTCTTTCCTCTAGGTTTTTGAGACACTGCTCTCTGCTGGTTCTCCTACCTTTCAGACCACTTCTCTGACTCCTTTGTTGGATTCTCCACCAAGTCACACTCTCTAATTACATGTAAGTGTTGCACAGAGCTCTATCTTGGGGCCTCACTTAGTGATCTCGTCAGCTGGTCTCCAATCTCACATCTCCAACAGTCTTTCAGACATTCTGAACTGGATGTTCAGTAGACATCTTTTACTCATCTTTTCCCTAAACCCTCTATCCCTCCTACCTTCTCTATTACTATCCTCTCAGGCTCCTAGGCTGGCAACTTAGGAGTCATCCTCAACACCTCACTCTCTCTCACCCCACCCCACCTTTCAATCCAATCTGTTGGCAAGGTCTGTCAGTTTCACCTTTTCAATCTTTCTGTAATATGTCCCCTTCTCTTCTCTTATACTACTACCATTCTGGTACAGGCCCTCATTACCTCACACTTTGACTATTGAAATAACCTTCTGGTGGATCTGCCTGCCTCAAGTCTCTCCCTACTCCAAACCATGCTCCATGCAACCACTGAAGTGATTTTCCAAATGTACAGGTCCAACCATGTTACACAATATTAAAGAAACTCCTCTGACTCCCTGTCACCTCCAAGATAAAAAACAAAATCCTCTGGCATACAAAGCCCTTCATAACCTGTCCCATCCCACACCTTTCCAGTCTTCTTACATCCTACTCTCTGCCTCCTACTCTGACTGAGTGACACTGACCTCCTTACTGTTCTGTGAACAAGACCCTCCACCTCTTGGTGCTAGGTATTTTCTCTGTCTGTCCATCATGCTTGGAATACTTTCCTTCCTTGTTTCTGCCTCCTGGATTCCCTATATTCCTTCAAGTCTCAAACAAAACCTTGTCTTATACAGGACGCCTTTCCAAACCCCTCTTAATTCTAGTGCCTTCCTTTTGTTAATTATTTCTTATTTATGATGCACATAGCTTGTTTTAAAATGTTTGTTTGCTTCTTGTCTCCCACACCAAATTGTGTTCTTCTTGAGGGCAGAGACTGTCTTTTGACTCTTTTTGTATTCCAAATAGTGCCTGACACATAGAAGGAATTAATAAATATTTATTGACTGACTAAGAAGCTTATCACACTCAGAGCTTGGATCTATCTCATCCTGCACTTATGCCCGCCATGCCAACCCCTTTCTCCCACTGATATTCACCAATCCTTTCTGGGCTTCCATTTAGGGGATAGACCCAGGCCAACCATGTTTCATTCTCCTCCCATCTGGGCTTCTGATCTTCTGGACTTTATCAACATGATCTTGTGACCTTCTCTCCCTTTTCCTAACCTCCCCTGGTTTTAAACCTCCCTCTTTATGTGCTGCCTTTCCCCCATTAGAATGTAAGCTCCTTGAAATCAGGGACTGTCTTTTTCTTTGCATGTATTTGTATCCCTAGCATTTATCAAAATGCCTGGCCCATAGTAAAAGCTTAATAAATGAGTATTGCCTTAGAATTGTGTAATCCAGTCAACCTGACCTGGGAGGAATGAGAATCCTTGCTAACTTGAATGGAATAGATAAGACAAAGGTTGAAGACTGTTCTGACAAGTTCATGGTTGGAATGATTTATGAATCAAGCTAGGTTCTTTTGCAAATAGAAGTTTTGCCAAATAACAAATAAGTTTGTTGTTGGTTAGCTGTCACCATGCATTTGAACTGGAAAGACATATCAGAGACCATCTCATTTTAATGGTGAGGAAGTTGAAACCTGGGAAGCTGAAATGCCTTGTCCAATCATATGTAGGAAGTAAGCACAAGAAGGAGGTTTCACACCCAGGTCTGCTGGCTCCCAAGCCAGTGTTTTCTGCATGGACCAGAGTTTTAAGGTCTCCAAAATAATTTTCCTTTACATTATTCTGGTCGTTGTGTTCATTGTTCTCTTGGCTCTTCTCATTTCCTTCTTCATCATCAAACATTTTCTCCAGTTTTTCTGAAACAATATTTGGTGTTTCTTCTTTTTCATATGAAGTTGGCAAATATCAACAAACATGAATATTTCCCTATACAAAGAATAGAAAATAGAAAAGGGAATACTACATATAAAATTATGAATCTCTACTATATATAGCTTTTTTAAAATATGCTTCAGCACTGCTCGTCTGGGTTCCCCTGTGAACTTCTTCCTGTTTTTTTCTCTGTGTTTTTTAATGATTCATTGACCCTTTTCTTTTCTTTTTTTTCCTTTGAGGCAATCAAAGTTAAATGGCACAGTTGTTAAGTATTTGAAGCTGGATTTGAACTCAGGTCCACCTAACTCCAAGGCTCGTGCTTTACCCACTGTGCCACTTAGCTGCCCCTGACCTTTTCCTTTTCTCCCCCTTCCTTATTATCACTAAATCACTAAATCCTCAAAAATAAATAAATGAAACCCTTCCTTGTAACAAATGAGTAGAGCCCCATCAAGCAAACACATATTGGCCAAGTCTAAAAATATGAGTCTCCTTTTTTCCCTCTCATCCCTCACCTCTCTGCAGTGGAGTGAAAAGCATGATTCATCATCAGTCTTCTGGAGTTGTGTTTACTTATTTCATTGGTCACAGCTCTTAAGTCTTTCATAGTTGTTTTTCTTGACAATGTTGTAGTCAATATATCAATCTATCCCACTAAGAAAATTTTTAAAAATCTTTTTGGAGGGGGAAAGTCAGGGCAATTGGGGTTAAGTGACTTGCTCAAGGTCACACAGCTAGTAAGTGTTAAGTGTCTGAGGCTGAATTTGAACTCAGGTCCTCCTGACTCCAGGGCCAGTGCTTTATTCACTGTGACACCTGAACAACTTTATTAAGACTTTTTTTTAAAAAATTAATACCAAATAATTTTGGTGATTACTGCTTTGTAATATGGTTTGAGACCATTAGGCTCTTTTAATTTTTTTTCATTATTTCGTTTGAAATTCTCAACCTTCTATTCTTCCAGATAAATTTTATTTTGTGTAGTTGTACAAATGAACTTGGTTTGATTTTTATGGCATTAAGCCTGCTAATTAATGTAAGTGGCACAGACTTTTCTATCTTATTCACAAGACTCAACCAGGAGCACTAAAATCTCTCCAGTGATTTCAATCTTACATCATTTCTGTATTAATAATTTTGTAATTTTATTCATGAAAGAACAGAGTTGAAAGGTAAACTCCCAGATGTTTTATGCATTTTTGTAGTTATTTTGGATGGAATTTGTTTTTATATCTAACTCTGCTGAGTTTTGTTAATAATATACAGAATAGCCAATGCTTTTGTGTGTGTTTAGCACTTTTAAATACTACATAAAATATTAGTTATTATTTTTTTCAAGAATTGAGAGGCATTTTGATGAACTTTAAGTAGCAGAGTTAAAAAATATTCTGCCTAATTCTATGACTTTGGGTTCTGAGACAGGGTTCATGCAATTCTGTGGAGGGAGGTTTGCTTTTGATTAAAGGTTATGGGAATGGAAGAGTATAGCCAACTATATGATGAGAGCAGTCCCTTCAGGAAAAGTTATTACTTCAGGCCAACATCTCACCCTGTCATCCTGCCTAAAATTCTATACCTAGAGATTCTTTTCTTTAGAATTTTAAGGTTTTCCCCATGCTCAAGAATTTCTTATTTTAAAAAATGCTCCCAAGATATGAAACCCACTAACATTAATGATAGCTAACATTTATACAGCACTATAGGGTGCACTGTACCCTGTAAAGCTTCTCTACATAAGACTTTACAGAAACTGATTGGCACTTATTTCACTGGTTTGATATATTGTTCATTATAGCAGGCTTGATTTGTAGGTTCTGAAAGGGCCTAAATTAAAATGTTTTGAAACATTTTCTTTATTTTGGATCAACTTGATAAGTGTCAACAAATGTGAATATAGAGAGATAAAAAATACGGAGAAGGAGAAAAAAAGAGTATTGTATATGAGATGGTAAACATCTGTTACATACAGTTTGCTTTCCAGTATAGCTTTGAGATTGGGCAGTGGTTGTCTTTTAAAAAAATAATTCTAATTTACTATGGAAATATGTTTTACATGACTTCATATGTATAGTGGGCATTGTATTTCTTGTCTTCTCAAGGGGTGAAGGAAGAGTGAAAGGAGGGAGAGAATTTGTAGCTGAAAAAATATTTTTAATAACTCAAATTTAACAAGGCAGTTCTAACACTGCTAGTCTTTAACATAGAATTTCATTCAATTTCTTTCATTTTTTTTTGAGGGGGGAAGGCAAGTCAATTGGGGTTAAGTGACTTGCCCAAGGTCACACAGCTAGTTTAGTGTCAAATATCTGAGGTTGAATTTGAATTCAGGTCCTCCTGACTTCACGGCCTGTGCTCTATTTACTGAACCACCTAGCTGCTCCTGGATTTCATTCAATTTGACAAGTATTCAGTATTTAAGGCATTGTTCTAGATACTAGAAAAAATATTTTAAGATGACATGTTCCATGTCCCCAAGAAAGTATTTTCCTAATGACAAAGGCAGTCCAGCAGGTACAAAGATAATTATAATACAAAGTAGACAGCTCTAGGGGCAAAGGAAAGATTTTAGACAAAGTTTTAAAAGAAAATTTGAGGAAAGAGGAAACATTTTCAATTGGGGGGAGAGGGGATGTCAGGGAAGGTTGCATAGGAACTAAATCCCAAGTTGAGCCTTGAAGGAAGGTAAAGACTCTAAAAAGCAGAAGGAGAGGGAATACATTCCAAGAATGGGGAATAACCTTCAAAGCAAGAGACTGCTTAATAACATCCATTTGCCTGGAACATAAAGTGTGTGTGTGTGTGTGTGTGTGTGTGTGTGTGTGTGTGTGTGTGTGTGTGTGAAGTAATGTAGAATGAGGCTGGAATGGAATAAAGTTTTTAGAGGGCTTTAAATGCCTGACAAAGCCATTTATATTTTTACCTAGAGGCAGTAGGGAGCCACTGAAGGCTTTTGAACAATGAAAGTTACATACTCAGTTATGAAAAATTAGTTTGACAACTATGCAAAGGATAGAATAGAGAGAAGAAAATCTAGAAGGGGAGAGACTAATTAGAAGACTATGACAACAGTCAAGTAAGAGTAAAAATGATTGAATTCTTTAGGTTGGAGCTATGAGAGAGGACAGAAGAAGATGGATGTGTGAGATTCTGAGAATATGGACTTGTCAAGACTGAACAATTGGTAGAATCTTAGGTGGAGAGAGGCCAAAACAAGGGGTAGGAAAGGAAGAATCAAGAACCATGGTGACTGGGGGAATATTAGTGTCCTTGTTGCAGATGAGTAAGTTTGGGGGAGAGGTTTAGGAAGAAAGTCCATGAGCTCCATTTTAGATAAGTTGAGTTTGAGATGCCAATGGTATGAGATTTCTAGTAGGCAGTTGGCTATATGGAGATGGAGTTCAAGGTAGAAATTAAAGCTTGATATGTCAATCTGGGAATATATCTGAATAGGAAAAAAAATTAATTCTTTGGAGTTTGTTTGATCAGCAAGATAAAGAGTGGAGTAAAAAGAGAAGTGGTGCCATAACAGAATCTTGAGGGATACCCACACATTGGGATTGAAGGGTAATTGAAGATTAAGAGAAAAAAAAGACCACACAAAGAAGTAGGAATGGCAGGAGAGAATGGTGTCATGGGAGCCAAGAGATGAGAGGGCTTCTAGGCTGAAAGGTCATCAATAGTGTCAAAAAATTTCAGAGAGTTGTTCACTCCATTGGTTATAATTCTTTACAACTTGACTAAAGTTTAATGGGAAGGTATTTGCAGATCCTATATGTGATTGCATACTGCCATGGGGTGAAGGGGAAGGAGAGGAAGGGGAAGAAAATTGGGAACTCAAGGGATTGTGGAACTGAATGTTGTAAACTAAGAGTAAATAAATAAATTTTTTTTTTTATTCAGAGAGGTCAGGAAGGGTGAAAACTCAGAAAAAACACATTAGATTTATCAGCTAAGAGAGTTAGCTAGAAAGAACAGTTTTAGTGGAGTGTTGGGGTCAGGAGCCTTTTCATGAGCAGTTGAAAATTGAGTAGGAAGTAAGAAAATATTGGGAAGGAGAGTAGACAGGTGTTTCTAAGAGATTGATAATGAAAGGAAAAAGAAGTATAGATCAATAGCATGAGGGGATGACATGACCAAATGGAGAGAAGAGAATGGATAAAATCAGTATTATGGAGAGAAATCTAAATAATATTATAAATAGAAAAACTTGAAATGTGCATAAGAGAGTAATATGGACCACATGAGAGGTATTTGGAGGTAACCAAGATATACACAATACTGCACATTTGGAGTGATCCTGAGTCATCAGGAACCTCAGTGTAATATATAGATTTGATCTGATTTTCCTATATTTTGTCTTATTTATTTCATGGCATTTATATTAAATTCATATATAAGATGTCCCTCTCAGGGCTATTTCTTTGTTCATTTGAACCCAATAAACATTTAATCACTCCAACAAAATGTCCTCCTGCCCTCCTGCATATTTATTGGTAATTTTGTTGATTTCTCAGCTCTTTGACTCTAAAAGTGTTATGAAATAAGTCACTATTGGAGAGCAGAGAGTGACCTCAAATATTGTCCAGCTAATCAGAGCTAGACCATAGTTCAGTTCATGCATAGGCTGTTGTTGTATTGGTTACAAATGAAACAACATTTCTTTCAGCTGCTATTCACTTTTCTAATCTGAAAAGATAAGACATCTCATTGACAAATTATTTCTCTTTTGACTGATTTTTTTGGGCCCATATATTAGAGATGATGGCACAGTGAAAGATAGGATAATTCAGGTTGGCTTAAACCAACAATTTGTATAGATATATATGGTCATTGGAGAATAATAACCTAAGAAATCACCCATCATTTCATGCTGGTATGTACTCCTAGCACTGAAGATATGGGAAAAGCAAAAATGCTGAATTTAAATTTAAAGAACTTAACTTTAAAATACTGGGTTACTATAAACCCAATATTTCTGTACTTGAATTTTTGCTCTATTTTAATACGGTAACTTTAAAAAATCATTTTGTCTTCATGCTATTTTATTTTTCTGCAGTTACTTGTAAAAATAATGTTTAATAAATTAAAAAAAATTAAGTTCCAAATTCTCTTCCTCCTGAGTAGGCAATCTGATATAGATTATACATGTGTAATCATGTAAAACATATTTCCATATTAGTCATTTTGTGAAACAAAGAAAGAAAGGAAAGGAGTAAGGGAAGGAAAGAAAGAAAGAGAGAAAGAAAAGAAAGAAAGAAAGAAAGAAAGAAAGAAAGAAAGAAAGAAAGAA
>NW_027186473.1:1674207-1700547 GCF_028583685.1 Petaurus breviceps papuanus
GAGAGAGAGAGAGAGAGAGAGAGAGAGAAAGAAAGAAAGAAAGAAGGAAGGAAGGAAGGGAGGAAGGGAAGGAGGGAGGAAAATACTATGTTATGCTGTGCATTCAGATTACATCAATTCTTTCTCTGTAGGTAGATAGCATTTTTCATCATGAGTCCTTTTGGAGTATCTTGGATCATTATATCACTAAGAAGAGTTAAGTCACTCACAGTTGTTCGTCATATAATATTTATGTTACCATATAAAATATTCTCCTGATTCTTCTTACTTTACTCTGCATCAGTTCATCTAAGTCTTCCCAGGATTTTCTGAAAGCATCCTGCTTGTCATTTCTTATAGCGCAGTACTATTCCATTACCATCATGTGCCACTTCTTGTTCAGTCATTCCCCAATTGATGGACATCCCCTCAATGTCTAATTCTTTGCCACCACAAAAAGAGTTGCCATAAATACCCTTGCTTTTAAAATTTACTTTATTTTTAATTTATGGCTCAATGTAGTAACTATGTTAAAAAGAATAAACCTTAATCTAAGAATTTCGGAACATTATAATTGAAGTAACCTTTTAAAAGGATCCTCCTGCATTTCTTTGAGAAGATAGTGAGTTATTTTTTGGAGATTCCTTTATTATACAAGTTTCTAAGTTTCCTTCTGAATTAAGAATAAACAAAAGGTGAGCTAAGGATCTGGCTTACCCTACTTAGTGGTCTTGCCTCCAAGACTGTTGCGTATAAGTATAGGTCTCTGTGATCCATGACCAAGAGCTGAACTCCAGAGTTGAGCCTAAAGAAGAGAATGAAGAGATAAAGAAGCAAAGGAGAAATAATATGTAGAGGAAAAGTAGTAGGTCAAGAAAGACAGGAAGGACAGAGTAGGCCAACATCACACAACCATTATCATGTCGACACTGATTTGCTGATTTGGAAAACTATGTTGCTGACCATTCAACTTAGTTCTTTATGTTGTTCTACTATTATTTTCATCACCACGTCCCTGGAAGACCCTCCTTTTTCTGGCTAACCCTTCTGCCTTACAAAACCACTGGACATTTTTTGTGAAAAAAATTATGTCGGCAACAAAGCTGAGTTCTTCAGACAAAGAGAAAAAACATATTCAAATTTGAATACTGATCATTTTTATATTGTGGTCTCAATACCCACAAAGGCTTGCCAATCTGCAAATGATGCTCTAAAAAGTGGAGAACTATTTCAGGTCGTTAGCTCTAACTTGAACTAACATACAAACCTTTTTCCAAGTAGCAATTAATTCAGTTGCCTTCTGCTTTTTGAAGTCATTAAAACAAGTTTCCAACATCTGAATGTTTGGGGCTCTTTCTTACTAAAGTGAATCAATAGTAACTTACTATCTATATCTCTTTTATACTTCTTTTAAAATTTACTGTTACTTAAATTAGTTTTAAATGACCTCTAATAGTTTTTTGAGTTAGGGAGGGAAAGGATTTTGGACACTAAAACAGACATGTCTATCTGCAAATAAGCAGGTTTCTGTATATAAACTATTATGAGAATATTTCTATTGGATTTTAGTCCAACATGCACATAATAAATGTTATATCTCTACCACAAAATACAATTTAACAAACATTTAAGGAGCACCTATTGTGTACCAAGTATTGATTTTGACCCTGGGGGAAAAAGACAAAAAAAATCGTCTCTGCCTTCAAAAAGTTTACATTGCACTAAAGAACCATTGAAGTGAATGATGTCATCCTAGCTTTTTACAGTGTGGGCAAATGAGTTATGAAAATATTACGTAAGATCTCCCAGATTGGACATGACTAACACTTAAGTTTGTTGAATGCTCTGTATCAAATGAATGTATCTACACGGAATTTCAAACAACCTGCTTAATTATTTCCACTAAATTGATTCACTGACAATGTTGTTTTGGCAAGATGTAGTAATAGCCTCAGTGACCTTCCCAAGATTACATAGTCAGTCATAGAACCAAGAATAGTATCTAACCCTATATTCTATCCAATAGACAACATTCCCTCCTTAGAGCTAAAGAGAGATGAATTCCTTGATCAGAAGGTTCTAATTCTTTAGCATTTATGTGAACTTTTAAAAAGCAGTTATACATATATAAACATAAACACACATATGTGTGTATATATAGACATAAGTAACATATTATATATGTATGTATACATACATTTGTTGTTATTGTTCAGTCATTTAAGTTATATTCAATTCTTCTTGACCTTATTTGGGGTTTTCTTGGCAAAGATACTGGAGTGTTTACCAGTTCATTTTACAGTTATGGAAACTGAGGCAAACTGGGTTAAATGACTTGCCCAGGATCATACAGCTAGTAAGTCTATGAGGCCAGATTTGAATTTAAGAAATGAGTCTTCTAACTCCAGGCCTGATACTCTATCCATTCTACCACCTACCTGCCCCCTATATACACAGTCACACACACACACACACACACACACACAGATACAAGAACACCTAACAAGTGATCATCCAGCTTTTGCTTGAAGAATTCTAGCAAGGCACAAGTAATCACCTCCCAAGACATCTCATTCTGATTTCACACAGCTTTGACCATTAGAAAGTTCTTCCTGATGTCAAGACTGTACCTTCTCGGGGCGGCCAGGTAGCACAGCGAATAAGATCACCAGCCCCAGTGTTGAGATGACCTGGGGATCGAACCTGGGCTCAGATACTTAGCACCACACCCAGAAATAACTGGCCGTGTAACCTTGAGCAAGTTACTTAACCCCAATTGCTTTAAAAAAAAAAAGACTGTACCTTCTCTGCATCTCCCTCTCAATGCTCCTACCTCTGGGGTCAAACTCAATACATCTTATCTCTCTTCCCTTCAACTACTTGAAGACAGGCTTGGTTTCTCCCCAAAGTCTTCTCCATGCTGACCATCCATAGTGCATTCAATTGATGCTATGATTGCATGATCTTGAAGCCATTCATCATCCTGGTTGTTCTCCTCTGAATATTCCCCACCTTACTGATATACTTCCTAAAATGTATAGAAAGTGCTCAGTACCCAGTGCTGAGTCCAGCGCCCATGTGCGGTCTGACCAGAAAAGAGTATGGCAAGACACTCCCTTGTCTACTCCTGGATCCTAGACTCTTAATGCAGTTTAAGATCATGTAAACATTTTTGGTTACATATCACACTACATACTCATACTAAGCTTGTACCCCACTAAACACCCCAGATCTATCTATCTACCTAATTGTTCTTTCCTTCCTTTCTTTTTGACTGAGACTTCCTATATTTCTCTCTCTCTCTTCTCATGTTTTAGGTTTAAACTTGACACTTGCCATTTTTCTTCAATCTTTTCCAATTGCAGCATTATTCACTGTTGTAGAGAAAACTGGAAAAAAGTAAGGGTTGAATAGTTCTACATTTTTTGCCATCTCTGTTATCATTTCTTGTCCCCCATATCCAGAGATAGCACATCTTCTTGCCTTCCTCACATATAATGTTCCAAATTAAATGGGACAAAATAAAACAACCAAATTTATTTAGTGGATCTCAAAGTTTGGTCTGGGAACCCCTGAGGGTCACAAAGACCCTTGCAGGGAATCCAGGTCAAAATTATTTTCATACTAATATTAAAATGTTTTCATTTCAAATTTGAAGGGGTTTTGAACAAAAAATGAGAACCACTAATACATAGATAAGCATAAATAAACCTCACAACTTTTTGCTACAATAACTTATTTTATGCAATTTCTCATTGAGTTCAGAATATTTTGACATTTATTCTTTAGTTCTTCATAGTGAAACCACATTAAAAAATTTATTTCCCCCAATTACATGTTAAAATGATTTTTAAAATATTTGTGGGTTTTTTTTTAAGTTTTGGGTTCCAAATTCTATCCCTCCCTCCCTGAAATAGTAAACAATTAGATATAGGTTATATATGTACAATCATATAAAACATTTCCATATTAGCTATTTTGTACAAGGAGACTTGAATAAAAGAAAAAGAACAAAAGAAAATGAAAAATAGCATGCTTCAGTCTGTATTCAACCAACATTTCTTCCTCTGGAGGCACATAGTCTGCTTCATCATTAGTCCTTTAGGATTTTCTTAGATCATTGTATTTCTGAGAATTAGCTAAGTCATTCACAGTTTTTCATCAAACAATATTTCTATTACAATGTATAATGTTCTCCTGATTCTGTTCACTTCACTTTGCATCAGTTCATGTAAGTCCAGGTTTTTCTGAAATCATCCTGCTTGTCATTTTTAATAGCACAATAATAATATTTCATTACAAACATATACCACAGCTTGTTTAACCATTCCCCAATTGGTGGCCATTCCTTTGATTTCCAATTTTTAGCCACCACAAAAAGAGCTGCTATAAATATTTTTTGTACAAAAGGTCTCCCCACCTTTTTTAATGACTTTGGGATGTAGATCTAGCAGAAATCACATATTTTTAAAATTAATTTACTTTTAGTTTACGACATTCAGTTCCACAACTTTTTGAGTTCCAAATGTTCTCCCCCACCCCTCCTCTCTCTACCCCTATGGCAGCATGCAATCTGATATATGTTCTACATATAGCTTCACATTAAACATTAGTCAAGTTGTAAAGAAGAATCATAATCAATGGAATGAACAATGAGGAAAGAGAAACAAAACAAAAGGAAAAAGAGAGAGAGCAAGTAGTTTGCTTCAATATGCATACAGACTCCATAATTCTTTTTTTTTTAAAGCAATTGGGGTTAAGTAACTTGCTCAAGGTTACACGGCCAGTTATTTTGTGTGGGTGTTAAGTATCTGAGGCCGGAACCGATCCCAGATCTACTGACTCTAGGGCCGGCGCTCTTACTCACTGCACCACCTGGCCGCCCCTAGAAAGAAAAATTCTTTCTCTGAATTTGGATAGTTTTTTCTGTCATGAGTCCTTTGGAGATGTCTTGTAACCTTGTATTGCTGAGAAGAGCCCAATTTATCAAAGTTAGTCATCACAGATACGATGTGTCTGTAATGGTGTACAATGTTTTCCTGGTTCTGCTACCTTCACTCAGCATCAGTTTATATAAAGCTCTCCAGGTTGTTATGAAGTCTGTGTGCCCCTCATTTCTTATAACACAATAATATTCCATTACATTAACACACCAAAACTTGTTTAGCCATTCCCCAATTGAAGGGCATCCCCTGATTTCCAATTCTTTGCCACCACAAAAAGAGGTGCTACAAATATTTTTGTACATACAGGTCCTTTTCCCATTTGTATGATCTCTTTGGGATACAGCCCTAGAAGTGGAAACCACATTTTTTTAACATGAGATATTGAGTAACTTTGACAACTAGTCAATTTTTCAAAGTCTGGCTATGATTATAATCTATGGATTTTCATTGGGATTTAAGTTAATTGAATTTCCATGCTATTGAAGCATGTTTATCTCCGTGTCTTAGATAAATTTCTTAACCCTTTGTGGCATGTTGCCTAGTGCAAGATGCTTTTGGATTCCATCTCCATTTGGAAACTCTAATTCAAAAAAAAATTGCTTCTTTAGTATGTCAATACATTTATCAAACTTGATCATTCCTTTTATAGGGACAAGACTTCCATGTAAAATAAAAAAATCCTTAAAATTTTGGGGGGAGATGGATGCTTTATGATTTGATGAAGATGTCCAGATCTTTCAGACTCATTGGGACTTACTTCTTTTAATAACAGTTTTGATATAGCTTTCAGCAAAAATAAACTTTTCCCAATCTTCAGTACTCCAGTCTTTAGATTCTCCTGGCTATGGTGTGGATTTTTTTTTCCTTCATAGCACTAGTTCACAGTTTGTTTTTTTTCTTCAAACTGGTTTTCTCATCCTCCAACTTAGAAGCCTATGCTGCATGGTAAAGGAATCAATAACAATTCCTCCATCAGATACATCTAAATATCTACTAGTTTTCTCTACACTAATTAGGCTATCTCACAGCAGTGAATTGTCAGTTCATTGTCTTTCATTTTCAATTGTTCTTTCCCAGCACTTCAGTGCAATGGATCATGTTTCATTTGGGGCTTGAATGAGTCCTTGACTTTTGCATGCCAATAGCTACTGCATTATGTCTTCATTCATTGAAGCATGTTCTTCTACAAGAGCTACAACTTCTGAATGTTTTTCAAATTTCCTTAAAGTAATACCCACTTTTAAAACCCACAGAATTAAAAATATAACAAAAGGGAGCAATGAAATACGTGTCGATGGCATGAAATTTAGGATTTAGTTGACAGATAACTCATTAAAGGTGGAGAAACCAACTCAATCTGGTTTCATCTGATCAAGAGCAAACATTCCAAGTCTGAGGTATGTCCTTATTACTCCCACAAAAATGAAATCATATCCAATTTATTGCTTGTCCAAGAAATTCACACACCATTATGGCTTTCAAAGCGCTTATTACTTTTTATTCTCATTGTTCAGAGATTTAATTTTCACAAAAGACATCAGTAGTCAGATGAAGGTATTGCTACATCTTTTTTGTATTACTGTAATTTGGGAGAGGTTCTAAGAAAGCATGTTTCAGGAACACTTTTTAAGTGGATCTCAGGATGAGTGAGGATCTCTAATTGTGTTTCCTGACTGAACTAAATTTGATGTTTTTAATAGCCCAAGGCAAATCCCACTTAGTAATATTGCATCAAAGATACAGGAACTGATACATGTCATAGAAACTAATGGTACAGTTTCTAATATCAATGTCATTCATAAGACATCATTATAGAACACTGGGTAATAGAGGTAACCAAAGGCAAAAAGTTCACAATGCACAATATCTGCTGATCAGGTCAGACAGAACAACTCCTGCTCAGGTTGCAAAGAATTGTATTGATTTCTGTTTATAGATCCAAGAATGAATGTTTTGCATCTATCTTGAGAGAGTAAGCTATTCAAAACCCAGCTCTCAAAGCAGTTCCCAATAGCCTTAGTCCAAAAAGGACCTTGATTTTTCTCATGACACTAAAATCTCAGAATTTTAGTGATCAGTTAAATTGACAGAAGGGTTATTCTTCAGAATTTTCCAGTGTTTGTAGTAGTGTCCTTAAGTCAAAATATTAGTCAAATCCACTTGTGATGTATCAGTAATTGATAAACATATTTTCTGTAATAGGTTGTTGTTATTTTTTGGAAAGACTGTTGCCAGAGTTGCTAAGCTCTGCATAAATTCTTTAAAAAATTTTTATTCATGCCTTTTGTCTTTATGACACAGTAATTCTTTAACATAGCCCTGCTATCCTCTGCCCTGCTCGGACAACACCAGAAATATTATCAGCGCCATGTTCTAGGAAGGATGTTGATAAGCTGGAAAGTGTCCAAAAGAGGAAGATAGAAAGTTTCATGTTCATTTGCTCAGGATCATTTGAATGAATTGCAGACATTTGGACTAGAGGAGACTTGGGGAGAACTTGATACATCTTTGAAGGGCTATATTTGAAAGAGTTATTAGACTTGTTTTACCTGGCCCCAGTGAGCAGAGCTAAGAACAATGGGTGCAAATTTAGGTTTGATGCAATTGAGAAAGACATAAGAACTCCAACTGATGCAATGACCAACCATGGTTCTAGACAACTAATGAAGAAGGATGCTACCTACCTTCTAACTGACAAAAATATGGTGCACTATGAGTTGCCATTAACTCTGTCCCTTTAGAGTTCCTACAATTATATTCTGCAGTGATTTCTAAAGCAGTTTTAGGGCAATAAAGTTCACTCATGCTCATCCTTTGCCTAATTACTGATACCTACCGTGTTTCCCCGATAATAAGACACTGTCTTATTAATTTTTTTGGAAAGAAAAACACCAGAGGGCTTATTTTCAGGGGAGGGCTTATGTTGTCCTGCCTCAGCTCTCCTCCACGGCACTGCTCTCAATGGCGCCAGCAAGCAAATCACTGGGGAAGACCAGGATGACGCGCTCACTGCTGCAGCTCTGATTGGATGCAGCTCGGAGCGCAGCGTGCGTTTCACCTGGGGGGTGAAATACGGTGCATACAGAGGGTACCATAATGTAGCATGTAGCGCAGGGGATCACCTTCACTACAGTAGCAATCTCAATAGGGCTTATTTTGGGGGGAGGGCTTATTTTAGAGGAATCCTACACAGTAAGGGGAGGGCTTATTTTGGGGATAGGTCTTATTATCAGGGAAACACGGTAATACAACTCGAATGAGATGTTCATTTTCAGACATGGCCAATGTGAGAATTTATTTTGTTTCACTCTGCAAATTTGTTACAAGGTTTTAGTTTCTGTTTTTCAGGAGAGGGGAGATCAGAGGGAGAAAAAATAAATGCCTGTTAATTTTTTTTAAATATTTTTTAAGAATAAGCAAAAAAAAAATTAGGTTTGATATAAGAACAACTTCCTAATAATTAGAGCTATTCAAAAGTGAAATCGGCTACCTCAAGAGATAGTGGGTTCCCTGTTGTTGGAGGTTTTCAAGTAAAGGCCACTGTCCATTTGTCAGGAGTTATGTAGAGGGAATATTTTTTCAGGTAAAGGTTTTATTAAAGATGACTTCTGAAATTTCTTCTAACTTGAAGATTCTGTGACTTGTGATTGTAGCAATTCACTTGAAAGTGAAAAATATACCTTTTATTTTAATGAAAAAAAAAAACAAAACACTAGCATTTAATCAAAATCCTTAAACTAGTTACACATATCCAGTAGATCATATAAATTGTGCCAATTTTAAAGTTAAAAGTTATGAAGTTTATGGAAAAAATTAATTCACCAATAATAAAGCACTAGAATAGTGCCTATATCCATGTCTTGATCCAAGTCTTGAACTTGGTCAGTTTCTTTCTGTTCTCTGTAGGAGAAAGTTTTGCAAAACTTGACTGAGCTTAGGTTTATTGACAGATCAACAATGTTATTGCCCATAGCCAGCCATTAGTGTCACAGCATGAACCAAGTTAAGCACCCTTCATTCCTACTTTCTCCTGAAATTTTCCAAAGTTTCATGGTGGTCTTCCTTTCTGGGATTCCAGTTGTGGTATTATATTCTCCTGATTTCCTGATCAGCAGAAAGCAAAATCACAGAAAGACTTCATGGAGCCCTACCTCATTTCAAAATGTCAGACACAAGGGTTAAAAAGGACAAAAGTCAAATTGAGATGCCCCACATTACATTCTTAGTCTTGTCCACTAACAGTAATGGAGGGGGTCAAGATGACAGAGTAAAAGCAGGACCTCTGCCTGGCTCCGACTCCCACCTTCCCCAATCCATATAAAAAGGGTACTCTGAACAAACTTTGGAGCTGCATAACCCACAAAATGACACAGAGAAGCTAACCTCCCACTGAGGACACCCAGCAGGCTGGCACTAAGCAGCCAGTGCAGCACTCTGGGAGCCAAGCCCAGGCCCCTGTGAGCCTGAAGTTTTAGCCCCAGGCAGGTCTGACCAGCCCCTGGCCAGAAGGACTCCAGATCAGCAGCAGCTGTGGCCATTTCCAGATTTGTCAACACAAAGATGCGAAGGACAAAGTGAGAGGTCAGTGCAGTATGGACTCTGGTAACCAGTAGTTGGAAGTGCTTCAACTTTTGCCCCCAGGGTGAGAAGGCACTGAAACACCCAGCACAGCCAGCTCCACATGGCAGCTTCAGCACCTAGCCTACAGACTGCAGGGGGACCAAGAGACCAGTCTGAGGGGTAATCACTATTGATTTAACCTGCTTGGATCTGTATTGCAGTCTAGGGTGGATGTCCTGGGGGTCATGACCAGCTTGCCAGAGCATGTGGAGGCCTCAGAGAGGGCACCCAACTAATACTTCTGGAAGCTGAGAAAACCCCAGTGTTTAGGATGAAAGTTCCCCCGTCTAGTGGCAGAGTCCTACTGTGGCAAAAAGCCCAGAAGTCAAGTGACTGAGGGGTGACATGACCAGACAAAGGAAACAAAACAAACAGAAGACTCCAACATTAGACTCCTATTTTGGGGACAAAAAGGAACAAAGCATGGAACAGGAGGAAGACAGAGAAGTCAGAACTCCTGCACCAAAAGCTTCAAAGGAAAATACGAGCTGGTTACAGGCCATAGAGGACCTTAAGAAGCAGATAAGAGAAGTGGAGGAAAAATTGGGAAGAGAAATGAGAACAATGCAAGAAAATTATGAAATGAGAGTCAACAGCCTGACTGAGGAAAATAATACCTTAGAAAACAGACTAACTCAATTGGCACAAGAGGCTCAAAAAGGCAATGAGGAGAGGAATGCCTTAAAAAGCTGAATTTGCCAGATGGAAAAAGTATCTCAAAAGCTCAATGAGTTGAATCTTTCCCTGGCATTTAGACTGGAACAAAGGGAAGCTAGTGACTTTAAGAGAAATCAATATGATGTTAAACAGATCCAAACAAATGAAAGAATAGAAGGCAATGTTAAATATCTCATGGGAAAAACCACTAACCTGGAAAACAGATCCAGGAGAGATAATTTTAAAATTATTGGTCTACCTGAAAGCCATGGTCAGGGAAAGAACCTAGAAATCATCCTCCAAGAAATTCTCAAGGAAAATTGCCCTGATATTCTAGAACCAGAAGGCAAAATAGAGGTTGAAAGAATCCACCAATCACCTCCTGAAAAAGATCCTCCCAAAAAAACTCCTAGGAATATTAAAGCCAGGTTCTGGAATTCCCAGATCAAGGAGAGAATATTACGAGCAGCCAGGAAGAAATAATTTGAATATTGTGGAAACACAATCAGGATAACACAGGACCTGGCAGCTTCTACACTAAGGGATCGAAGGGCCTGGAAGAGGATATTCCGGAGGACAGAGGAGCTGGGATTAAAACCAAGAATCACCTACCCAGAAAAACTGAGTATCATGTTTCAGGGGAAAATATGGTCATTCAGTGGAATAGAGGACTTGTAAGCATTCTTGCTGAAAATACCAGAGTTGAATAGAAAATTTGACATTCAGATATAAGAAGCAAGAGAAGCTTAAGAAGAGTCATCACAGCCTAGTGGCAGGACAGTCAAGATGACTAGTGATGGTCTGGGATGCAGTGTCTGGTCAAGCTCTAAAAGTGCCTGCTTCAGCCACCTTCAAGGCCATTGGAATAAATTGGTCTTATCTACCCCCCAAAAAACAGTAATGGGGTGCATCCCCCCTCGAGACAAGGTGAGTGCAATCCATGATGGATCTAGTCACAAAACAAAACAAGAGCTTCTGGTTGGCCATAATCTATTCAGCTTCAGTATTGTTTGTTAAAAGGGAATAAAAGCAATCATTGATGATCACTTCATCATCTACTTAAAAAAAAAAAAAGATTCCCTAGTTCTAAGCTTTCCAAGTCAAGGATGTTTTCTACAGTATTAGAATGGCTGCTCACTCTTGTGTCTGTTCTGATATACTACAACATGTCTAAACCACTACCTCTCATCAGTAATAATACCACCTTACAATATTGGAGTGGATGAGAAACTCATAGTGGAAAGTGCACTAAATTAGGAATCAGAAGACCTGAATTTGAATCTTACCTCCATTACTTATTAGCTGTGTGACAGTGGGCAGATCACTTAACCTCTGTTAACCCTTAGTTTCTACATCTGCAAAAATACTTTGCCTATTTTAATATAAATAAAATTCCTTGTAAACCACAAAGTGATGTCAGTGTGAGTTATTCTTTGCATGGTAAGGGGCATTCAATGTACTGAGGTAGAGAAATAATAGGATAGAATGACATATTATTATAGCCTAATGATATTATTAAAAATTTGGTGAAATATAACATAATATTACATACAGTTATTAGTCCTTATGACTTGCTGTTAACTTTGTCCCTTTAGAGTACTCACAATTATATAATACTGCAATGATTTCTAAAGTAGTTTTGCAGCAATAAAGTTCCCTCATGTTGCAGACCTGCTCATCTTTTGCCTAGATACAACACAACTCAGGCAAGTAACAATGTAAACTGAAATGTAATCCATTCTTCTATTGTTACATAGATGCACACATATCTTCAAATCTCTATTTATGATTTACCAAAAATTGTTCCCAAAGCCTCATCATTCAATTAAGTCTTTCTGAAACCAATTTCATGAGAACTGAGGATAAATTTGTTTTTCTTTTTTGTTACTGTGTACTATACAAATGTCATCAAATATTAGCATTTCCATACACAAAGAGGAACAGAGAGATAGGATTGTACATGAAACTATGAATATCTATTATATATGGTTAGAATTTTTTTGCTTAATAAATAAATGTTTATTGATTGACATACAACTTCTCTCATTTGGTTCACACAACAACAGTATTAATTATTATTACCCTCATTTTACAAATGAATGAAAAAGAAGGGATGATACTTGGGCCAAGTCTTGTAGGAGGCAGGACAGAATGAAATGTGGTGATACCCCTTCATCTTTGGCCAAGAGTGAAGAAGAGAGTAAATGATAATGCTGAGAAATTACTAGGAAAGGAGGAGAGGGGCTGAGGAAGTTCCTGTCAACTGGTGACCATAGTGAAGAAAGAGGCTGATTGAAGTCCTAGGTGTGCTGGGACAAGATAAAACATTTGCAATGTTCTCTGAGAGGGATGACATAGAAAGCTAAAGCTGTAAGATTTAGTGAAAGGATCATCAAAAGCATCAATAGGAGGCACCAGCCTATCTCTCTAAGGTAAAAAAAGCCAGAGCCTCTGGGCTTCAGCTGTGCCTAAGATGCATACCCAGGTGCAAAGTTGATTGTGAGAAGTCAAGTCAAGTCAACTAGAATTTTTTAAAAGAATAAACATATTCCTCATATTTATCTCAAAGCTGTCCTGCTTGTCTCTGTCCTTCTAAACCTGTCCCCCGCCATTTTCTTCTTTTTAAAATGCTACAATGACCTCTCTCTTTTCTTTTTTGTTTTTGCATCCTTATTGCTAGTTGCCCTTGTCCTTCCAACTTCCCCTCATTAAAAAAAACTACCCTTGTAACTAATAAGCACAGTCATTCAAAATAGATGCACAAATTAGTCATGTTTGAAAATGCATATCATTTTCAATGGGTCCCTCACCTCTTTGCCAGGTTATGGTCAGTCAGTCTGTCAATAAGCATTTATTAAACACCTACTATGTGCCAGCCATTTTTCTAAATGCTGGAGATTTTTTAGAAAGTGAAGAGCATTCTTGCTCTTGAGGAGCTCACAAGTTAATGTGGTAACATGCCTCATCATCAGCCCTCTGGAATAATGGTTGGTCACTGCATTGATCAGAGTCTTTCAAAGCTGTTTTTCTTTATTATCTTGTATTTATTGGGTAAATTGTTAATTGTTCTTTTTTATTCACTTTGCATCAATTTGTGTGTCTTTCTGGATTTCTCTGAATCCATCTCTTTCATCATTTCTTACAGTGCAATAACATTACCTTACATTGTCGTGCTATAATTTGTTTAACCATTCCTCAAATGATGGAAACCTTCTTATTTTACAAATTTCTATTTTCTTCTAGATAATTTTTTTTACTAAAATTTCTAGCTCTACAAAGTAATACTTTGATAATTTGGCATCTCCATGAATAAATCAATTACTTTTGTATATTGGCATTCCAATTATTTAAGTCTATAATTTTTTTTTTGCCTTTTGGAGGGCAATTGGGGTTAAATAACTTGCCCAAGGTTACATGGCTAGTTTTTTTGTGTGGTTGTTAAGTGTCTGAGGCTGCAGCCGAGCTCAGGTCCTCCTGACTCCAGGGCCAGTGCTTTACTCACTGTGCCACCTAGCTGTGCCCTCCCCACCCCCCCCCTACCCCCAGTCTATCATTATTTCTGCAAAAAATGTTATAAAGTGGGGTGGCCAGGTAGCACAGCGAGTAAGAGCACTGGTTCCAGTGTCAGGATGACCTGGAGATTGAATCCCGGGCTCAGACACTTAGCACCCACCCAGAAACACCTGGCCATGTAACCTTGAGCAAGTTACTCCCGATTGCTTAAAAAAAATGCTATAAAGTTGCATTCATATAGTTCCTATGTGTCATGGCAAGTGCACTTCCAAATATTTCATGCATTCTGTAGTTATTTTGAATGAGATTTTTATTTTTATCACCTCCATCAAAAAAATCTGATGATTGGTGTAGATTTTTTCATATCCTGTTGCTTTGTTGAAATTATAAATTGTTTCAATGAAACTTTATTTAAATCTCTAGGTTTCTCTAAATAGACAGTCAATTCATCTATAAATGACTATAGTTTTGTATTCTCTTTGTCCATGCTTATTCCTTCAATTTTCATGTCTTATTGTTATAGCAAGCATATCTAGAATTATATTAAGTAAATGTTGATAATGTTGATCTTTGCTTTACCCCAATCTTATTGGAAGCACCTCTAGCATTTCTATATTACATACATTGCTGCTTCTTGGTTTTAGATAGATACTGTTCACCACATTAAGTAAAGGTCTAGCTATTCCTATGCTTCCTAGCATTTGTAAAATAAAGGCATGTTGTATTTTGTTAAAAGATTTTCTGCTGTTATTCAAATAATTGGGATTTTTTATTATCAATGGGGTTACATTCCCACTATAAATTCAACTTGAGAAATGGAGATAAATTAGAAAAGCTGAACATAGAATTTTACTTTAAGTATATCTGTATTTAAAATTAGAGATATGAAGCAAATAGGAGTGTGTACATTATATTTTACTGCTTCCAAAGCAATTCAGACAAAAAATTTCCATACTATGTATGAAAAGTGGCTAAAGGCTATTGCTTATCCTGCAGCATGAGATATCCCTACTGCTGCATGAAACACAAGATGCTAGAATGTGAGAAACAGTATGATCTGCAGCAATTGGTTAATGTGACCAAAAAATTCCATCTTTATGTTGCACAAGTGAAACTTTTCTGTGAGACTTCCAAAAGACCTGGTGTCAAAACTCAGTACCTATCACTCAGGAAAAGGTGCCATATATTAACATTATCCTAAAAATTATCAATGTATCTGATTTTATGTTTAAAAGAAGTCTCATTCCTCAAAAAATAAATAAATAAAACTCTGAATGATAATGGTTTCAGGGTTCACACTAAAATCTTATGGTGCTATAATAGAATCCCTATACCTGTTAGATTAAATTTCCACTCATTCTAGGTTTTCCTCATGGGATATTATTATTAGTTGGTAGAATAGAATGCAGAAATGTAGAAAAAAAAAGAAATATCAAAATAGCCTACCTTTCAGACATGGCCAATGTCTGAATTTGTTTTGATTAACTGTTCTTGTAATTAGAGAGGATTTTTATTTTTTTTAAAGAGGGAACAGAATTGGGAAGGAGGCAGTGAAAGCAATTTAAAAAGGAATAAAAGAAAAGAAAGATTGTCAATTAAACATTTAAAGTTCACAGAAGAGAGCATAAAGGAGTTCAGAAGGGGGGCACAGACAAATAGAACAATATGGATGCTATAGTGTTAAATTTAAGGAATATTTAAAAACAAACTGAGCTTAATAGATTCATGTACAATTCTTTTTGTGTGTGTAGAAATGTTCATGTTTGTTGCTGTCTTATAACTTCATGACAAAAAAAGAGAATTTAAATCAAGAGTCTCCTTACCATTGGTATACAACAAAAGTTTATTATGAATATAGTGCCAACAGCAACAACAATACCAGTTAAATCCTACTTTGGGAGGTTAGGCAGATTCTGGATTTTATTGTCTTTCTCAGTGTTTGATAGAACCTTTGCTCTTTTGTTGAATCCTTTATCTCATTGATGTGGGTGCCAGTGAGCATCACAATGTACCCATGCTTCCTTGTCCTGAGTAATTCTTGCCCTCCTGTAAACTTGGATGGGGAGGAGAGGAAGATCTACACAATGTGCTGTGTACTTGCCTCTAAATTTCTTGAGGTTGCTTGGAAGTACACAGACTGTCTACCTCTTATCTTGTATTCTTGCCATCCCAGCAGCTCTTTTGATACTTTAATGATTGAGGCATTTCATGATTTATAGCCTTATAATATCATTGGAACAATGCAGTTATTTAAAAGATGGGTTCTTTGGTTCAAGGAGAAGACAAGTATGCAGTGAAAATACCGCAAAGTACTTGAAAATTATTTTTCCAAATGAAGTTCAGACTGCTTTTCCCCCTCCTCTTCAGTTCTCGTTTCATTTCATTCAGTTTCATTGTTAATCTGCAGCGTCTGTCGAAGATATCTCATGATGTCACTGGTCCTCTTCGAGAATGAAGGATGAACAACAATGATAACATCAACAACAACTACCATATTTACTATTTTTCATACATATTTTATATATATATATGTATGTACATATATATGTATATTAGGTTTAGAACTGAAGAGACTTTTACTTTACAGAAAAGGAAACTGAGACTGAGGGAAGTTACATGACTTGCCCAGAGTCATAAAGCTACTGAATAGGATTTGAACACATGTCTTCCTGATCCCAAACCCAGCACCCTCTCCACTATAGCATCTAACTTCCCCAAGTATAAACTCCTCTCTTGGCATTTATACTTCACAACATGGTCCCTTCCTATCCTTCCAGCCTTCTTATTATTACTTTCTTGTACCCTGTTGTCTAGGCATACTGGCATGTTTGCTGCTCTTCACATGGGACACTCCATCTCTTCTCTTGGTACTGTCGTACCAATGGGGCTGTTCCTCGTGCCTGGTATGCCATCTTTCCTCATTTTCTTCCCATCTCATTTGATTTCCTTCAAGATTTAGATAAATTTCTGCCTTCTCAAGTAAGTCTTCTTGCATGTCCCCAAGTGCTATGCTAGTGCCTTCTTCTCTAAGGTTAGTTTCCATTAACTTTATATATATATATATATATATATTGCATGTGCCTAGTGTGCACGTTGCCTCCCCCATAAAATATAAGCTCCTTGAGGGCAGGAGCTTACCCCCCAACTTTTCCTTTGTATCTCCACACTTAGTAAAATGCCTGGCATACAGTAAGCATTTAATAAATACTTGTTGACTGATAGGTGGCTAGAGTAGCTGCATAGGCTATCCATCCAATTCCATATCATAATCTACATAATAGGGGCAGCTAGATGGCTCAGTGAATAGAGCACTGGCCCTGGAGTCAGGAGGATCTGAGTTCAAATTCGGCCTCAGACACTTAACATAAAAACTAGCCATGTGACCTTGGGCAAGTCACTTAACCCCAACTGCCCTCCAAAAAAATAAAAAATTAATCTACATAATAGTCATTCTTTATCCACTTATTAGTTGGATAGTTAAGCTGAACCCTTTTGAGTGATTATGGGAGTAATGGGAGATATAGGGTTATGGGACACTCTGTACTGTTCAGGAATTTAACAAGATCAAACAATATAGACTCAAACCACCGTATCTGGAGGACCCTATCTTCTTTTTTAGTCCCTCTGCACAAAATTTTAACTGTCTAAATTGTTGCTTTGAAATTTTATGGCATCACAGGACCAATTGAATAGGAAGGGATGATACTTCAAAGGTGAAGTTGAGAGGTGAGAGAGGAATATAATGAGAAGAGATGGGGAGAGACAGAATGGGGTAAACTATCTCATATAGAAGAGGTAAAACTGTTACAATGGAGGGCAAGAACAGGAAGGCAAAAGGGAATGGGTCAACCTTACTCTCATTGAATTTGGCTTAGGGAGGGAATGACATACACACTAAATAGGGTATCTCGCCCTACAGGAGAATAGAGGGGAAGGGAATGAGAGTGGGGTTGATGGAGGGCAGGTTGTGGGGGTGAGGGAAGTTAGAAGCACACACTTTTGAAAAGAGACAGGGTCAAAGTAGAGAATAGAATAAGTGGGGGGTGGGTGGGATAGGATAGAGGGAAATAGAGTTTTCCAATATTTCCACTATGGAAATGTTTTGCATAGCTACATGTGTACAACCTATATTGAATTGTCTTTCTTCCCAGTAAGTGTGGGTGACAAGGGAGGAAGGGAAAGAATCTGGAATTCAAAGTTTTAAAATCAAATGTTTACATATATATGTATATATATTTACATGCATCTGGGAAATAAGATATACAGGCAATGGGATATAGAGATCCATCTTGCCCTACTGGAAAGTCAGGGGGACAGAGGAGGATATAGGAGAGAGCAGATTGGGGGAGGGGGTATACAGTGGGATCACTGTTTTGGGGTGGTGGGTAGGGGAAAGACAGGGAGAAAATTTGTAACTCAAAATCTTGTGGAAATGAATGATTTAAACCAAAAATAAACATAAAATGTAATTATATAAAAAAAGAAATTTTATGACATCAATTGCTTATAATAAATGGACCCCTAATTGAAGCTTAGATGTATTTCTATTAGAGAGATTTTAATTTTAATGGTACTGGGGGGAGCAGTTGTAATGATTAGTAAATTTATAGCATTTTATCCTTCTTAATGTTAATTACCCAGAAGAACAGCTCTCTTCCCTTTGAAAGGCTAAATAATTATCAAGATGCTTGAATATTTTGGATGCTTAAGCTTAGCTTTTCCTTTTCTTTCTGTGAGTGCTGCACACAGACAATTGTAGAATTGGAGAGTTAGAGAACATCAATGCCAACTAATCCAACCCATACCTAAAAATAGAATCTTCACCGCAACATGCTTGACAGGTGGTCATTCAGCCTCTGCTTGATGATCTTCAGTGATGGTACCTACTATTTCCCAAAGCATCCCATTCCACTTTGGGACAGCTCTGATTACTGAACTTCCCCTCCTTTACAGCAAACCTAATTCTAGTTTATCAGAAATGCCACTCATTGCTTCTATTTAAACCTTCTAGGGTCAAATAGAATAAATCTAATCCTTCTTCCATATAGCAGCCCTTCAACTACTTGAAGACAACCATTATGTATCCTTTTCAGTCTTCTTTTTCCCAAGCATTAAATATCTTTTCTCCTGGGGTTCAGATTTCTTCCTTCCTATATTACTCCTCCAGACACCTTGACTACCTTTCCCTCCCTCCCCCATTCTCCTCCCAGGACTACTCAGAATACTTTTTTGTTCCCTTTAGGGAGTTTCATCAATTGATGACTCAACAAATGTTTACTATGCACCTACTATGTCCCAAGCACTGTGCTAGGTACTGGAAATGCACAGATAAAAGCTAAAAAAAAAAGAACGCCTGTCCTCAAGGAACTTATAGTCTAAATGAAGAGCCAACATGCTCATGTAGCCTTTACATACATACAGAGAAATATGCAAAACACATACACAGCACACACAAGGTAACCTTGGGGTGGGAGGAGAAGGAAGACATTCACATCTGTGGATATCAGGAAAAAAACCTCATGTGTCTAGTGGAGTTGGATCTCAGTCTTTAAAGAAGTCAGGGCTTCTTATTTGTTTACACTCAACTAAGGCAGTGTGATATAGTTGAAATCCCACTACCAATATTTACTACCTATGTGACCTTGGAGAAATCACTTACCTTGCTAAATATCAGTTTCTTCAACTACAAAATGAAGAGATTGGATTGAGTGGCTTCACAAAATCAATGACTTTTAGAAAGTTTGTGGAAGTTTGACTTTCCCAGCATCTTATCCTGTTGAGTGACAGTGTCCATTTATATATCTGTCATCCAGATGAGTTTCAAGCTATTTTTTTTGGGGGGCTTTTTGGAGGGCAGTCGGGGCTAAGTGACTTACCCAAGGCCACATGGCTAGTTTTTGTGTTAAGTGTCTGAGGCCGGATTTGAACTCAGGTTCTCCTGACTCCAGGGCCAGTGCTCTTTTCACTGCCACCTAGCCGCCCCTCAAGCTATTTTTCAGTATTCACAAACCCATTTTGATCATTTTCATTGAACCGGCTTGCTGATTACAACTTCAGCTTTTTTGTTACCAGGTCATTTGGGTCTTCACTGCTTTTTCTTACTCCATTTTCCCCAAAACCTCTATTTGCTACTTTCTGGATTTCCTGGGCCAATTTATGCTGATGCTTCCAATTACAGGTCCCCTAATGCATCAGTTTGCATTTTCTCCTTCGATTCTCTTTGTTCTTTATTGCCAATCTATCTAATTTCTTCGGGTCTATTGTATCATTTCTTTGTTCCTACTAGTTTTTACAAGGGTTTCCAATTTGGTATCTTATCATTTCAGTATTAAGCATGCATACCATCTGTGTCATGTTAGGGATATTAGAATATTCCTATCTTGGCTTCCTTTCATCTTTCCCTGGTCCTGGAAATGGACGAAGGGCTTGTGTTTAATAACGTCATTTGCATCAGCATGTCCCAAATGACCAAGACATAGAGGCTGGGAGAGATTAGCATGGTAATCTCATTCTGATGGATAAAATTAGCAAAGATATTCCCTTGCACCGAGAGCTGCCATTGGCGAACTGCCGTGCTTTGAATCAATTACTAAATTACTTTGAGCTCTAAGAAGACATTAACAGAAAAAAATTGCCATCGACCCGAAGGGAAATAAGATAAAAAATATGCGATCATTAAATCTCTCGCTACTCTTCGCGAATGTGACTCACAAGAATTGTACAAAAAATAAGGCCGAATTTAATTTTTAACCGTGGCCCCTGTCATCATTTCATCCCAAGCTCCTCCATTGCCTGTAAGTGTGTTGTGGTCTTTCCCATTCAGCTCTTGAAGGCAAAGGAGGAGGAGGGAGAGGAAGAAGAAAAGGGGGGCAGCAATGGAGAGGCAGATCTCAGTTCTTACATTTCCTGCCTCATATAGCAACTAGGTTGAGGAACCAAAGGACGGTTTCTGATTCTGACTCAATTGTGAATCAAGACAAGGAGAGAGAGGGGAAAAAACTTGGCCCCTCGTAAGAGAATTACTTTGGGTAAAGCTTATTGGCATTCACAATCTCCCTGGGAGGTTAAACAAGGGGAATATTCAAACTAATTCTCTTTTCGTCATTTCACCAAACCCATAGAGAAAGAGTCAAGATAGATGGATGGAGGTCTTCCCACCAGCCCAAGGCTATCAAAGGCAAAGGTTTTGTTTCACTTCCAAAGCCATGTGTCAGAAAAACAACAAAATTTAAAAAGGTCTACTCTGCTGGCAAAGTTCGTTCACCCTTGTTCTAATGGAGGGCAGTGATGCTGCAAGCTAAAGGAAGGCGTTCACATGCAGAAAGAGAGTTAAAAGTGGCATTTTGAGCGTAGGGCCCAGGGAATCCCAGTGGCGTAAGTAATTGCTAATATTATTAGCACAGTATACATATCAGCTGTCGAGATATTATGAGGACCTGAATTCAATCTCAGTTGGAGGAGTCAGGGTCAACATCATTAACTATAGATCCTGTCCTGGTTTACATATAGATGCCTCAGGGCAAGTGTCTGCAAGATACATCTCTATAGATGGGCATAACTATAGGACACGAGGTGGGGGGGGGTGTGCGCTAATCACACACTTCGGTAATAGACAACAAGCTTTTGTTTATCTGAAGGTTTACTGGAATTAACTGATTAGTGTCAACTTGACACAATAACTTTTGTCTACAATGCAATAGATCATTATGATGGGTTTATTGATGGAGTGTGCTGTCTAATGTAAATCGGAAGAGGAGCAGAATTTACATGAAGTCTGGAACATTTTTCTTAAGAGGAAATTGAAAAAGCTGTTGGTAAATGCATCTATGAAAGGACACCTTCTGTAGTCTTAGGGATATTACAATAGTAATTGTGATATTAATAACAATAAGTATAAGGGAGATTTGTAATTGAAATGTATGCAAGCCAGTTGTTACTAAATGCATTTTTGAAAGGACAAGCTTTGTGCTCTTATGGATATTACGGCAAAATTGTGGTATTAATAACAGTAATTATAAGGGAGGTTTGTAAGTGAGAGGGATGCAATCCATTGTTAAATTAAACTCAGAACATGAAGCCATTAGAGGAAAATGAGGGAATAAGTCTAGGGAGTTCAGTGTGACACAGCTCTCACACACAACTTGCTTGGGACAATGGCAGAAAAGTGAGAGGAGGCAGATTAAAGTTATATGTTTACCCAGAGGTTTTTTTTTTTCATTTTTTGGTCTTTATTAATTTGTTTGTTTACTTTCAGTTTACCAGATTTAGTTCCACAATTCCTTGAGTTTCAAATTTTTACCTAGAGTTTTAAACAATTGCAAACAACTTATTCAGAAACTAAGTACTCATTTTAGAGCAAGGAAAACATTAAAAACCAAGCATGCTATTGAATGATTTCTTAGGGGAAGTATCCCCATCCCACCAATAGATGGTAATGGTTAAGTATGAATCTTGCACCTTTTTGCATAATTAAGAGGAAGTATTCTGGGTGAGTTTAGACTCTTCCTATTAGTAGAGAATTCAACAGTGTCTAGACACAGATCATTATGATTGCTCCTAGCTGCAGATAAATCATAGAAGAGAAAAAAGAGAAAAGAAATTCACTAGTGTCCTTGAAAGTGAAATTATGACATTTTCTAAGAGGGGCAAAGGAATTTTTAAAGGGACAAAGAGATGAGGCACATAGCTTAGCAAATATGGTACTTCTAACCCCCATATCACCTCTTCCTTCTTTTGGAACATAACCCTCTATTACAATGGCAAGCTTTATTGAAATAGGGTCAATACAAGGCATGATTGTGCACCAAAAAATTAAGTAATTAAATTTTGAGTGTCTCATTAATGGATCATCCTAAAGAGAGCAATTAGCAATCCCAGTCTGTCCTTGTCGGGGGAAAATGTTTTCCGTTCTTCTGCCCTGGAATATACTATCTTCTTATCCCTATGTTATATACTTTTGAGGAAATCCCCAAAATGTTCTAAAATTTCAATGATCTCAAATAGGCTGTGAACATAACAGTGTGGAACTGCATCTAGAGTAAGGAAAGAAGGGGCTGTCCCTGCAACATATTGTTTGTTTTCATGCACAACCAACAGAACAAACTTAAGGTACATTGATCAATATCATGTTTTCTATATATCATTCAATAACAATAGAAAAGAGATAGGAGTGGGCTGGGAAATGTTTAACAACCAGCTCTCCAGGAAAAATGTGCACAAGAAACACTTTTAAGTTAAATCTGCATTACAAACATTTTCTCCATTATTTTCTTAGACAATAAACAAAATAATAAATAAAGCCCTTATTTATAGCATTTGTTGAGTTCCAAAGTGTGAATGCTTACACTGAAAATTTAACAATCAGTTCTTGTGAACAACCAGCACACCCTTGAATTCAGGGACAACTTCTGTATAGATTATCTACAAATAAGGAATAAGAATCATAGAATGATAGACATTAGAGCTGTAAGGGACCTTAGACATAATTTTGCAGGTGAAATTGAGGCCCTTCGAGATTAAATAACTTTCCCAAGATCACCAGTGACAAAATCTGGATTTGAACAGGGGTCCTCTGACTTCAAATCCAGCAATCTTTTCACTACAGCATTATTGTATTTTAGATGTCCAATGCAACTAAGCAAATTTATCTCTTAACCTCCCTGAGTCATATTTTACCTACAAAATGAAGGGGACTTGTTTTTCTTCTTCTACTGTTTGAGGAAAAAGCTACCTCTCTGAATGACAATGCATCCATTGGAACCAGGAAACTTATAGCAACAGAATTCTTCAAAGAAAGCATGATCGCAAACAGCCTTCATCCCAGGAAGGCCAAAGGGCCCAAGATATACAAGGTGACTCTTGATGTTATTTTTGTCTTTGGATTCAGAACCTGTTTTAATGAAGGCAAAACAACAGGCTTTAACATGATTTTTAATTCTCTTGACTAGTCAAAGAAAATGAACCAAAGCAGAGACTTGTAAAGGAATGACCAATATGAGAAAGAAAGAAGGAAGGAAACAAGCATTTATTAAGTTTCTACTATGCCTGAGGTACTGTGCTAAGCTATTTACAAATGTTATCTCATTTGATCCTTTCAACAACCCTAGTATGTAGGTATTATAATCCCCATTCTACAATTGAGGAAACTGAGGCAGACAACAGTTAAGTGACTTGCCCAGGGTCACACAGCTTGTAAATGTCTGAGGCCAAATTTAAACTCAGGTCTTCCTGACTCTAGACCCAGTGCTCTATTCACTTGGTCACCTAGCTGCATCAACACATCAAGGAGTGAAAGGAATGCAAGAAAAGAATGGAGAAAAGGGTACCACAAAGGTCAAGTGTTGGTACTGGCAAAAAGCAAACTGGAGATTGCCATTACAGAAGGATTAAAGAGTACTATGGTGATGTTTATCTGTGAAGAAAAATAGTTCGGCTTTTTCATCGCATAAATAAATTATGTAAAAAAAATTTACAATATCATCTCTAAAATCCTTTCTGGCTCTGTATTTGTGGCCCTACCACCAATCTGGAGGCCTGCTGGTTTCCCTGTGAGCTCCACTTCAATCATTTCCCAAAATCCAGAGAGATTCTCTGTTTGCAATGTGGCAGTCACCTAATGGTAGGAGAACATCCACTGGAGTTAATGCTTCATGAACTTTCTTCTTTTTTTCCTTCATTTCTTATTCTTTTTTTTTTCCAGATTTGATCAAGGTTGATTTACCCTGCTCGTTTTCACTTACCCTTTATATGGGAGGACTTCTATTTGTCCAGAAGGAAACAGAGTTAACTGGAAGAGTTGGTGAGTCTTGTTAGTGATACCAAAAAAAAAAGTCAGTGGATTAAAAAAAAATAAGATCAGTGGAACATTAAAAATGTACAGAGGGGAGCAGAGAGCGATTCAGAAAGGGACAAGGACAAACCGGAAAGTTTTTGTTTGTTTGTTTGAGTTTTTTCACTCAGAGGCCACATAGATTTTTTCAAGAGAGGAGTCAAAAAGAATCTTCTCTCTTAGGTTTTTTGTGTTGGGAGAGAAAGAGGTTGCCCACTCAGGAACAAAGCAATCAATCAAGGTTGGGGAAGTGGGGGAAGGGGAGGATTGCTTTGGAACTGCTTGTTGCATAGAAAAACAGGAGAAAAGAAGTAATGGCCTTTTGGACACCATGCCCTTCTCTTCCCTTAATTTTTCAGGGTAATAATATGGTGCTTGAAGGTTTATTGTGATTGTGTTTGATCCTCACAACAACCTTGGGGGTAAGAGCTTTTATTACTACCATTTTACAGTCGAGGAAACTGAGATTGAAAGTGTTTTAAGTGATTACTCAGTCACACAACTAAGTTTCAGAGGCAGGATTTGAACCTCAGGTGTTCTGGACCTCAACTCTAACACTCTATTCGGGTGTCATCTAGCTGTCTAACACCTATATACACTGAAGCATCTAAGCCAGTCTGCTAAAGAAACTTGGTTAACTTGTAAGCAGTTAGCCCCTCCCTGCCATTCATCGGGTATTTAACTAGAGTCCTCAGGCTGTGTCTGCCATAGCCCTATGACCTTTGTTGCTCAGCTACCAAGCCCCCAGATTCCACTGATGGCCTAAAGATCCCTGAGAGAGAAGCATTTCTGTTCCTCCTGGTTAACCAGCTTCTAGCCATCTCTAATGACCCAGAGAGCTGCTTGAGAAAGACCTAAGAGCTAACAGTATTCCCTAAAGACCTAAAGAGAGGCATTCAAATCTTCATGACTAGACTTTGTTCTGAGAAAAACATAGCATCTGTGTCTGCTAGATGAGGCTGGTATGTGCTGAGGAGACACCTAAATGTGCCTGCCAGATAGTAAGATCACAGCATAGAGCTAGAAGGGACCTCATAGTGATGAGAGGCCAGAGATGAGGAGGGAGAAACCCCCAGGGATACAGGGATCCCCAGACCAGAATTCCCAGGGCAAGGTCTCCTGGAATGAATTCTGGGACTCAAGTATTTTTTTTTTCTTTTTGGAGGGGGGAAGGTAGGGTGATTGGGGTTAAGTGACTTACCCAAGATCACACGGCTAGTTTTTGTGTTGAGTGTCTGAGGCCCAATTTGAACTCAGGTCCTCCTGACTCCAGAGCTAGTCCTCTATTCACTGCGCCTCAAGCATTATTTAAGTCAAGGTGGCAAAATTTATTGTTACACTATGTAGCGGGCAAGAGTTCTTAGGGAACCTGCAACCTTAGAGGATACAGTTAAAGTTTATATAGGATAAACTGTAGTAAAACACGTGTCAAATATGCTAGCTAGGTGAGGCAGAGCCAGATTAGGGAGTGGTTGAGTGGTCAGTTCTTAAAGGAACATTCACTTTTAATATCTACTGGACAGGTATTTTACCCAGAGTTCACTGGGAAATAACCCAAGGGGATATGCTGCAGGGAGGTGTGGTTTTAGGCCTGAATGTTGATTAAGTCAACTAATGGTCAGGGCTGACTGAGAAATACTCAGGCTGCCCCTATCAATGTCTTGTTAGGCAAGATAAACTTAAGGAAGTACACATATGACTAAGTCCGGATACATATGATAGGTCAGTGAGTAGTAAATATCTTTATGACTGTAGCAGCAAGCACCCCAAGCGCGTCCTCAGGGTTTGCAGCTACCA
>NW_027186473.1:1700557-1701656 GCF_028583685.1 Petaurus breviceps papuanus
TTAGCCTAGGGGCAGGGAAGATCTTCCAAATTTGCATTCCCATTACAATGACCCAGTACACAGTTGGTTCAAACTACTAAATTCTATGGGTGCAGCTGGCTACTTGTATCAGAAAGAAAGACAAGTATTTTGCTAGGACCTGCTGCCCTTGGCTGTAGGAAAAGTGCCTGAAACTGTGTTTTGAAGCTAGGAAGATTTGACACTAGGGAGAGATGTGATTTTGGAACTGGGGTTCAAGCACAGGCACCCAAGCACCCCATCAACAGGTCATCTACTTCAACTGGTTCATTTTACAATTGTCTAAGCCAAGGCCCAGTTAAGGGATTTCACCAAGGTCACAATAGAACATAAAGTAGTGTAGCCAGCCCTGGAACCCAGGCCCTCCAACCTCCAATCTAGGCCTCTTTCCCCTCCACTCCTCAGTCTCCTTTAGGTAGGAGATGGCTTTGTTAGATAAAGTCTTCACTTTCCTTTTCTGTATCTGTTTTTGGAGGGGATGCCTTCCCTGATTCCCTCAGTTTGTCAATTGCTGATGATTTTCAGATTATTTTGTATTTGTTCATCTGTGTATGTATTGTATCTCAAGCAGAATGGAAGCTCCTTAAGAACAAGACCTGGTTCATTTTTGCCCTTGAAGCCTCCAGCATTCCTGTCATAATTTGCACATAGGTCCTTAATGAACATTTGCTGAATGAATTTGAATTTCTGATATCTGTGTGTTTCTCTGAGGTAAAAACTGTGCTTCCCTCAGGGCTTAGGTTGTTTTGTTTTGGGTTTTTTTGCTTTTGCCTTTCCTTTAGATTTAAGTTCGTTTTAGCTAATGAGATCTTATTATTTTTTTTTATTTCATAATTGTGCCTACATAATCCAGTGGTCCCACTAAACTAACTCTCTTTGGGACCTTTGGCCTTCTCTGAAATTTGTTTCCTTCAGATCTGATGAAAAGCAAATCTATCCTGAAGATCCTTCTCTTCAGCTCAGGAATTAATGATCAGAGACAGCAGCCCTAGCAACTCCTTCCCTGAGTGAGTCGCTGTCTGCCAGACTGGAAGGTGTGTGTGTGTGTGTGTGTGTGTGTGTGTGTGTGTGTGTGTGTGTG
>NW_027186473.1:1701666-1714707 GCF_028583685.1 Petaurus breviceps papuanus
GTGTGTGTGTGTGTGTGTGTGTGTGTGTGTGTGTGTGTGTGTGTGTGGTGGGGGAAAGGGTTGAAATAGTGGTGGGTGGGAGGGGAGCAATTTGAGTGTATGATTATTGAGCAGGGGGACCCCTAGGGTAAAACCCCAGCTCCCATCCCACAATCATGGAAAGTGCCAAGGGACAAGGGAGATGTGGCATACTATTCTATGATAGAAGTTCCCAACATTTTCTAAATTTTTGTGTTGGGAGAGAAAGAGTCCCTGAAGACTAAGTCTGTATGACCATTAAGAATAAGACCTTTTGGAATAGAGATTATTTCTCTCTTCATACACACCACCTAGAAGGTGTTGATAAAGGTGTTTAGTGAGTAAACACTAAATTTATTAAACAATAAATACTTGGTTGATTGATTGATCTCCCTGGGGTTGAGGGACGAGACTGTTGGGTTGCTCGCCTAAAATCAAAGTGGTCATTTTTTAGCTTTGATGATCAGCTGATATTCACTATTTGAGGGTGTGTTTATACATGGAACTGGCTTTGAATTAACTTTTTAAAAATTATTTGATTCAATAAAACCATCATCTTAAAAACATATACCTGATACATTCTAATTATAGTTATGATTTTCACTCTCCACATGGTGGGATTGGTGTCTATAGCCTTGGAGCTTCATGTTTTTAGAAACAAAGTGTGTGATTCTGAAAACATGCAAAGAAATAACAAGATTGAGTGCCTAGAACCTGTAATGCTATCAATTAGATCAATAATAAAGGGTCTTGGTTTCCATTCTTCTACTGTCTCTTCAGAATGAGCTGTGAAGATTGAAGAAGACTAATAAGGCTGTTTGGGTGCCACTAAGTCTGGTTGTATTTTAAAAATCAGTCCAAACATCTCATTTTTTTTCAGATTTCTTTGTGAACCAACTCTTGGAGGTAATATGGTCAGCATACTTTTGCCCCCATAGAAAAACAAGCAGGATATACCCAAGTAGACTTGGCTAGGCTAGAGCTTTTCCTCTGAAGGCTTGGGAACCATCCCCAGTCTCCCATAGGGTCCTCCCAAAGACAACAATCTAAAGCAAGTAGTATTGAGCTGGAGGCTGGGGGAAGGGAGAGGAGAGAAGTGATTTAGGTTCAAATCTGCAAGATGGACGTAGAGGTACTAGTGATTTTTAGATATTGGAGATATTGTTGCCCAGAAACTAAATAAATAAAACTAAGGCAAAGAGTGGCATTTGTAAATGAGTGTTGCAATGCTCTCCATTGGTAAAAGGTGGAGACTACTTAGACCATTAAATCTTACAGAAAAAAAATTTCCAGAAGGGCATGGTAACATGCGCTAGAGAAATAAGGTTGGATTTGGAACTGGAATGGATCCCAAAGGACAATTAGTCCAAATCCTCTCTTTTTATTAGATTAAGGAACTAAGGACCCAGTGAACCTCCATGACTTGCCCAAGGTCATACATTTGTAAGCATAGTCTCCCCCTCAGGGGAGGTGGCTTGCCTAGAGACCCACCATTTGTAAGGGTCAGAGAAATGTCTCTTCTCATGCAAGGTCAGTCCAATACTATCTCCACCCCATTGGTGGAATTCTTAGCAGGTCCCTGGCTACCACTGGAGCAGTAAAAGTTGAAGTGGTAGAAAAAAAAATGGCATGGTAAAAAGAGTCCTGAGTTTGGAATAGGGAGCCTAGGTTTGGATTTTGAGTTAGGCATCTGAATTCAAGCCCTGGTTCTGTCTCTTACAGTGTAACCTGGGACAGGTCATAAACTCTCAGGGTCTCTATTTCCAAATCTGGAAAAGAGAGGGCTGGACTAGATGGCTTCTAAATTTCCATCAAGCCCTAAATATGTTCCTGTCATCCCCTATTTCCCTTCCTCCCCATCTCCCTTCCCTATATACACATTGGAGGAAAAGGGGGGAAAGTTAAAAATAGGATTTTCTGGAGAAAACTTCATCCTCCCCAAAGCCATGGAATGAAATAAAATCCTTCCAAAGGAGAACTAGAATGCTATTTCCCCTTTTCTTGCCCACCTCCCCAGGTGATAGATAAAGTTAATAACTTCTATCTTTTAGGTCAGAGGTTTTTAACCTAGGGTGAATGAACTTGTTTAAAAAAAATGTCATAACTGTTTCAACAAAATCTATTTTCTTTTCAATCTTACCTATTTTATTTAGTGCATTTAAAAAATTTTCTCTAGAGGAGTCCATAGGCTTCACCAAGTTTAATAACCACTGCCCCAGGGGCACATGGTCTGAAAAAGAGCACATGTGTCTATCTAATCATGTAGCAGGACATATATGAACAGATGTACGCAACAAAATCAAAGTCAGATAAAAAAAACTTGGATGTCTACATGTGCCCCCTTTCCCCTCCTTTCTCGTCTCCACCTCCTGGCTTCCTTGGCTCCCTTCCATTCTCAATTCAAATCTCACCTCCTGCAAAAAGTCCTTCCTGAACCCCCTTATAGTAGTGCCTGGCCTCTAGTGATCATCTCCAATTTATCCTCTATATAGCTTGCCAGTACATAGATGTTTGTATGTTGTTTGTCCCCTCCCCCATACCTGTACCCCCACATTAGAGTGTATCTATCTTTTGCATTTGGAGGGGTGGTAACCCCAGCACTTAGCACTTTCTATGGTACTTAGAAGGCGCTTAAATAAATGCTAATTAACTGCTTGATACAAAGAAAGAGGGCACATAATTTGAACCAATTCTGTTTTTAGAATCTGCCAGCAAAATGTGTCTTTACACTGAAATCCCTGAGAGGTTGGTACATGCTGAGTTTTATTCATTTAAAAAAAAAAGTGGAGAAATGAAGAGTTCCTCTGGTGATCCAGGCTCTCTTGAGCTCTCTGGATCCAGGGCCTCACACCCAGGTTTGAAGACTACTATCATCTCCTTTTTGGCATTAAGCAAGAATCTAATCACTCAGCATTTGATACTCCTCTTCAGGGAAGAAGAGCCAGGGAATCTCCAAAGGTCAGGACTGATGCAATTTGGGAAATAAAAGCATCCCATCCATTTCCGAAGCTTATATATTTTGTGCCGAAATAATTAAAATGTTTAATCCCAGAATTTGTCTCCCACCCCAAACACATCATCTCATTAGCCAGGGCAGTGTGAATGATAGAAATCTATTTAATCATATTAACGATTTTTATTATAAAACAGCATCAGAATTGTGTTTGGTTGGTTAAGTGTAATCCATTTTCTGTCAGGCATTCAGCTTAATGATATTTTCTTGTTTTATTTACTTATGTCTTTCATTATCTGTTTTTATGTCCTGTTCAGAAACACAATAACTAGCCAACATGAGAAGAGTGTTAGCGTACTTTATCGGGCATGTTTCATTTTTCATCTTTAATGAATCTGTGTAGCTACTCGAGAACCAGTCAAGGGAAGATAAACATTCAAACAACCTTTAAAAGGAAATCCCCTGAAATTAATATCTATGTCAGGGAATAACTGAAAGAGGTAAGTCCTTTCGAGATTAGTGGCACTCCCTCACTTAACAGGCACTATAAAACATGGCACCCTTCACTATTAACTTGCTTTCCTCTCTCCCTTTTCCATGTCTTCTCTCCCCTTTTACTGCTTCCTATCCACACTCTTGCTGGCTTCCTTCTTGACATCCAACCATCTCAGAAGCATAGATTTAGAGCTGGAGGAGACCCTAGTGGGAATCAGAGTGCCAGAGAATTGAAATAGCTTACCCAAGGTCATGCAGGTAACAAGTAGTAGAATCAGGATTTGAACTCGGGTCCTCTGGCTCCGTGTCTATTATCAAAGTACAAAGAAAACGAAGCACAATGAGTGGACCACACTTCTCACTAGTAATGAACGCCTAGTTCTGTACCTCATATGGCATTTGGTTTTGCCCTTCGATAATATTTGTCACAAAAAATTGTGTCTCAAGGTATCTGGGCTTGTGTCATTTCCCCATACTCAGCTGTGGATTCCATCAAGGCAGGGACCAAGCTCTATACCATTTCCCAGGACCTAGCACAGTGCTCTGTACATAGTTAAAAGTATAATTGAATAGAAAAAGCTTCTGGGATTGTTGAATAGAAACATGGAAAATAGTTTACATAATTTAAATATTTATTTGAAATAAGGCATCTTAGGGCATGCCAAACATCATCATCATCATCATTTTGGCTGCCATTTATATAGCACTTTAAAGTTTGCAAAGTATTTTCCATGGTCTCATTTGACATCCACAATAATCCTGTGTGGGAGACTCAAGGGAGGCCACAGACTAAGGTCACACAGGACAGGCACACATGGGGGGATGGGATTTACCTTTTTAAAAGGAATGGTCACGTGCATGAGAATACAGATCCAGTGCAGGAAGATCCCTGGGGGATCAGTGCTATTGGGATTCTTGTCCTCATTTTTCAGATGATGGAACTAAGGCTCAGAGACATTATGTGTTTTAGCCACGGTCACACAGCAAGTCTAAGGCAAGATTTGAACCAGGCTAGGCCTGATTCCAAGTGCTATTCTTGCTCCACTGAGCCACATGGCCTCTCAAGAAACTCTGTGTGTGTGTGTGTGTGTGTGTTTTCTGTGTTTAAAAAAAATGAGGACGTTGAAGAAAGAGGATATCTCTGGAACTTTAACAAACAAATTTTCAGCAGAGCAGTGAGGGAAGTCCAAATTTTAGATGGTGAGATAAGTATGAAAGAGGTCCTTCTTGCAGGATGTTGATAACAAAGAGCAGACTCGGAAGGAGGGAAAGGAAGGGAGCTGTTATTCAGTCGTGTCCAACTCCTTGTGACCCTATTTGGGGTTTTCTTGGCAAAGATACTTGTAATGGTTTGTCATTACCTTCTCCACCTTATTTTACGGATGAAGAAACTGAGTCAAAGCAGAGTTAAGTGACTTGCCCAGGGTCACACAACTAGGGTCTGAGACTGGATTCAAACCCAGGATTCTTCCTGGCTCCAGGCCCAATGCTTTAGCCACTGTGCCTCCTAGTTGACCCAAAGATAGGGGCTACTCTTTCCAAAAATCCTTTTTTCCGTGTGTGTGTGTGTGTCTGTGTGGTCAGCTTCACATCTTGATAAATATCTAGGACAGCCATATGTCTATACCACACAGCCTTCCAACTCAGCAGGAAGGATTCACTCTTCAAAAGCCAGCCAACACAGTAGTCAGAGTGCCATACTTACAGTCAAGAACAGGTGAGCAAATAAGGCCTCAGGCACTTACCAGCTGCCCATGTAGCTTCTCATCTCTGTGACTCAGTTTCTTCATCTGTAAAATGGAAAGTCAAGACTTGGAAGGCCTCCAGGGTAACTTTCAGCTCCAAATCTATGACCCTAAGGCAAACAATGGAACACCAACATTTGCAAAATCTTCAAAACCTAATGCAGTTAAAACAGGTAGATAGTTTTGTTAGAAGGCCAACAACTTTCACAGAAATAACTTACTGCAACTGCAAAAGTAACCCTCTGAGCCCTGCCTTACCTGTTGCAACAAATTAAACAGATCTTCCTTGCAGATTTGTTTAAATGAGCTGGAAGTGCACAGCTCTCATTTTATCATCGATACATGTGTTCAGTTTCAACCAAGCTGTTCCCTAACAATATTGATTTTTTTTTTAAGCTGAGATGACTGCATTGGGAGAATATCCAAGTGATACAGAGATAGGGGTGTTGGGAGACTGGAGAACAAAATTGGCAAATTTGCTGATTTATCATTCTGAAAAGTACCTACTGCTGGGTACAACTCTCTCAGGGACTGGCCTTCGAGGGAGAGAGGATTTAATCTTGGACTACATGATGGTTGAACTGTGCTATAGAACCCCATGCCTGGGGGGCTCTCAAAACAATCTGTGGGCACAAGTTCTTTGCTCAAGGACCTACAGCTGTCAGTCCAGATGGCTGGAATTTTTTTTCTGTGGCCCTCGAATATCTCCCCTGGCTCTCAGGCACTGAGAACAATTTGACAAATTTGATTACCTGAGAACAATATAATGTCTACTTGGAACACTGTTCCCTTCTGCTATACTTTTTTAGAAAGCTGCTGGTGCTGCTTTGTTGTTTTTTTTTCCTTTCCCTAAATGTCTTTTACTAATGCCTTTTGTTCTAGATGTAGCCCATACCCACACCCATACCCACCCTCACCTCTGTTCCAGAATTAGACCCTTCCTTATAGTAAAGAAAAAGTTAAATGACAGAATGACTATTTCTGGCATTGTATGCAATATTCCATATTCATCATACCTCATCTCTCTTCTGAGAACCAGGAAATATGTTCTTTCTGGTATTCTTATTACAGACTAAACATATAGGCAATGTCAACCCTTGGTGAAACACTCAGACATTCACTCTTGGACATCCCTGTTTTGAGTCTAAATTTCAGTCCTTACAGTCCCTAAATCAAGTTCAGGAGAGGGCTGATGGATAGCACACCTAAGCCATTTTTTTGAGAAAGAGAACAAAGTCTTAATTTAATGTAGTCTTAATTTAAAATTTTATCTGGTTGGTGAAACTGAAAAAGAAAGAGTTAATCCAATGGAAAATGCTAGACTACTATTCTGCCCTCCCAACTTATGGGAATTCTCCCTTTCCTAATTCCAGCTTTCTGTCTTTCCATCCCCTTTGTCTTCTTGGCTCTTACCCCAATGGGACAGCTTGCAAAATCTTTTTTGAGACACAGTCTCCTTTGAATTGGGGAATATGTGCCAAGGACTGAGCCTTCCTGATTCTGGGTGGGCTGATAACAGTCTGCCCTGGGGATGTGAATTTGAAGAAATTCTTTGGACACCACTGTGTTTCTATGAATAGATGGACACTTTTAGAAGCTTCTATGCCCCCCAGCTCTAGTGCTCTCCTTACTTTATGAACAAGACAAGCCTAGTGCCTGAGAGGTTGGTAGAGACCAGGGGAGGAGACATTAGGCGACAAGCTTCCTTGTGTCAGGACCCAAGTTTGGTGACCCTAGAGAAAATGGCTTCTGGCACTGTCCACGAATCACAATGCTCCATTTATAAGCAGCAATTAATTTCAAGCAAAATTTGTGCATCCACCACTAACTGTCAATTCAAGAGGTTGAAAGTTCAGTCCTGGGGGGGCAGTCAGGATGCCTTCCAAGAATCCTGGCATCTGGGGTCAGATCTCCCCTCTCCATTGTTGTACCACTAGAAACAGGAAAGCCTTCTCCATCTAGGATGGTTATGTTCCAAGAATGGGAAACCCTGCAAAACTGGATGGCTCAGTGCAATACAGGGTCACCACTGTGATGGGTATTGTGGCCATTAACATACCAGGCATACATATATACATACACATTGTGGACCTATTTGTCTCGACTCAATAGGAATTGTTTTTCCCTGACTTTGTTTAGAATAAATATAGCCATTTATGAAGGGCTGAATAAGAGATACTGATTTCAGCTAGCATTGGAAAGTTCAACCAGTTCTTCCCATTTTGACATGACTTTGCAAAATTATAAAACCAGATGTGTCCCTGAAATGAACTGGCCTTTACCAAAGAAAAATGTGGAAATGGTTCTTCTGAGAGCCTAACAAAGGGTCTATTTTTGCCATGATCGGCCAGAACCAGAAACAGGAAAAAGCTACAATTAACTAACCGAAGTACAATGGGAGGTTAATAAATAATGAAATAGCTATGACAAAGATGTTATAGCTTCACCGCACCACTAAGGCAATATTCTATCTTTCATTGTGTGAAAATTCTTTAAAATTCTAGAGCTGGAAAATACACCTACTTCTCTCCACAGCAGTTAAAGTATTTGCAATCTTTTGTGTCTAGCTCTTGCTTGCCTTGGACCAACTGTTACAAAGGGCAACTAAGATTCTCATTCCTCTGTTTGTTTTATGTAATGGAAGGAATGCATGTTTGCTTTATTGTCTGTCTTGTACCTGTGTGACCCAGGGTAAGTCCCTTAACTTCCTGGGGCCTCAGTTTCTTCATCAATAAAATGGGGAAGTAATTGGTCTAAATGGCTTCTGAGGTGCAGTCCAGCTCTAGAGCTATGATCTCACTGATTTCTACTCTTAATTTGTCATTAGAAAAGACTACAAACTATTCAAACTTCTAACACCAAAAAGCTTACTAACCAAGAGGTAAATCTCTAAGTGGAGAAATCTTTGCTTTCTCTATTGCCTCTCCATTTAGACCAGGGGTACTTTATCTTTTTAATGTGTCATGGATCCCTTTGGCAGTCTGATGAAACCTAGAGACCTCTTCTTGGAATGGTATTTTTAAATGACCAAAATAAAATACAAAGGGTTTCAAAGGAAACCAGAGGTTAATGAAAATCGAGAGGTAATTTTTCCTCCAATAAGTTTTAGTTATTTTATAGAATTTTTATTCTTATTTATTATATAATTTATTTACTTATCACTGTGTGTGGGGGGAGGGTCTGTGAATCCAGCTTAAGAAACCTTGATTTAGAATTACCTCCAAACCACATAAATATGAATGTCAGGCCTGGTTTTTAATAGTCTTTTGGTTCATACCAAAACAGATTCACCCTGGGACCAATTCCCTTGACACTGAGGTTGCCTTATGAAGCCTAAGTCTCAGCAGTGAAGTCATAATCAGTAACTGGCACCCCAGGGAACCTCCAATTGATAGGACAAACAGTGCATTTTTGGAAATCTACTCCAGGGTCTACAGACTCCCCCTGACTCAATGCCAAGGTCCAAAATTCTAGGTGTGAAATGACCCAGTAACAAAACCAGGCATCCAGAGTGGTTCCCTACTGTTTCCCAAAGGGATGGTTTGGATTTCCCCTCTGAAGCCTCTGTCCTTGTTAGAACCCATGGCTTGTCTCCCCATTCTTGCCTACAATGCACCGTATGTAGTCAGCTACTTAGAGTGAAGAAACAACTGCTCTACCCTAGGTAAGGGCTCAGCTGACAAATTGTGAAGTACAATTGCCACATAATGGGGCATCATCAGACATTATGTGAAGATCCAAAGTTCTATAAAGCAGATAATTTTGAAACACAATCTTTTTACTTTAACTTGTTTCTAGTTTGCGTGTAGCCCAAGTTTTTATAGGTCGTATTGGATACTCTCATTAATTCACCCTCTTTTCCCTCAGTTCAATCCCAGTTCTCAAAGAAACTTTTGTGACTATCGCAGTAACATCTTTTTTGCACCAAACACCCTCCTTTCCAGATGAAAACTTTCTCACCACCCCATGAAATCCAACTCAACTGTCTTTTTTTAGCTTCTTTTTTTCAACTCTTTGTTTTTTGAGGGGGAAAGGTAGGGCAATTGGGGGCAAGTGACTTGTGCAAGGTCACATGGCTAGTAAGTGTTAAGTGTCAGATTTTAACTCAGGTCCTCCTGACTCCAGGGCTGGTGCTCTATTCACTGTGCCACCTAACCGCCCTGCTTCTTTTATATATATATATATATATATATATATATATAATTTAGATGCATAAGATTTCCCTAAACTGACTCTTCTTTTTCTATCACATAAGGGGTAGCTAGGCAGTACAGTGGATAGAGTGCCCTGCCTGGAATCAGGAAGACTTGAGTTCAAATCTGGCCTCAGACACTTCTAACTGTGTGACCCCAGACAAGTCACTTAACCTCTATTTGTCTTAGTTGCCTCATCTGTAAAATGGGGATAATAACAGCACCTATTTCCAAGTCAGCTAAGAAGTACATAGGAAATAGAGTGCTGGGCCTAGAGTCAGGAAGAATCATCTTCCTGAATTCAACTCTGGCCTAAGACACTCACTAGCTGTGAGACCCTTTGCATGTTCATAGCATTTATTGTGTTCTGTGTTGCATTTTGTCTGTACACACAAATTGGATCTCTAGGTCCACATTATAAGTACAGGGCCTGCTTCTTTGTGTCCTCCACAATACCTAGCAAAGTGCCTTGCTCAACAAAGATCTGTTGGATGGACAAGTGAATGAACTAAATAACCATCAGTTCTCTGGAAAATCCATTTGCCCCAAATCAGCTTGTTCCTTATCTGATAATGAGGTGTCACTGCTGAACGTAGGACAGGCCCAGGGAGCTTCTGATGAGCCAGCAGAATTCTGAGGTCATGAGATGTAGCTGAGGCTGGGCTTGGTGAACCAGAAGAAGGATAAAGAGACTCTTCTGAGGGACAGAAGAGGGGGTGGTGATGGCTTTGTGAGAAAAAAAAGAGTAAATGGCAGTTAGCTTCCTGATTTTGAAAATGCCTCAAAAGAAAAGTATCTGTCTTCTCTTAAATGTGAAGAGGAATAGTCTGCAGGAAAAGGCTCTAGCAGCTTCAGTTCCTCTAAAAATAGGTTGGTTTTTACATCCTCTTTCCTGCCAGTCAACAAATCCCTAGTGAGAAGAAAAAGGCTGTGTTTTTCTCTCCTGAGTTTTAACAATCCTCTGTTTGAAGATCATTGAAAGCACTTGAAACTAAGAATGCCTTTTTTTTTTAATCAATTAAATCCAAGAATTGTCTCCTTTCCACACACGGCATATCAGGTAGCTGGGAGGAGTCTTCTTTTCACATGTTCTCCAAAATTTTTTTGTAGTTAATGTGCCAACTGCTATCATCTTCATCATTAGCATCATCTCATTCTTATCTTTTTAGATGATGTTCAGATAGAAATGATCTCTATCCGGCTATAGCAAGATACATTTTTAACTTAAAATTTTATTAAAGTTTTTAAAATTTATATTCTTTACTTATTATACTCCTGTGTAGGCTTTTATTTTTTGCTTTTTAAAAATAAATTTAACATTTAAAAAAAGATTTTGAGTTGTAACTTTTTTCTCTCCCTTCAGTCTATCCCCCACACCTTTAGAAGTCAAGCAATATGTTATCAACTAGACATGTGAAGTTATGTAAAATGTATTTCCATATTAGCCATGTTGCAAAAGAAAAAATGGTAAAGAAAGTGAAAAAAAATTATCCATCAGTCTGCACTTAAAGTTCACTCATTCTCTCTCTGGGGTTGGACAACATTTTTTCATCATGAAAATTGGAATTGCCTTGGATCACTGTATTGATCAAAGTAGCTAAGTCTTTCACAATTGATCCTCACAATATTGCTGTTAGTGTATACAATATTCTCCTGGTTCTGCTTACTTCACTTTTCATCAGCTCATAGAAGTCTTCCAAGGTTTTTCTGAAACCAAGCAAGATCCTTTTATACTTCATGTTCTATACACAATTACACAAGTGGCTAAAATAGTTGCTTTTTATAGTTCAACCAATCATCATCCATTAAGTACCTACTATGTGCTGGGTTTATTAAGATAAAAAGTGAAAAAATTCCTTTTCTCAAGGAGCTTATAGTCTAATGGGGGAGAAATCACATACCTATATAAATGTTTACAGAATCAATACGAGATTAATACAAAGTAGCTGTTGAATAAAATATTAGGATGGAAATATTTACTCTGTAGGCTCACTGAAAGCATCCTTGGTGCAACTTTAACAGTAGATTGGACAACAGAGATGTTTTGTACCTCTTCTTGGTCCCACATGACTTTGATTTCCTTTGCTGTTTTGAAAGATGTTCCATGTAGCTTGGAGTTTATACGTCTTTGACATAACTACATCTATTAAATATGTTGTCCTTATGTTTTTTACAGATCAGTGTTATTTCCAGGCATTTTTGGGCAACAATTTGATCTGTGATAACGGTTGAATTTCAGTATTGTTTGTTGGCTGGGTTCTCCAAGACAATCAGAATTCTATATTCATAGCATGGAGATTTGTCATTTATCAGTTCATTAAAGGACACTTATAGTAGAAGCCACCAGGACATGTTCCACCAAGTATTCGGTAAGTGATAGATGTTTATAGCCTGTGACAAAGCTTTCCTGCAGGGTTTCCACCATTTTCTTGAATAACCTATGTTGATCTCTAAGTCCAGCCTCCTTAAGAACAACCCTTCTGTAATTTCTGGTGGCAATGACCTCACTCTGAATTTTCATCAAAAAATGCTTTTGTTTCCATAAATAAATTCACTTGACAAAACAATGGGTTGTTTATATACAAACAGTTGAGTTCATGTGGATGTTGTCCATGAAGGACCTTTAAATCCATTCTCGGATCATAGCTGTTTCATGGATTCTGTCCACAGGTAACAAACCTTCAGTTATCTTTGACAAATCGAGACACACGTACCTGTTATCACTCTTTCTACTGCTCAGCAAAGTGATTTATGTTTGTCCCCTCCAAAACTGCTGTAGGTTTTCCCCTTTACAGTGAGGAAATGTTCATCTTTCTAGAGCTGTTTTAGAATGATAGATCCTGTGTTTTGTTAATATGTAGGATTTTGTCCAGATACTTTTCAAATCTGTTGTGGTTTAATTTTATGGTACTGAAAGAGTACATTAAGGTTGCTATTGCCTTCGTTGTTAAAGTTAAGGTGTTAACTTAAATATGTTCTATTATTGTTGTTTTTTCTTCTACTACTACTACGGTCGATATTTACATATTGGCTTGAGGTTGACCAACTGTTTTTCATACTTTATTTCACTTTCTCTCCACAATAATGAGGTGAGGTAGCTACAAAGGTCTTATTCCTATTTAGCAGACAAGAAAACACTGAGGCTTAGGTTAAGTGACCTGCCCAAGGTTGCATGTTGGATATTAGGAATATGCCATAACGATTCATGCATCGAGTAAAGCTGGAAGAGAAGAGAGATAATATAGTCCAATATCCTTATTTTGCAGGTGAGGAAATTGAAACCCAGGAAGGTAAAGTAATTTTCCCCAAGGATGTAAGATAACTGATTGAGGTGATTCTAGTACCTACTCACACTTTTTGTGCATTTTGAGCAAAGAACAATTAAACCATACTTAACTAGAATCCAACTAACTAGAACCAATTAACTGCAAATTTGTCTTTATTTTTATGAAAAAAAAATCCCAAGAAAATAAATTCTTTCCAGGACTCATCCAAGTGTTTCTTGAAATCATAGATTTAGCCTGATTTCCTACATCTTCTATGTCAATGCTACTAAATATGAAGAAAAGGAGGAAGGAAGGAAGGAAGGAAGGAAGGAAGGAAGGAAGGAAGGAAGGAAGGAAGGAAGGAAGGAAGG
>NW_027186473.1:1714717-1723443 GCF_028583685.1 Petaurus breviceps papuanus
AGGAAGGAAGGAAGGAAGGAAGGAAGGAAGGAAGGAAGGAAGGAAGGGAGAGAGGGAGGGAGGGAGGAAAGACAACTAATTAATGATGGAAGGGCCAGCACTAGAACCCAAATCTAGATGATTATTAGTTGATAAGCAAAATGATGACATTGAGACTACAAGATTCTCAGTCATCTAAGACTTATTTTCACTCAGTATATTCTATTTACTAAGGCAAAAAAATTAGCTAATATTAATTTTAGAAACATTTTCTGAGCAAAGAATGTTCCTTCTAATCCTAAGTGAGACAGAAAATATCATCATTCCATTACTCACAAAGTTCAATTTCTTGAGCATTTGGAAGCTTAACTACATTTAGGTCATCTCCTAATCATCTTCACAGATAAGGTGGTAGTAAAGAAGGATCTCCTATCTCTTCTCTCCTTGGAAATGTGCCATGTATTTTCTCACTCTAGGAAATGTGCTATAGGGTATGCCCAGACTAATGGCAAAGCTTGAGTTGTACAATGAAAGCCCCAGCACTGTTTCTAAAGCTGGCAGAAGAAAAGGCAAAAGGAATAAAGAGGAAGATCATTGCTGTAGAGGATGCTGTGGAATAGCTCTCCTGTACTAGCAGAAACTGAAATGAATTTAAAATTATCTGTAGAAGAATTGGATCATTGTTCCTCCTTGTTACATCCCACTTTGAGTTCAAGTTGGAACAATTTAGGAAGCTTGGCTCTGGCCTTAGTCTTGGCACATGACATATCACCGCTGAAGGAAGAAAAAAGACCAGGAAGGAAACATTTCAGTTCTACCATCCCACAACCTGGTTTATGCATTAAGTTGAGTAGCATAATACCTAACTACAGCAAGACAATGTTTGAGGAGTTGGGACATTTTGTGTTTTGATTAACAATGGTCGCCTTCAGACTAATGAGTGAAAGAACTCCAAAGCTGGATATCCTACCTGAGTTTAAATCCTACTATTGGCAAATTGGCAAAGATGACAAAAGATGGCAACTGTAATTGCTGGTGAGGCTATGGAGAGATAGTCTCATTACATACACTTTTGAGGTTATTCATTGGGCCCAACATCTTAGGAAGCAATTTGGTATCATGCCAAGAAAGTGGCTTAGAATGTACCAAACTGGAAATGTCAAACTCAGCTCCAGCAGCATGAGGCCCCCAAGACTCATCACTGAACCAGATTAAAATGGAACTAGGAAATGTTTAACAAAATAAATAAAAATACAATACAACACAGATAAGATTAATTCATGGTTGTCTAAGTCAATTTGCAGCCCACAGAGATCTGTTTCTATTTGAATTTGACACCAAAGTCTACACTCTTTGACTCAGAGATCACGAGCATACAGCCCAAAGATGTTAAAGACAGAAAGAAAGACCCCCTTATATACATTGACATTAATAGTAGCACTTTCTATTGTAGTAACTGGAAATAAAGTAGATGCCCTTCAACTGGTGATTGGCAGTACAGAAAGTATGGAACATGCATGTGATGGAATATTACTGAGCCATAAGAAATGAGGAATATGAAGAATTTAGAGAAGCATGGGAAGTAAGTGTGACCTAATGCACAGTGAAGTAAATAGAATCAAGAAAATGCTATACATGATAGCTAGAACAATGAGGATGCAAGGAACAACAAAAACCACTGCATTAATGTAATTATATAATATATATTATATTATCTTTTATATAATATATTATATTATCATATTATAATTACCAAATGTGTCCCTGAAGAAAAGATGAGAAAATGCAGTTTCCATACTTCTTTGTAGAACTGGAGGACTATGGGAGTAGAACATTATATATGCTTTAAGTATATATACTGCTGATATGTTCATTAGTTTTGCCGAATTGATTTTTTTTCCTGTTCTCTATTTATTTTTTTGGCACAAGCAATGGTTTTCTGGGTAGGGCAAAAAGCAGTGGTTTATAGGAGAATTAAGATGTTAAAAAATAAAAATGTCAAATTATATCAATAAAAATGAAAAATTCTTTAAAAGATTATGCTAAAAAATCTCAGAAATTCAAGTCATTGGGCTAATAATAGTAATTACAGGAGATTTATCAGTGGGAGTGGAGGAGTAGGGTAAGTTACAAACCAATTTTCATTTTCTTTTTTTTTTTTTTAAGCAATCAGGGTTAAGTAACTTGCTCAAGGTTACACGGCCAGTTATTTCTGGGTGTGGTGCTGAGTATCTGAGCCCGGATTTGATCCAGGTCATCCCGACACTGGAGCTGGTGCTCTTACTCGCTGTGCTACCTGGCCGCCCCCGAATTTTCATTTTCAAAAGACATCTAAAACTATCATGGAATACTCCTACTCATATAGACAGGGAACTAGATACTGGCAGGAACAAAGTCACTTCCCAACTACGTTAATGCATAGGGAGAAGCTGGTTGTCAAATAAGCTCAGATCAGACCAAAGAACCACAAGGAAACCAGGATGCTTTACTAAGTGGGTCTAAGATCCATCAGGGTTATATTCCAGCTGCTTTGGAAGTTTCATCTCTATCACCTACCTGCCAGACTTCAGTGCACTTAACAGAAAAAGCCTCTCCCTAATGAAGTTTGGCTTCTAATTTCCCTCCAGGCATTGATGCCCTACTCATCACAGCGGCAGCCGTACTTGTCATCTAATGACAATTGATAGCGCCAGAGTGAAAAAGCAACAGTTGTAGGGTGGTTGGAATGGATGGCTGCAGCCTTGATCGACAGAGAAAGAAAATGAACCATTGGCAGATAAGATATACAGATAAGATGCTCAAACTGAAGGGTGATGGGACAGGGGTTTCACTTCAACCCTAAGGAGACTCAGGCTTCTGCCCATGGTTTCAGGATCTGAAGCAACTAAAAATACATTTTTTTAAATAACAGATATGTGAAAACAAGGCAATGCACAAAGGCAAATCAGACTTAGATGAATATAGCTTCTGACTTTCTTTGAAATGTGAGGATTCCTGAACTGATATGGCATGACAGATCTAGAACAAGATGCCAGGTTCCCAAATTACTTTTTTTCCCATTAGGATTTAGTCACTTGCTCTGAATCTCAGTGAGACAGGGAACCCTATCTGTTGATTTGTACCCCAATGATTCTTGCTCTTTAAAAAAACTATTGGTCTTAGAGGTCTACTGAGATATTTATCAGTGGTTTTCTTATTTAAATAAAATTTTACAGTGGTCAATGGTTCAACAAGTTCAAAAATGAATGTTGAACTAGGAAAGAAGGATTCATGAAGGAAGGACAGAAGGAAGGAAGGAAGGAAGGAAGGAAGGAAGGAAGGAAGGAAGGAAGGAAGGAAGGAAGGAAATAAGCATTTATGAAGTGCCTGCTATGTGTTAGACACTTTGCTAACTATGAAAGGTAGATAATATTGTTATTCCCATAGATTACATTGTTATTCCACAGATAATAATGTTATTCCCATAGATAATATTGTTACAGTTGAGGAAATTGAGGCAGAAATTAAATTACTCAGTCAGGATCAAAAAGATGGCAAGTATCTGAGGCCAGATTTGACCTGAGGTCTCCTTTCCTCCAAATTCAACATTCTATACACTGTCCCCACCTACCTGTCTGTAAAATCTAGGGTTCATTCTCCTGCCCCTTCATATCTTGATTGTAATGTCTCACATTCAGCAAGGCACCATAATCTTGTGTGTTATTTAAAATATTTTTGTTACAAACTTAATACTCAACCAAAAAGAATATTAAATTGAAGCTCGCATGAAACCATAAATTCTGAAATATTTACATTTTGTTTAAATGGGAAATGTCCTAATGTAAACATTATCAAAATAATAATTGATTTGCTTCATGAAGTCTTCTGATTTCCTTTCCTTTGTGTCCTTTGAATCATATCATCATAGTAAAGCTAAAAAGATTCCTAGAAGTCATTCAGTGGATCCCTTCCATTTTGCAGATGAGGAAAACTGAGGAGAGGGGTTAAGTTGTGCCCAAGGTCACAAAGGTCCTCTAACTCCAGCATTCTTTTTTTTTTTAAGCAATTGGGGTTAAGTAACTTGCTCAAGGTTACATGGCCAGGTGTTTCTGGGTGGATGCTAAGTGTCTGAGCCCTGATTCGATCCCCCAGGCCATCCTGACACTGGGGCCTGTGCTCTTACTCACTGTGCTACCTAGCCACCCCAAAATCCAGCATTCTTTCCATTGCATCATCCTGCTTTAAAGTTTGGAGTTTTTTGAACATATACAATCAATTCAAATATTCATATTGTTCTAATCCCACTCTCCTCATTTTGTAACTTTTCATATCTGACTATATTTTAAAATTTTAGGTGGTGGGGATAGGGGAGAGATAGGGAGAAAATCTGGAACTCAAAATCTTGTGGAAATGAATGCTGAAAACTAAAAATAAATAAATAAGAAAACTTTTTCAAATGTTTAATGTTTGCATTTTAAGGCATAATAATATATTTCATTGGTCTACCAAAACTTATTTGGGAGTAAATCCTTCATTTATTAGGTATATGACTTGAAGTAAATCACCTTCCATCTCTGGTTGTTAAATGATCTATTCTATAAAATGATCAGTTCATACTAGATAATCACAGAATTCAGAACTGGAAGGGATCTTAAAAATCATACAATACAACTGCACCATTTTATAGATGAGAGGACCGAGGCTCACAGAGGTGAAGTGATTTCTACATTTCTTCATGAAGTCCTAAAGTCCCTTCAAGCACTAAGGACCAATATTTATAACCACTGAGCATGTGAGTTGTCTTTAGCTCTTCCTTATTACAAATGATTATTTTTACAGATAGGCCCTTTTTCATTTTCAATAACATTTTTACAATAGAGCCTCAGCCATGCAGCAGCAGGATTATGGGGTCAAAGTCTAGGATCAATTTTGAAACTTGCAATGCATATTACTAAATTGCTCTCCAAAAAGTTTGAACCAATTTAAAGGTCAACCAACAATGCTTCCCCAAACTCTCACTCTTGCCATGAGATCAGCCCATCTTCTTTTCTGATGATCATTTTGCACAGAATAGTCTTTTCTTCTGCATAGTCCTTTATTTGTTATATGTTGCAGCCAGCTTGCACCCCCCATGAATCTTTCTATTAACCTCTGTCTGGTACTCATTTTTCAATTCTTCAGAGACTGTGGTGTTCCATGAGTCACAGCCATACACTAACACAGACAGAATGTTGGTGTTAAAGGTCTTTTAATACTAGGAAGATATTTTTTTTCCAAAAGTTTGGAGTCATTAAAGAAAGTTTTATGCCAACATAAATTTTAATATTTTTATATGTTTTGTCAACTTGATGGGCATATGGTGATAGCTGAAAGGTGTTTAAATTTACATTTCTCTGATTATAAAATGATTGTATTTTCTCTTCTTATTTTTCAGTCATTTCAGTTATGTCCAATTCTTTGTGATCCTATTTGGGGTTTTCTTGTCAAAGATACTGGAGTGGTTTGTCATTTCCTTTTCCAGCTCATTTTACAGATGAGGAAAATGAGGCAAACAGGGTTAAGTGACTTGCCCAAGGGTCACACAGCTACTAAATGTCAGACCAGGTTTGAACTCAATAAGATGAGTCTACCTGATTCCAAGCCCAGTGCTTTATTGGCATCACCTAACTACCATTTCCTCTTTCCAAAGTTGCTTATTTATTTAATAGATTTGTATTAGTTCCTTAGTAATTCTGGGTGTATTTTTTATCATATAAAACAAAAGGGATATTCCATTTCAATGACCCTGTAGTCAAAAATATCACACAAGGTATAATTATACATATGTACATATATACACATATATATGAAGTGTGTGTATCACCAATGATGTTTACTACTGTTATAAAGGATGTTTAGCTACAAGACTTCTTAGATTTTTTTCTACTGGCAACCCTTTTTCACCCTAGAAATTTTTATGCAGCCCCGGGTATATAAGTATATAAAATAGGTATACATTTAAATCAAACATTTGCTGATAATAAATCATAAAGAATTTTATTTTGAAACAATTCTTTGGCATGCATATAATTTTACCATTTATTAAAGAGGAAAACAAATTTGCATATTAAGCAAATGATGTGCTTGTTTGTTTTTACATAAAGAATTAAATCTTGGCAGAATATTTGATACTGCAGAATGTAGATCATCTTCAATGTTTTTCGGAGTTGATCGATATTTTGATTTTGTAATTGTCAACGCTGTGTTCAGAACCAAGCCTGCAGTGAAGTCGCGCGATGCAACATGGTCAAGCGCTACCAGAAACACCTCAGATTCATTACACATTTGATTTTGAATTAATTTTTGAAAATTGCATGTTCAGAAACCTTTGCCAAATTTTTCATGACCCCCACATTCAGTTATGTGATCCCATATGGGGATTTAGAGTTTAAGAAGTGCTGAAAGAAGTGTTAAACTCTAGCACAAATTCTGAGCTAAAGAGATTCCCTATAGATGGTGACATTCTCCCAATGATTCTATTTACAGATAATATCTTGCTGGTTGACTCCATTCCAAGAGTACCCCAGAGCTTCTTAAAAGAGATTCATAGCCATTCAAAGGGTAATCAAATGAGATGATATTTATAAAGAACTTTGAAAACCTTAAAGCATTCTATAAATGCTATTGTTATTATTATTACAGCATGGCCTGACCACTTATACAAGAAAAACCAATTGGATAAAGATACCTATTATCTAGATTATGACATGAAGTTAGATAGACTGCCATTTCTCTCTCTCTCTCTCTCTCTCTCTCTCCTTCCTCTCTCTCTCTCTCTCTCTCTCTCTCTCTTTTCCTCTCTTTTCCTTGTGCATATGCAAGTGTATCTAGTTTTACTTTTAAACTATATATGATGATCATTTAAGAGAATCTGGGGTTCTTATGCGTGAAGGATGAAGGGAGAAAAATCCAGATATTACTAATTTCAAAAGTTCACACATAAGAACCATAGAATAAAAAAAATAAAAATAAACTTAAAACAAAAAATAAAATGTATAATAAAATATTCCTTTATATAATAAAAAAGAACCATAGAATATGAGAAATAGATATTTGAGAACATCCAATTCATATTCTTCATTTTGCAGAAGAGGGTGAGGAGGGTGAAGTAACAGAGAGGGAGTAAGAAAGAGAGAGAAAGAGAAACACATGTGCATGTGTTCGTGTGTGTGTGTGTGTGTGTGTGTGTGTGTGTCTGGATAACCAGCATAAATAGACAGAGAGTTGGGTCTATAATTAACCATCCAGAAAAGAGTGCCTGGATTGACCTCAAGAAATTGCAAATTTCCTTTAATGACTCCAAACTTTTAGAAACAAAATGTCCTTCTGGAATTAAAAGACCTTTAATACCAATATTCTGCCTGTGCTACTGTATAACTGTGAATCATGAAACACTAATGTCTCTAAAGAATTAAAAAATGAGTACCAGACTGAAGTTAATTGAGGAGTCTGTGGTGAGTTCAAGCAGGCTGCATCATATAACAAATAAGGGATTATACAGAATAACCTGAGTAAAGGATAAAATATGAAAAATTATCATGGAAAATGAAGATGGGGTGGTCATGTGGAAAGAATTAGGGTTAGCCACTGACATCCTCAAGATTCCAAGAGAGAGAAACAATGCAAAACAAGGTGATCTAGTCATTCCAGATCTTAATTTGTATTATAAAGCTGCAATTCTCAAAACAATTTGGTACTGGCTAAGAAATAGAGTGATAGGGGTGACTAGGTGGTGGCTCTGTGAATAGAGCACTGGCCCTGGAGGAGGACCTGAGTTCAAATCTGGCCTCAGACCCCTAAAACAAGAACCGTTTGACCTTGGGCAAGTCACTTAACCCCAACTGCCCTCCAAAAAGCAAAAAAGCAAAAAAAAAAAAAGGTAGAGTGATGGATCAGTGGAATAGATTAGGTACAAATTACATTATAGTAAATGACCATAGTAATCTAGTATATGATAAACCCAAAAGTCTAAGTTTTTGGATCAAAAACTCTATTTGACAAAAAATGCTGGGAAAATTGAAAAACAATATGGCAGAAAAAAGGTATAGCAAGATAAGGTCAAAATGGGAACATGATTTAACCTGAAGGGTGATACCTTAAGCAAATTAAGAGAGCATGTAATAGTTTATCTGTCAGTTTTACAGATAAGGGAAGAATTTAGGACCAAAGAATATATAGAGAACATTGCAAAATGTAAAATAGACCATTTTGCTTACATAAAATTTAAAAGTTTTTATACAAATAAAACCAATGCAAGAAGGAAAGTAGAGAAGGGGGGCAGGGATTTGTAACAGGTGTCTGATAAAAGCCTAATTTCTCAAATATAGAGAAAACTCAGTTAAATTTATAAAAAAAAATATGCCATTCCCCAATTGATAAATGCTCCAAGGGTATAAACAGGTAGTTTTCAGACAAAGAAATCAAAGCTCTAAATCACTATTGATTAGAGAAATACAAATTAAAACAGCTCTGAGGTACCCCCTCACACCTATGAGATTGGCTAATATGACAAAAAGGGAAAATGATAAATGTTGGAGTGGATTGGCAAAACTGGGCAGCTAATGTGCTGTTGGTGGAGTTGTGAACTGAACCAATCATTCTGGAGAACAATTTGGAACCAAAAGGTTTTGCCCAAAAGGCAAAAAACTGTGCATACCCTTTGATCCAACAATACAACCATTAGGTGAAAGAAAGAAAGAAAGAAAGAAAGAGAGAGAGAGAAAGAAAGA
>NW_027186473.1:1723843-1742016 GCF_028583685.1 Petaurus breviceps papuanus
AAAGAAAGAAAGAAAGAAAGAAAGAAAGAAAGAAAGAAAGAAAGAAAGAAAGAAAGAAAGAAAGAAAGAGGTAAAGGACCTATTTGTACGAATATAATTACAGCAACTCTTTTTATGGTGGCTAAGAACCAGAAATCAAAGGGATGCCCATCAATTTCGGAATGGCTAAACAAGCTGTGGTATGTGATTGCAATAGGATATTGTTATGCTATAAGAAATGACAATCGGGATGATTTCAGAAAAACCTGGAAAGACTTACAGGAATTGAGGCATAGTGAAGTGAACAGGATCAAGAGTATATTGTACTCAGTAATTGCAATATTGTTTGATAAAGAATTATGAATAACTTAGCTATTCTCAGCAATACAAGAATCCAAGACAATTCCAAAAGTCTGATGATGAAGCACATAGCTTTCAAAAAAAGAACTGATATTGTTTGAATACAGACCGAACCATGCTATTTTCACTTTCTTTTGTTTTTTTTCTTTTATCTGAGAGTTCTTGTTTGAAAGTACTAAAATAGAAATATTTTACATGATTGCACATGTATAACCTATGTCTGATTGCTTACCGTCTCTGGGATGGGAGAGGGAAGAAAGTAGGTAGGAACTGAATTTGAAACTCAAAACTTCAAATAAAAATGTAAAAAAAAAAAAGATTCCAAGAGAAAGTGAGGAAGATCTTCAGAACATTGCATGAATTCTCTGTGTCACACTCATGGGAGATCACGGAGAAGAGTCACACAGGATGGTCAGACATGGAGGAGTTGCAGCTTGCATCATTGTAGAAATATGTACATATGTGCACAGATAAGGTCACAGATCTACTTGAGCATATTTAACACAAATTTTTCCCTATTTCTTTTCTTCTTATCTTGGAAACACCTTTTTGTTGGATAAATTTCATCTATTTTTGCATAATCAAGTCAAACAATTTTGTTTTCAAATATTTCTTCTATTTCTTTTATAGATAAATTGTTTTCTTCTTTTCCATAATTGGGATAAATATGTTATTCCTTTTCTTCCTGTTTTTTAAAAATACTTAGCTTATTGATCCAGTTGAAGCTTATTGTAGTACCTGTCATGAGGCATGAATCTAGAACTCATTTTAAATCACTGTTATCCAATTTTCCCAATAATTTTATTGAATCTTGGATTTTATTAAATATTAATATCTTATATAGATAAATTCTATTTTTAGGTTAACTATATCCTAATGATCTGTTTTATCTAGTATCTGACAGCTTTTTAAAAAATAATTATTGCTTTAGGGATTTTGCCAGTCTCCCTTCACTAATTTTTCTCTAACTTCTCTTGATGAATTTCACCTTTTTATTTTTGCATATGAATATTTTCATGTCTTGATATGACTCTAAAATAGCCCTTTGGTGTTTTGATTACTACTTATTTCAATGAAGCTCTAAATTAATTTGGGAAGGATTACTGTTTCCTACATAAGGTAGAATCAACAATGTATAGAGTACAATCCCAATTATTCAGTTCTTCCTTCATTTCTGTCAAAATCATTTTTTAAATTGCCCTTGTATAGATCCTGGTATGATCAATGCCCAGACATTTGAAGCATTTTGTCATTGCAAATGACTGTTCTCTTTCTATCAATGTCAATTTTTCCCAGTTTTTGTTGGTGATATATAGAAATGCAAATGGTTTTGCAGGTTTATCTGATACATTGCAAAAGTGCTGAAATAACTTATTATTTCAATTAACTTTTATTGAAGCCCTTGGATTTTCTGACATATCTATTTGAAAATGATGGGACTATATATTTTAACCTCTTCATTGCTGTTGCTTAATCCTTTTCTTTTTCATGTCTTATCACAAGAGGTAATATATCTAAATTAAATCAAATAGAAATTATGACAATGGATAGTCCTGCCTTACACTCCCTCTTAATAAGAATGCCTCTAATATTACAACATTGTGTGTCTTGTTAAGTCTGAGTTTCAACTAGACATTTTTTTATTATGGTTGGGGAAATATCCTTCTATTTCTATACTTGTAAATATTTGTAATTGAAAAAATTTCCATATTTTATCAAAGGCTTTTCCTGTACTATTGATATATTATTTTCTCATTGATAGCATTATATTGTCTATTTTCTAATATTAATGTATACTTGAATTTTTGAGGTAAATCCTTCTTTATTATAACAGATAATTTTTATAACTGCCACTGACACTTGTTTAATGATTTTTATTTGTTCTTCCTTCTTAAGTCGATGCTCCCCAAATGCCTGCTACTTATGCCTTAGAGGCAGCTAGATATCTCAATGGATAGAGCGCTGTGCTTGGAGTCAAGTTCTGAGTTCAAATCTAGCCTCAGACACTCACTAGTTGCATGACCTTGGAAAAGGCATTTAACCTCTCTTTGATTTAATCCACTGGAGAAGGAAATGGCAAACCACTCCAGGATATTTGCCAAGAAAACCCCCTACTGGGTCACTGAATAAGGGCAACAATGCCTTGGTATAATCCCTCCAAGTATGGTAATTGAGTTCAACTAAAACTCCAATTAAAACACTAAAACCCAATTAATTAGAACCTTCAGATAACTGGTAATTTTTATTGACAGAGGTTATAGGTGGAAAGTCATAGGGAACTACAGATGTAATTTTCCAAGGAAGTTGAATGAAATTCTGTGATTACCAAGAAAAAACAAAATTCAAGGACATACTATGGTTGACAAATTCACCAAGTGCCAATAAAAGTTGAATCTTTTGAGGTCAAAACTCAAATTAGAAGGAAGTCAAAGAGAACAATAGGAAAAGATATTTTTCAAATTTAACAGGTTGGTGGCAGGGCATAAACGAACCAAAAGGTTGTTCCAAATGATTGAAGAACACAGAAAAGATTTGGAGAATGGACAGAAATATTAATGAATAAGGGAGTTAAGGAGGGTACTCAACACTGAGAAAACTGAGCCAAACCAATGTAAGAAGAGAAAAGGGAAGTATGAACAAGCATAATACTCAAGGTACAGAAGGGGAGTAGGTATATTGTCCCATAAACTATTGTACAATGCAAACAACCTATCTATGGCTTCTAAAGTAGCTACACTTTCAAACATTTGGGGAAAAATGTTAAGGTTACATTCATCCTAAAAGAAATGGTAAAAAAGAAACCTGTATATTTCCTAAAGCATGTAAGAATAAAGAAGACTCCTGTTGCCCCCCTCCTCTCCATTTTGAGAAAGTGCCCAGGCCAGTCTCACTCTTAACTCTAAACTTCTGGACCATGTTCCACTGAGGATATTTCTTTATGTGTTGCCTTCTTTATTTAGAATGTGAGTCCCTTGAGGGCAGAGACTGTCTTTCTTTTTGCTTGTGTTTGTATTCTAGACATTTAGCACAGTGCGTGGCTCACAGTAAAGGCTTATTAAGTGCTTACTGACTTGAGAATAGAGAAGCTTTTAGTCTAGGAACCAATCTTATTTTGTCTCTATTGAATCAGAAGCCTTAAATTACAGCTGCTCAAATATTGACTAATTCTGATTCCAATGAAACCCAAATATTTCTCTATTTGGTATAAGTCTAAATTATAAAATTGGCATGGCTAGGTGGCACAGTAAATAGAGCACTGGCCCTGGAGTCAAGGAGGACCTGAGTTCAAATCCAGCCTCAGACACTCGACGCACTTACTAGCCGTGTGACCTTGAACAAGTCACTTAGCCCCAACTGCCCTTCCTCCCCCTCCAAAAAGCAATCAATCAATAAGTAAATAAATAAATAATAACATCAAGATGATATTTTATAGTGAGAAACAGGAGGTATTCCATTTTCAGCTCAATACTCATTGAGAAGGCACTAAATTTTTATGAGCAAATGAAATTGACTGACACATATTTTCTATGGAATTAAGTGTTATGTCATTTAAAAGTTCAGTATGGTAGGATTTTATATTTGACACTGAATAGGTAATAGGGAGCCACTGGAGTGTATTGAATGGGAGAAGGGGTGGCATGGTCAGACCTATACTTTAGGAAGATCACTTTTGCTGACTGGAGGATGGACTAGAATGGAGAGACACTTGAGGCAAGGAGACCGATCAGAAGGCTATTGCAATAGTCCAGGTATGAGGTGAGGCTAGCCTTTCTCTTATCCCTGGTGGCTATGTGAGTGGAGAAAAGAGAAACTATATGAAAAGTGTGGTGAAGGTAAGAAAAAAAACAAAACCAAACCAAGGTGCTTAGGCAGTTGACGATGCAAAGCTAGAAATCAGGAGAGGTTAGGGCTGGATGCTTAGATCTGAGAATCATTTGAAGAGAGATGATAATTAAAACCATAGTTATTGGTGATCTCAACAAGTGAGACATGGATAAGAGAAAAAGGACAGACCCTTGGGAGATAATCACAGTTAGTGGCCATGACCTGAATGAAGATCTAATAAAGAACACTGAAAAGAATCAGTTAAGCAGGTAGGAGGAGAATCAAGAGAGAGCAGAGGCACGAAAACTTAAAGGTGAGAGAACTCCCAGAACAGTGGGAGCAAGTGCAAACTTCTGAGAGTTGCAGAAGGATGAAGGCTGAAAAACAGCCATTTGCTTTGACAATTAAGAGATCACTTTGGAGGGAGCAGTTACATTTGAATGAGGTCAGCAACCAGAAGGCAGAGAGTTTAGAAGAGAGTGAGAGATTAAATGAAGGCATCAATTGTAGATCTCTTTCTAAAGACGTTTAACCACAAAAGGGAGGAGAGCAATAGGAAGATCAATAGCTAGCAAGGACAGTAAGATCAATGAAGGGCTTTTTAAGGAGTTTCTTTCAAGAGGTGGTCAGTGGAGTCTTTCTATCTTCAAATGGTTCTATCTTCACTAGATTTCCACTAGGTTTGGTCTTCACTCTGGTTCTAACAGATCCAGGAACCTGTCCTTTATGGTTTCTTGAAATGTAGTATTGTCTGTGGCTTCTTCCTCCCTTCCTTCTTTCTTTCCTTCCCTTTTCCTTCCTTCTTTCCTTCCCTCCTTCCCTTCTTTCTTTGCTTTCCAGGAAGTCCAATGATTCTTAAAATAAATTTCCTTGACTTGTTTTCCCAATTCAGTTGTTTTTTATATCATATTGTCTTCTATTTTTCAATATTTTTATTTGATTCTAGTATTTCCTGCTATTTCACAGAGTTGTTGATTTTGACTTGATCTATTCTAATTTTCAGGGATTCCATATCTTAGGTGAGGTTAATCACTTTCTCTTCTAAGCTACTTCCCCTTCCAGTTCTTTCCTCAGGAACTTTTATTTTACTTCACTTCTATTAGGTATTCATTTTATCTTTGTAGAAATTCTACTTTTTTTTTCCTTTTGAGCCTCTGCTTGAAGTTATCAAAAAGTTACGCTCTCCTTCTTTGGAGATTGGATTCCTCAATCTACAAAATTACATACAAGTTGGTGTCTTCTTTCATTTACTCATTTCTCTAGCTTTATTTCCTGAATTAGTGTGTTGTTCAAGAGCCAGGCACACTTTGCTCCGCTTTTGGATGGGATGGTCAGTCCTGCTTGGTTTCACAATGAGTCTTGTGCTTCCCTCCACCTCCCAGGAAAGATCCTTTGGATTTTTGAGGTCCAGAATACTGGATCTTGAGGGTCCTTTACAGCATCTCAGAATAGAGTACCAGTGGCCTCAGAGCCCCTTGGCTTGGGTTATCTCAGTCTAAATGTTCTGGTCATGGGTTTCTCTTATTACCTCAGTACAGCAACCCTTGTAGGTTGTATGTGTCCTATCCCTGGTCATACTGGTGTTGATTTTGTTTAGGGGCTTTTCCTGTTGCCTATACACTCCTGGCTGACTTTTTGTGGAATTCTGGAGTAGAATATATCACTGTAATTTCTCATTGGATTTATTAATCATTATTCACTCTGATGTGAACTTTAGGATTTTGCTAGGGTAGGTATGTGGCACCTGAATGACTTGCCTCCCATTTAGGCAACCATCTTGAAAAGAAGTAAGCTTTGATTTTAATAGAAATAAAGAATTCTGACCTCAACTTTTGTGACTTTGAGCAAGTTCTTCACCTTCCTCACCCTCTTCTGCAAAATGAGGAATATAAACTGGGTGATCTCAAAGGCCCAGTTCTAATATTCTATAATTGTTATGTGTGAGCTTTTGAAATTAGTAATATAAGTAATATCTGGATTTTCTTTTCTCCCTTCATCCTTCACACATAAAAATCCCTTGTTCTCTCAAATGACCATTATATATAGTTTAAAACTAAAGCTAGACATTCAGTGAATGCATTCTTATTAGACTTGTCTCTTGGCTTTGAGAGGATTTTCTCAGAATAAAAGAAAAATTCAAAGCTCCAATCCCTATGGAGCTCAAAGCAACAACCCCCAGTTTTGTGTGGTGATCTGGAGTCTACCTCACAAGCATTCCCTGGTCTTCTGCAGGAGCTGCTGAGAAACAAAAGTTTCCTTGTTAAAGTTTGCCAAGACAAGCATGTTCCTAGAGACACCAGAGATGACCCAGAGCCAAAGACACAGCAGTAAATAAAAGGCCTCCTCAATCTAGAAATACCTCAGAAAGCAATGTGTGCCAAGTGGAAACTCTCCATTTGAGTATGGGGAGCAGTTATTCCTGCCTCTGTCAGCAATAGAGATTAAGGCTGTGACCAGCTGGGTAATAAAATAGAGAATGTGTTGGACTTGGACTAAGAAGGACCTCAATGAAAATCCTGTCACAAATAGTTTCACTGAGACTTATACAAACTGATGCTGAGTGAGAAGAGCAGACCCAGGAGAAATTTGTACACAATTACAGACACAACTTATGTGTGATGACCAACTTTGATAGACTGGACTCCTCTCAGCAATGCAAGGTTATGACAACTCCAAAAGACTCATAATGGAAAGAGATGTCTACATTCAGAGAAAGAACTAGAGAGAACAGAGTTTGAATGCAGATTAAAGCAAACTACCTGCTCTCTCTCTTTTTCTTGTTTGGTTTTGTTTCCTCTTTCCCATTGTTCATTCCGTTAATGTTTAATGTGAAAGTATTTGCAGATCCTATACTTGATTGCATGCTGTCACTGGGGGGAGGGGGCAGGTAGGGGAGAAAATTTGAAACTCAAAGGAATGTGGAACTGAATCTTGTAAACTAAAAGTAAACAAGCTAATTTAAAAAGATAAAATTTTACTTAAAAAAATAAAATGGCCACATAGTTTTCAACAAAGTAAAAACAAATAGTTTCACTGGCTATGTGACCCTGGCACGTCACTTAACTTTTCACAATCTCAGTTTCTTTATCTGCAAAATGAGCACTATATGAATAGAAGTTATTTTTATTATATGTGAACATTGCCTTGTCCTCAATTCTACCACAAGAAGAAAACATTAAAATGTTTCTAGACTTTGCCCCTAATAAATGGGACTACGCATAGGGAAATAATGAAGACTTGACACATTATATAGGACATTAAGGTTTAAAAAGTCTCATTGGATCCTCCCAACAAACACACGAGAAAGGGAGGAAGAGCATAAGCATTTGTTAAGTGTTTGTTCTGTACCAGACACTGTATTAGGTGTTTTACAAACATCTCATTTGGTTCTCACAACAACCCTGTGCTATTACTATCCCCATTTTACAAGTGAGGAAACTGAGGCAGACACCGGTTAAGTGACTTGCTCAGTGAAACTTTGAGGAGTAAAAATTGTTCTAATCTTAAAAATGAAGTAACTGGTTGAGAAAGGTTAAGTACTTTGGCACATTGGGTAGAGTGCTGGGCTTGAAATCAGGAAGACTCATCAACATGAGTTCAAATCTGGCCTCAGACACTAGCTGTGTGACACTGGGAGAGTCATTTAATCCTGTTTGCCTCAGTTTGCCCATCTTTAAAATGAGCTAGAGGAAGAAATGGCAAACCACTCCAGTATCTTTGCCAAGAAAAACCCAAAATGGGGGCACAAATATTCAGACATGACTGAAAAGACTCAACGACAATAAGTAATTTGTCTAGGATTACACAACTGGGAAATGTTTTTGAGGTAGGAACTAAACCCAGGTCTTCCTGACTTCAAATTCAGCCCTCTGCCCACTAGATCACTATTGCATCCTGTAAAGAAGATAGTAACTTTCTTATCACCATTATCTTCAAAAAAAGAGTTACTGAATTCCCATATTTAGCAAGGAACTCTGCTAGACACTAGGGCTACAAAGTTTCATACATTCTGTCCTTAAGGTACCTATTATCTCCAGTTGGAGAGAAAGCACTTTTACATTAAGTAGATAAGCAATGATAAATCAGTAGGTGAGACAATAAATACACTGGGAATATAGAACGAAAAAATGCTTCCAGTTGGTATGTCTGGGAAAGGCTTCCAGGAGGGTAGAGTTGATTTGAGCCCGAAAGAAAGGGTAAGATTAGAAAGCAGAAAAGAGCCAGAGGATTGCTAAAGGCAAGAGGATCAGCAGCAGTAGGGAGGGGTAGGTATGAAGTGCTGTCAACTCAGATAGAATCAGAGGCCATAAAACCACACAAAAGGATCCCTGTGGGCACATATCGACTTAGAAAAACATATATTATTCTGTTTTTATTTGTTTTGTTAAACAATTCCCAATTACATTCTTATCTGGTTTGGATAGCCCTCGGGAGTGTTGTGGGCCACATAGGCCCTTGGCCCAGTGTTTGACACCTTTGGTATATGGTGTGTTCCAAGGATGATACAGGAATGTGAGGTTTGTTGAGAGGAATAGGGAGAGATTGGAGAGGTGAGTACTGTCTTCTTGTATTTTTGTTAGAGACCAGGGCTATCTGGAATGTAATCTGGTTGCAACATGCCAAGGAAAAACTTCATTTGTGGTTTAGACTTGTTAGATCACAGTTAGCTAAGGTTCCTCTGGCAAGAATGCTACTAAGTTAAAAAAAAAATGTCCATTTGGTGTTTTACTGAGTACCTTCTACCTTCCCTTGCTTCAGTAAAACTCTGGATATTTGAGGAAAGACTATCTTTTGTTTTGTATCAGAACTCTGCTGATATAACCACTAGATAATAAAGTAGAAAGTATTAAAATTTTTTTAAAAGAGTAGAAATTGGGGGCGGCCAGGTGGCTCAGCAAGTAAGAGCACCGGCTCCAGTGTTGGGATGACCTGGAGATTGAATCCCAGGCTCAGACTACACTCAGACTACTCAGCACTACACCCAGAAATAACTGGCTGTGTAACCTTGAGTAAGTTACTTAACCCCAATTGCTTTTAAAAAAAAAAAAAATAAAAGAGTAGAAATTGAAATTTTGAGAGGTCATTGAGTACAACCCTCTCATTTTATAGTAGTGACAAAAAAAAAAAAGCTAGGAAGTGGAATGAATCCATTCAACAAAATGGAGTTCTAGAGCCAGGGGGACTTTCTTCCCCAAAGTAAGGTGAAGTCTCTGCCAGAGTGTCTAAAATCAACTCTCCCAAAATCTGTGGGCAAGGGATAGGGGCTTAGGGGTGGGGAGGAAAAGAAAGATTAGAAAGACAATTCCAAATAAAATATTTTTGTCAGCACCGTGGCCAGGGACATGGGTAGGTGTGTGACTGTAGGTCCAGACTTGTGACTTCCTTGGTATTGGGAGCTTCAGTGGAGAAACCCTATCTTCCAGTGGAGAGCTCCAACTATTCTACAATTTTTAATATTAGAATCTTACCTAGGGCTCTAAGAGGCTAATAGAGTTGAATGTGTGAGAGTGGGCACTGGAACCTTGGTCTTTCTGATTCCAAGGCCAGCCCTCTCATCACTACAGCTAATTGCTTCTGGGTTGTAGAAAGGGTACAACTGCATTCTTTGGGATACCCAGGAGGTTTCTCCGCTGTAGAATTGCTTCTACATGTCTATCCCAGTTCATTCATCTATGAGAAGGTATATAGGGAGCTATATATTATGTTCACATTTTACCTTCTCTGAGTAGCTGCATCTATACTTGATATGTTATGTAATGGCTGGGGTGTCAGCCTTCTATATAGGAGAATCTATAGTGATAAGACCCTTCCAAAATATCCTAGTCTATGTCACAGAGGTGGCAACTGCCTAAGATCTGTTTCATCATCCTTGGACATATTTCAGAACTCCAGATTTAACACTTTTAAAGCTATAGCACTTAAATTGTTGATCATATCCTAGATAAGCATGGTTTTTTTTTTCCTTTGCAAGTCTCTGAGATATGTCTGAGATATATCTTTCAATGAGATGGTGATGAAGTTCATTTCCCCAGGTCACTGCATACTGCAAGACATAAAGAAGGCCAACTACTCTCTCTGATGTTAGAATGGATACAGTAGTAAGGAGATAAGATGTGTCCAAAGAAGATTAAAAGGCAAAGAGACACAAAAGATGGAAAGAATTGGGCAAATTAGGCCAGGGTAGGTGAGAGACAGGAAAATGAGAAGGATGGGGGATGGGTTGCATGGAAAAAGGAGATGGGGATGAGGGAACACTTCCTATGGGAAGGAAAGAAAGGAAAAAACAGAAGGAAAACAAAGGGAAATCAGAGGGCCAAAACAAAGAACCCCCATATTTAATTATTTGGAAATATTGCTGTTCTTTAAGGATGCCTCTACATCATAATTTAGTCCTTTCTGGCCCTTACTGTTATTAGTGTCGTGCAAAGTGGGAAAAGCCAGATGCCTATTGACAATGAATTGCTTTTCTTGGTTCCTGTTTCTTTGGACAGAAGCAAAGTTGTTGTTGTTGGGTTTTTTTGTATTTTTAATGCAGCTAAGATAAGACTGCTCTCCATGTAGGATTCCAGGTCTAGCAAATTGCTATTTAGTCCCCATTTAGAAAGAGATTCCCTTTCCCCCTGTTGTTATAAATGAGAACAGATACAATAATGGGAGCTATTGTGTCTCAGTGGAGCTGAGCATAGTGTCTAATCAACTCTCTATTATCCAGGAGAAGAGTTTTCAGTTTGTGGATTTTCCCCCTTGCGTTCCTTCCAGCTGCCTGCCCTTTGACCATTTTACTGCCCAATAAGAGCCCCAGTCAGAGGGTGGGCAGGTGGAAGAAGGGAGAGGAAGTAAAATTTAGATCAGTCATTTTAGCTGTTCATTAGGAGCCTTGCAAAGGGGAAAGAGCCAATGGTAAAAGTAAGTTGTGAGTTTATTTAACATTTACATTTATCCAAGCCATGCTGCTTCTCCATTAGCATGGAAAATTGGTCATTGTTTGAATAACATTTATTCAACCTATAGTATCTGCTCTTGTATAATTTAAAAGAACCATGAACAGAAAGGAAACCTCTGTTGGAATGATTTTCTTAATGCACTAAAAACTAAGCTACAGTCTACTAGGATTTACATCTATATTCCCAATTGGATGGGGAGAGAAGGAGGGATTGAAGAGGATGTTATAGCAAAGAAAGGTTTATTTACAAACACATTTTAAAGCTAATGTTAAGGGAATGTATTGATCTGTCTTTAATGGACAAGCAACCAAAATGACTTTGCCTTGCTCAAGTGGAGATGTAGACTATCTCCTTCTGCTTCTGATTTCCAGACTTTGGACAAATCATTTAGCTTTCATTTGGAGGATTTCTCACCTGAAAAAAAAATTGCTTTTAGTAAAATTATTTACTTGACTTAGTTATTACTAAAGTTGCTTAATGACTCACTAACTTACTGGATTAGTTCACATGAGAAAAACAAAAAGGATTAGGCTGGAAGACACTGTTTAGATACAAAGAAGTAGGACTGAAAATGAAATTTTCCACTTGGGAAAATCAGATGGGGAGGATGGCCAATAGATTTTTACTGCAGGGCGACCTAGCAGGGCAGGCTGGTCACATTCTTGAATTTTAGATAAAATATCCCATTGTGTCTAGAATTATTTAGCAATATCCCATCGTGCCTAGAATTATTTAGCAAGAGATGTTCTCTAAAATCAAATTAGAATTATTTTGAATAAAACACAATTTACTATAGCATCTTGTTTCTATTTCTTTCCTCCAAGTGAACAGAGAGTGAGATTGCTTGGAAAATCATGAGTAGTGGAGTGGAGACTGCAACATTGAGGTGGCATTCATTTACATGTTACATGCATCCATTTCCTCCTGGACAATTTGTGAATTCATATGTCACAGCTAGATAGGTACAGGTAGAATATTTTTCCCTGGAAAATAGATAAATCTTTCCCCCCCAAGTCATATTAGGACTGGCAAACTATATGTTATATTCAAGGAAATGCTATAGACTATCATCTAAGGCCCTGAATGATACACTGAGTCCATAGACTATTCAAATTTCTCAAATGGACCAAGCTGTTAGATACCATATCTGGACACAGAGATGTATGTACCACACGTACTCTGTTCTGGCATGCGTAGTCAGTTATCTGTCTGTTTGTCTGGCCCAATGTATGGAATGGTTGCCTCCTGTTTATTCATTTCAGCAAACATTTGGATTGCTCTCGATGTTTTATGAAGCTAATTAAATAAAAGATAACTAATTAAATGTCACAAAACATGATGTAAACTTGTTAATGTCAGGGGAGATATTTAAAAACAGCTATCATGATGGGCAAATTTGTCACATGTCAATGTTTTCAGTTAATTTTATGCTGTAAATAAGCAAATTTGTTTAAGAAATTCTACAACTGTCTGCCAATGTGATTATGGTCTCCTATATCTTGTGCCTGATTAGACTGGAACTGATTTCAGGGACTGGAGGACCTCTTCTGAATGCTTAAGTGGACATTTTTCAATTAAACATAATATTATGTTAACAACCTTAAAGATGTAAATGATGGCACAGTAAATTTGATTAAAATACATACTTAAAACTGTATTCTCTTGCAATTTTCAAGAAAGCCAAAGGCATTCTACATCTTCCCTGCCATTGTCATAGCAGGTTTGCCACAAGTTGCTGTATCCCAGCCTGTTGTCTGAGTCTCCACACACTGACCTTTGTTGTAAGATCTGCTATAGACATCACAAACTCTCACATCAATTTACTACAATTGGATGTGGCATCTTGCAGCTAATTTGATTTAGGAAGAAATGCACCTGGCTCTGTTTTTTCCCTATAGAATGTTGGGGGGTGGGAGGTTCTGAGTCCTCACAGATGCCATCTAGCTGAGTAGCCCATGTGTTTTTCAAGGTCTAAGCAGTTTGTCTCCATCTTCCCAAATAGAACCCATTACAAAAGGGAGCTGAGCTGAATTATTTAATGCAAAAACTAATTGGATTGGAGTTGGAGAGAAAAAAAAGCATCTAAATCAACCCAAAGGGAAAACTAAGTATTTACCTTTCCATCTTCTCCAGAAAAATAAGCAAACCTTTATTTGGTTTTTCAGATCTACCTATATGTTTTTATTATGAGTTACCACTTCTTTTTCCCTTCCAAAGTCAGAAACTGAAAAAAAAACACCCAAAGAATTACAAACCAGTCAAATAACTGAATTACTTGACTGATTCTAAATGACAACTTATAATTTTACAGAGAGGGGGAGAGAGAGAGAGAGAGGAAGAGAGAGAGAGAGTCTTTCTTTAAAAACAAAAACAACAATTTATTTTCCAAAATGAATTAAGGTTGTGGAAAAATGTGCAGTTTAACTTTCTTGCATTGTTAAATTCAAATGCAATGTTGCTGTTCTTATAAGAAATAAGATGAAAAGTTAAGGTCTTGTTTTATTATTATTTTCCCCTAGAGTCAGTTAAAAGAAAGCAAAAAAAAACTGTACTGCATGTTCTGCAAGTTGGTTCCTTATTTTGGAGTTCAAAATTAATCCTACTATTTATTTTTAAATAAGTGGTATTCTCAGTAGGATCTGGGATTTAAAAAAAATAAGGATACAATAGCTGACTTTTTAATATTATTTTAAGGTTTATACCACAATATCTATATCTTTATCTATGTGTGTCTATGTATCTATATTTATATGTAGTGTGTGTGCATGTGTGTGTAATTTTATTTGATTCTCACAACCCTACAAGGTAGCCATGATAGGTATTATCATCCACATTTTAAAAATGAGTAAACTAAGGCCTATGGAAATGAAGTGACTCAGAACTATGATGTGTCAGAAAGAAGGCTGGAGCCCCACTTTTGCCTGGCTCCAAATCCAGTACTCTCTCCACCATACCATGCTTCAACATGAAGACTTAGAGCTGGAAGATTTTCAGATCTAGGATGTAGTGAAAAGGGGAGAAGATAATTTGTGTACTCTTGTACAAGTGATTAGCTGCCAATTTTGAAAATTAAAATAATTAAGTGAGAGCATGTGAGAAAGCATTTTTAAAACACAGCTTACTATCATGTTTGTTTTTCCTTTCCTTGCAGCCACAGAGAGGTAACCATGGACTGTAAAATATCCAGAAATCATGCCCAGCTCATCTCAGGCTGGTGCTTTCATCCAGCAAGAGCAGGAAAGAGTTGTGACATACAGAAAATAAAACAGAAAAACATTCAAATCCTTCTAAAGTTTTCACAATATGGTACCCATGCTGTGAATCCTTAGAACATCAGATGCCTCCATATTCAAGTGCAAACTACAAAAAGTACAAAACTATATGCTGAAGTCAAATTAGAATGACTTTATATTATCTGCGATTTGATATTACCTCTATGCTCTATTTCATTCCTCCAAATGAGTGAGTCAATTGTATTCTAAATACTTGCCTTAATGTTCAAAATAGTGATTTCTACACAAGTTGTACATAGACAAACTTGAGAGTGGACATAGAGAAACTAGGTTTATACCTTCATCAAATCTTGTTACACCTGTTTCCTGTATATACCTGTCAGGTGCTTTGGAATTTGGAATCCATGGCAGCAGCAGAAGAGAGTTGAAGATAAGAGGCATAGAAAAATGTTGTTTAATTTGCAGGATTTGTAAAGGACCCTTCTTGCTCTACTTAAACAATATGTAACTACATCAGTGCTGTTGAATCTGATCCTTGTAACCACTATGTAAAACAGTATCAAAGGTTTAGATTTGAAGTCTGGAATTCAAGGCTCAGAATAACTGACCTCAGCCTACCTTTTAGTTCCTTTTATTGCTCTAAAAATCTCCATTTCACTGAAATTTGTTCCAGTCATCCTCCAAGTGTACCTTTGGACTCAGCACTTCTGCCACTTTGCTCCTATCTGCAATGCTCTCTCTCATTCCTCTCTGCCTGTTCAAATTATATTCATCTCTCAAGACCCACTTCAAATTCCACCACCTCAAAGATTCAGAGAAAGTTCCATAGACACAAAGTAGTCAGGGTAGCATTTTTGTAGTAGTAAAGAACAGGAAACAAAAAGTATACATCCATTGACTGGGGATGACCGAATGAATTGGGGGTCATGAATGTAATGTTATGACAATGAAAAACACAAAGGAAAACATATGAACTGTTGCACAGTGAGGTGAGCGAAACCAGAGAAACAGTAGACACAATGACTGCAAGCAACAATGTAAATAAAAAGAACATCGGCAACCAAAAAAAAAAAAAAAGAAAACCTGAATATTGTGAAATTGCAATAACCAACCTTAGCCTCAAAGAAAAGATGAGAAAATGTACCTCCCACCCTACTTCAAAGAAGTTGAAGACAATGGATGTAGAGCAGCACTTTTAGACTTGGTTGATTTGTTGGTTAATTTTGCTACACTGCTGGTTTTTTCTTCTTCAATGTTACTACAAAGGACAGCTCTCTGGGTAGAAAAGGGAGAAAGAAATCTAGGTAATGTAAAAGCAAAAGGTATCAATATAAATGATAAAATAATGATTTTTTAAATCCCACTTCCTCTGAAAGCTTCCCTGACTACTAGTACCTAATATTCCCTTCATTGGATCTCTAGAACACTTGTAGTCTTTACCATATGATAAAGTGCCTATCATTTCTAGTTTTGTGTAGTTAATTATCTTTTAATGTGTAGTTCTTTGAGGGCAGGGACCAGGTTACTTTAGCATATCACCTGTGGCAGCTAATACGACAAACTACACAGTGCCTTTTGCAATGTAGGAACTCAATAAATATTTTCTGGTTAATTGATTTTAAAGTATACAAATAGGATAGGTAGGTGGTACAGTGGATAGAGTGCCTGGCCTGGAGTCAGGAAGACTCATCTTCCTGAGTTCAAATCTGGTCTCAGACACTTACTAGCTGTGTGACTCTGAACAAGTCACTTTCACCCCATTGGCCTCAGTTTCCTCATATGTAAAATGGACTGGAGAAGGAAATGGCAAACCATTCCAGTATCTTTGCCAAGGAAACCCCAAATGGAGTAACAAAGAGTCAGACATGACTGAAATGATTCAACAACAACATAAGATAGACTACAAGACTTGAAGTCAGGCAACCAGAACTGTCTGATATGAAGACAGAATCCCATCTTAGATATTTACTACCTATATTATCATGAGCAAATCATTTAACTTCTCACAGTCTTATTTTCTCACATATAAAATGGGAATAATTCTACCAAACTTACAAGGTTGTGAGGAGAGAACTTTGCAAATGATAAAGTGCTATAGAAATGTAAGTTATTATAATTCTTATGTAAATCACTCTTTCCTCTAGTTTATGAGATTTCCCAACCCTTATCCTTCCTCTTCCAGAAAAATTACCAAAGTTGAAAAATGAATGAATAGGGAGAAGCTGGGTGATGCAATGAATAGAGTACCAGCCCTAGAGTCAGGAAGACCTGAATTCAAATCAGGTCTCAGACACTTATTAACTCGGTGACCCATTTAACTCTGATTGCCTCAAAAATAAATGAATGAATAGGACAAAATTTTACATTTCCTAACATCAATTATAAAAAGGAATGTTAAATCATAAAATGAGGGTGAGGGGGAAAAGAACTATTGGAAAAGAAAATATGTCTATGAAGAATTTGGTATGAGAATTGGCTCTTACAGATCATCCTGAGAGCATTTATAGAAGAAACATGAAATAGAACAAATATATCAGTTTTCATGGTATCTGCCATCATCAGTGACTATAATAGAACCATCATAGTTGTACTTCTCCACTCAACTATGGGAGGAAATTTTAATGGTGCATAAAATAATGAAGTCAAAGCCAAGAAAAGTACTAGACATGAAAAAATTGGTACAGAAGGAATCTGTACTGAAGCTGACAATTCTGATGACCCCCAAGAGATTTATTTTTAAGATTTTTCAAAGTGGAGAATATATCTAAGAATGGAAAAGATCATAAATTGTATTAATTCCCCCCCCAAAAAAATAGGACCAAGAAGGTATCAGCAGCTATAATTCTCTTTGCTTACTTCCACATCATTCTAAACTTTCTGTAAGAGTCTATATGTCCTTTGAAGGCATTCTTGATGAAAATATGTGAAAGGATAGGCATTTGTAGATGATTTTCTACAGCAGACTGTATGGGTGATGATGGGGGTTGTGCTGCATAAGACATAGGTATGGCAGTCTTTAAACTACCATGCCATGGAGAAGTGGCACACACCCTGAGGGAGAGCTCCAGTTGCCTTACCCCATTACAGTTTTGGTTAAGATCATGCAAGATTCATGTATTACCTTTGGCCCTATAATACCACTACTAAGTCTGTATCTCAAAGAGATCAAAGAAAAAGAGAAAGGACCTATATGTACAAAAATATTTGTATCAGTTCTTTTTATAATGGCAAAGAATTACAAATTGAGAGGATGCCCATCTATTGGGGAATGGCTGAACAAGTTGTGGTGTATGATTGTGATATAGTACTATTTTGCTATAAGAAATGACAAAGGGGATGACTTCAGAAAAACCTAGGAAGACTTATATGAACTGGTGTTAAGTGAAGTGAGAAAAAACTAAAAGAATATTATATATAGTAACAGCAATACTGTAACAATGAATTGTGGGGGCAGCCAGGTAGCACAGCGAGTAAGAGCACCGGCTCCAGTGCTGAGAAGACCTGGAGATCGAATCCCGGGCTCAGACACTTAGCACCCACCCAGAAACAGGTAACTGTTTTGGCTGTATAACCTTGAGCAAGTTACTTAACCCCAATTGCTTAGGGGCAGCCAGGTGGCTCAGCGAATAAGAGCACCAGCTCCAGTGTCGGGATGACCTGGATCAAATCCGGGCTCAGATACTCAGCACCACACCCAGAAATAATAACTGGCCGTTTAACCTTGAGCAAGTTACTTAACCCCAATTGCTTAAAAAAAAACAAACAATGAATTGTGAAAGACTTAGCTTCTCTAATCAATACAATGACCCACAATTCCAAAAGACTTATGATG
>NW_027186473.1:1742116-1773958 GCF_028583685.1 Petaurus breviceps papuanus
ATGATGAGACATGTTATCCATCTACAGAGAGAGAACTGATGAACTCTGAGTAGAGACTGAAGCACGTTTGTTTCACTTTATTTTTCTTGCTCTTTTTGCAACATGACTAATATGAAAATATATTTTGCATGACCATTTAAGTATAATGGCTATCATATTTCTTGCCTTCTCAATGGGTAACTGAGAGGTAGAGGGAGGGAGAGAATTTGGAAATGAAATTAAAATTTTTAAGAAAAGATCATGTAAGATTACATGACAAGTGGTTATGGAGAAAATATTGTTCAAGAAGTTATTGAGGCAAAACATTAAGTGAGGCATACAACAGTAATACATATGATCACTGAAAGTGTTCATTAGTGTTATGAAAGATGTTGTACACAAAGTTTAAGCACATGGAGAATTCTGTATTGATGGCAGGGCTCTCTAGATGCTCATTTTCATATGATATTAGCCTAATTTAATTGAGATTCACAAGATTATAGTACTTCTTCAATGAATTCCATAGTCATTCTTAAGAGATCAGTTGAGCCATCTACATTGGAAAAACAAATTAAAATACACATATTGCCCAGATTATGATGCATAAATGGATGGACAGTCTATTGAGTTAGTCTGCTGGCACATGTGTCTCAGACAGGTTCCCAAACTGTCCCAAAATCCCAAACTGTTAAGTATAGCCAAAGCTCATTTTTTTAACACCTCAATATTCTCCCAGTGATGTATTATGGGTACCAATTATGGAATGTCACAGCTCAGAAAAGCCAAAATTGCAAATGATTTAAAAAACAATAGAAAGACATGTGGTTTCTTTGCCTCATCTAAAATGATAAGGAATACCATTCTCAGCAACCAGACTGTTGGCATCTCTCTGGAGGACTGATAGTTGTGGTGAATGGTCTGAGAGCAACCCAGAGAAGATAAAAAATATTTCTATTCTATCAATATTAATACCAACCTCCTTCAAAAGAAACAAAAGCTCTGGGCTGACAAGTGGTGAAGAAATAGGAAAGAATAAGCAACAGTTTACATAATCCATAGTGACCTGTATTAGACTGAGTTTTCTGTACAAGATGAGGCCCATGTATGCTCACTTCCCCATTAATGTTATTACACAAGAGAATAGCAGCTTTGTTGAAGTTGGAAATTTCCTGGGTGAAAACTGTATTCACAGGGCTTGCCTCATAGACTAGGTAAGATTTATGCAATATCTCAAGCCAAAAAAAAAAAACTCAAGTCAAAAAAAAAAAGTCCAGAATAAAATTATCTTGATCCTGAATTAAGTTCAGTTGCGCTGGTCTAATGGGCCATAATAATACCCCACCTTGCCCCCAAACCAAGGATATCAGAGAAAATTTAAATAGTATTTATGTCTCTGGAAAAAGAACAGTGTGAGAAGGTGATTAATTTGTTCCAAAAGTTCTATGGGCATGAAAGGGAATATCCTGGTGATGCAACAATTACTCAGATATCAAGGTATAATGCATTTAGTTAAAAAAAATTTAAAGATGCATGGTTGGGCGGCCAGGTGGCACAGTGAGTAAAAGTGCCAGCCCCAGCATTGGTTCCAGCCTCATATACTCGGCACCCACACAAAAATAACTGGCCATGTAACCTTGAGCAAGTAACTTAACCCTGATTGCTTTAAAAAAAAAAAAGATGCATGGTGAATATAGGAATGCTCCAGCATATTACCAATGTCAACTTGTAGGAGAAGTAACATAAAAAATTATCAAGGACTCCAACAAGGATGGAGAACCCAAGGACTGATGAAATATTTAAAAAACCACTAGGAAGCTTCTAAAAAAAATGGGATCACTACACTGTGAAGGACTATTTAGTAGGAGGAGGGGAACAAGAACTGTTTAGAATGAAAAGCTTAGATGGAATGATATTTGTACCAATGAAGGGACTACTTTCACTAGTAAAATCACAGCTCTCTTGGTGGAATATTTGCTATCTCTCCTATTTCTTTTTGGAGGCTGAAGGGACTCTGCTCTCCCAAAAGCAGAACACCAGAGTGAGGATGTTTAGGACACTTGGCATGTAAATGAATGACTAGATTCTCCTGGTCATTAATCTGATGACTCCTGCAGCTCTGGGCAGACACTAGTAGAATCTGCAGAATTCATTTTTTAAAATAAATTTTGATTGATGCTTTTTGTGTTTTTTTACATCACTAAAATTTCCCCTAGTATCCTTCCCTCTCTCCAGAGGGTCATCATACAGTAAATCATATTTTTAAAGACAAAAAGACAAAAAATAGCAGAATAATTCAATACATTAAGAAAAGTCTAAAAATATTTTCTATGTTTCACACTCATCGACCTCCCAACTTTGCACAAAAGGTAGGGTGAGAATTTTTTCTTATGTCTCTTCTTTGGCGCCATGCTTGTTAATTTTTGAAACATTCACTTTTGATTGTTTTATAGTTATTTCCACTTCCACTGTTGTAGTCATTGTATATGTTGTTTTCTTGACTCTGTTTACTTCACTTTGTAACTCTTACCATGTTTCTCTGCGTTCATTATATCATCATTTCTTACAGCACAGTAATATTCCATTACATTCATGTACCACAAAACAAAACCCAATAATGATAGTGCCAACACCTACCAGTCCTCCCCCCCCACCCCACTCCATATACACAGGACATAGGAAAAAGCAACAAAACTAATGCTTGATTGGTCCCAGGGTGGGTCAAGACTTAAGCTGTGCCTCCCCTATGCAGCTTCCTGGTGGCCCCTGGCTTTATTGATGAACTTCCTGGTCACCTAGCAGTATAAAAGGTCTCACCTACATGGGATCAGGTACCCCTTTGACTATGAGAGTCACCATGCCCTGCCCTGCTAAACAGATATATTTCCATATGCAGCTGAGGAGGAAATATATCTATAGAAACTAAGTGCCACTGTAGACTTGTTGCATATCCTTGCTCTGACGGGGTTAAATAAATCTCCTTTTGTTAATTATTCAATAACTTCTTAGTACCACATTATGTTCAGATATCAAATATGAACGAACAGATGTTGGCATCTGGCTGCTCCAACAAGAACACAAATCCTAGACTTATTTCCACTCTTCCCACCCTACTCTGCCCCAACACCACTTGAGTATTTGCTGAAGCCAGAAGGACAGCCAGAGAGCCACAGTATGAGGGTGAGAATCCTGGACTCACTCATGCTACCATAATTACATGGGCATTCCCAAATAAAGACCAGTTCTCTCAGTTTGTCTTATAAACAAACTGCTATATTCCAGACTCTGCCTCTGCAGAATGTTGGTTAGCTAGTTTCCAAACACCAGAAGCCTTTCTGCTGCTGGATGAAGGTGAAATACTCTGAGAGTAATAATCACCTCCTCGGAGGAAAATTTCCAGCATATGTTATGACCAGGTGGCAGTACCCATACACTGGTCCCTCCTCTCCTGTGCTGCTGCAGGATGTGGTTAGCTGGCATGTCTGCCTATTGCTGCTGTCACATACAAGACTATCAATAATGGCATCTTTTCTAAATATTTAAGTGCCTATATCAATTGGGGAGTGACTGAACAAATCATGGTGTATGAATGTAACTGAAGACCAAGGGAGAGAGTTTCAGAGAAACCTAGGAAGACAATTACAAACTGACACAGAATGAAATGAACAGAACTCGAAGAAAGATCCATATTATGACAATAACATTGTAAAAATGCACAACTTCAAAAGTCATAAAAACTCTGATCAACTCAATGACCAATGATGATTCCAAAAAACCAATGGTGAGGAATGCTATCTTCTAAAACTGTGTTTCGGACATGGTCAAGGTGGGAGTTAATTTTTCTTAACTATGCATATTTGTTGCAAAGATTCTGTTTTGTTTTTCCTTTTTTTCCCCAATGGAGGAGAGAGAAGTAGGAAGGAAATAAAATCAATGATTATTAATTTTAAATTAAATAATAGTAAAATAACCACATATGGAGAGAGAGGATTTCTTCTAAGAAACTTTCAATCTCTTAATTGTAACTGAAGTATTTGAGGTAGTGCTGTGGATCTATGGTAGAAACCAGTTAGCTTTTTCAATAAGAATTAAATATAGGGGCAGCTAGGTGGCACAATGAATAGAGCACCAGCCTTGGAGTCAAGAGGACCTGGATTCGGATCCGGCCTCAGACACCAAACAAAAAAAAATAGCAGTGTGACCTTGGGCAAGTTACTTACCCCCAATTGTCCTCCAAAAAGCAAAAAAAAAAAATTAAATATAGTAATAATAGCTAGTATTTCTAGTACTTCTATATCACACTAAGGTTTGCAAAGCACTTTACATGATGTGTCTTTTGATCCTCACAACAACTCCATGAAGTAAGTGCTATTGTTAGCCCCATTTTACAGAGGAGGAAACTAAGACTGAGAAAGGTTAAGTTACTTGTGCAGGACCCTACAGCTAATAAGTGTCTCAAGTGTGATTTGAGCTCAGGTTTTTCTTACTCCAAGCCTAGCCCTCTACCTACTGCACCATCTACCTGCCTATCAATGTGTATATGTATCTATGTGCATACATGTGTACACATATAAAAGTATGTGTACATGTGTATATACATATGCACATATATTAATTTCTAAGTAAAGTTAAACAAAATCTATTTTCCTTCTTCCCATCAATCATAACAAAAAAAGAGTTGGTGCAGAATGTATAGGAGCAATGGCCCAATCAGCTCACATGTTCTGTCTCTGACACTGGCCCAAGGATTTTTTTTTGTAGGGGACCTATCTCCTGTAACTTTGCTAAGAATATATGCAGAAGACCCCTGTCTTCCATCATAACTTATGGATTTTTCATTTTAAAACATATCAAAATGTTACTTGACTATGTTTTTATTTTTGTCATGTACTTTACTGGATAAGAAGTTCCATAAAATTTTAATACCCAATATGTATAGCATTACTTCCTTCAAACTTGATAGAGTGGTCTCTTTTTTCCATGTTCTAGGATTTGGAGAACATATTCAGATTAACCTGATCAAAGGCATAATGAAAAAAATTGTTGGGTTTATGAAAACTAACTCCTGTTGAATGTTCTTTTCCCTGTCATCATCCTAAAACCATTCATAGGCTCTAATTGCACATGCTAAAATTTTGAGCTCATTATTTATTCCCCATCCATTTTTATAAGGTTACTTGAACACTACTTGATTACCAAGCCAAATTCAGCCAATAACTTCCCAATGTTGGTTTTGTGTTTCAGAGTGTGGTAAATCTAAAGTCTACTTCCTATGAAAAAACCTCTCAACACTGCAGTGAGTGGGCTTCACCCTGTTTAGCTCCAGGAACCAAGTACCTCTATAGATTTTACTGGAAGTACATAATGTAAAAAGAATTCTGGCTCTCTTTTTTATTTCTTTTTTTGTGTCCTTAATTCTCCAAGTGGGAATTGCCCAGGGAATTTTAGAAATCCATGCTTCATAATTGTCTATTACCAACATTAGAAGAATTAATAGCTTTCCACGAATGTGTACAATGAGAATACATACAGAGACACAGAGAGGAGCTGTTCATAGCAGATGGTCTTCGGCCGGACATCTGGAAGTCTCATCAGATTATAGGGGCCCAAATTTGTGGTGATAGTTTTAATTCAGATGTTGCTTAACTTTTTTTGGCAGATTTTAAGACACTAGGGTCAGTATATAAGGTTAGCAAGAATTTTACCAAAATCGCTCACAATTTACCTTCTACATGACTACATTCTTCATTGCCATGTTTATGCAACTAGGACCAGCTGGACAAAAGTTAATCAAACAAATGCAATTAGGAGTGGTGTAAGTCATATTAAGGCATTAGTAATTCTCTTGGTACCCCTGGCCGATTCCAGATGTGATGCTGCATAATTAATACAGGATAACCTTGAGGAAGTTAATCCCTCTCTCCTTCCCTCCTCTTCTAATTCAGGATTCTACAGGATTTTGTTTGGACAATACAGTCAAAACACAGTGATGATTCATTCAGTCATGCAAATATTTCTTGATTGGTCTGTCTTATGCATTCTACAAGACTTTTTTCATATTTCTAATGGGCATGTGGGGGATCTAGTGGGGGATCTGATTTTTTAATAGGAATAAATGGTGCTTCATAGTAAAGCTGTGAATTAATGCAATGGTTTGAAAGTAATTTTGAATTATACTAAAAAAGTTCTTTATCTGTACAAACCCTTTGACCTAGAGATCCTACAAAAGGTTATGTACCACAAGATTAAAGACAAGGGAAATGTTCCCTATAAGAAAAAATTGTTTAAATAAATACATTTAATGGTTTTAATGGCTAAAAGTAAAAAGAATGCCTATAAAATTGGGGAATGGAAGGACAAATTGTGCTATGTGGATATATGGAATATAATTGTACCCACCCCACCAATGATGAATATGCAGAATTTAGAGAAACTTAAAAAGATTTGTATGAACTGATGTAGAATGAAATGAGCAAAATCCAAAGTAAAATGCCTACAATGACTATAATAATATAAGAAAGACAAATTGTAAAAATATTGGATTTCTGAACAATGAAGTAATCAATCTTGAATTCAGAAAACTGAGCACAAAGTATTTCTCCCACAGAGAGGTGGTGGATTCTGGGTAAAGAATGAGCCTTACTTTGTCAGATATGGCTAATAGATGAGGTGGTTTTACCTCCTTGTACATCTTTATGACAAAAGGAGGGATTTCTATTTTTGGAGAGAGTCACTGAAATTGAGAGTTATTTTTTTAAAAACGTGAATAAAATATTGTTTTAAATTACTGGTATTTGAAGAGTTAACATATTAAATCAAGTTAGATGTCCATGGATTGAGGAATAGCTAAACAAACAAATTGTAGTACATGAATGTAATGGAATATTCTATAAGAATAGTGCTGGTTCAGGGCTGGTAGGTGACACAATGGGTGGAGCACCGGCCCTGGAGTCGGGAGGACCTGGGTTCAGGTCTGACCTCAGACACTTGACACAATTACTGGCCATGTGGCTTTCAGCAAGTCGCTTAACCCCAATTGCCCTCCAAAAAGCAAAAAATTAAGAATAGTGCTGGTTCTATAAGAAACAATGAGTTTAAAGAATACAGAGAAAAAAGAGGAAGACATTAATTGATATAAAATAAAGCAAGCAGAACCAGCAAAACAATATACATAATGACTACAAAAGTGTAAATGGTAGGGAAAAAATGAAATTGGATGCTGAATCAAGTCAAGTCAAGAAGTATTTATTAAGCATACTTACTATATATCCAGCACTGTGCTAGGCTCTGGAGATACAAAGAAAGGCAAAAACAGTCCCTCAATGAGCTTACAATCTAACTGGAGAAACATGTAAATAAAACAGGATAACTTGGTAGAAGAGCACTGGCATTAAGGGGAACCAGAAAAGGCTTCTTGCAAGTCAACTTTGAGCTGATTTTTGAAAGAAGCTAAGAGCCAAAAACAAGGAAGGAAAATATTCCAGGGGCAGAGAACAGCTGGTGAAAATGCACAGAATTGGGAAATGGAGTGTGTTGTTTAAGAAATAACAAAAAGTCAAATGATAGAGTGTATAGAAGAGAGTAAATTATAAAGACTGGAAAGATAGGAAGGGATTGGGTTGTGAAGGTTTAGAAGCCAAACAGTCAATTTTCCATTTGATCATGGAAGCAACAGAAAGCCCCTGGAGTTTATAAATAGGGAATGAGATGGTAAGACTTATGCATTAGGAAGATCTTTGGTAGGTGAGTGGAGGGTGGGCCTGGAGTGGAGAGAGACTTGAGACAGGAGAACAACCAGAAAACTACTGTAACAGTTCAAGGTTGAGGTGATGAGGGCCTGCACCAGAGTGGTCACAGTGCCAGGGGAGAGAAGGGGTGTATATGAAATATTTGGTCAAGGTAGAAGCCACAGGACTTGACAACAGATTGGATATGGGGAGGTGTGGATGTGAGAGAATGAGTATTTGAGTATGACACTTAGGTTGCAAGCTTGGGGAACTGGGAGAATTATGGAACCCTCAACAGTAATAGAAAGGGTTTGGGGAGAAAATGAGTTTTGGACCTGTAGGATATCCAGTTCAATATATCCCATAGACAGATGAAGGCGAGAGACCAGAGGTCAGGAGAGAGGTCAGAGTTGGATAAATTCATCTGACAATGATTTTCTATAGAGATGACAGTTGAATCCATGGGGGCTGATGAAATTACCAAGAGAAATAGTATAAAAGGAGAAGAGAGTCTAGAATAGAGTCTTGGGGGACATGCATGGTTAATGGATGCAACCTAGATGAAGTTTCAGAGAGGAAGTCTGAGAAGAAGCAGTCAAATGAGAGGCCCATGGAGATGGCAGAACCAGGAGAGACCAATGTCACAAAAACCTATAAAGAAGAGAGTATCAAGGAGATGAGGCCGATCAATCATGTCAAGAAAAATGAGGATTGAGAAAAGACCATTAGATTTGACAATTAAGAAATCACTGGTAACTTTGGAAAGTATTTTCAACTGAATGATAAGATTGGAAGCCAGGTGTCTGGGGCGGCCAGGTGGCACAGTGAGTGAAGCACCTGCCCTGAAGTCAGGAGGACCCAAGTTCGGTTCCGGCCTCAGAGACTTAACACCCACACAAAAAAACTAGCTGTGTAACCTTGGGCAAGTTACTTAACCCCAATTGCCCTCCAAAAGGCCAAAAAAAAAAAAAAGATTGGAAGCCAGACTGAAGAGAGCAGATAAAAGGGCAAACATAATAACTAAGTTTGTCCCTGAAAAGACAAGAAAATAAAGAGAAAATAAACCTCCTCCCCCTTTTCACTCTTTCAGATTGTGAGTTCCGTAAGATCAGAGTCTGTTTTTGCCTTTCTTTGAATCCCAGGCACTGAGCACAGTGTTGGGCATATAGTAAGCACTTAATAAGTTCTTGATAACTTGACTTTTCAGAAGTGGATGCCTATGGGTGTGATATATCACATATGATAATATGATAATAATACAATTATAGCTAACAACAAATAGGATTTATATATACATGTCATTATGGTTAACTAATGTATCTCATTTTATCCTCATAACAACTCTGTCATATAGGTGCTATTATTATACCCCTTTTACAGATAAAGAGACCTAGAGAGGTTAAGTGACTTGCCCAAGGTCACACAGCTGAGAAATTCCAAACTTCTGGTTGGTTTTGGGTTTTTTTCTTCTTCTATCTTTTGTTTTAAGGTATGGCTGTGAGTATGGAGGAAAGGGAGATATCTTTGGAAAATGAAGCTGTTGTGAAAAATATTTAATAAAAATTTTAAAAAGAAATATTCAAATATTACTACTGTACTTAATGCTCATTTGAAGTACATGACTATCCAGAGTTTTCTAATCATTGGAAAAATATAGTAAATTATAACTGGCCGTGTAACCTTGAGCAAGTTACTTAACCCCGATTGCTTAAAATATATATATATATAGTAAATTTACTATTACTAGAGAATATTTTTGTTTACTCTACTGAAAGGAAATTCACTCCTATTTTTAATGCTTCCAAAAAAGACCTTACTTGGGGGGGGGGGTTTCTTTTTTTGTTTGTTTGTTTGTTTTTAAAATTGAAGTGGCAGATGAGTTTTCTTAGACACCAAAACATCAACCACAAGGGCTGAGGACAGATGTGACCCAACTCAGACTAAGCATATCAGACATACTACTAGTCCAGAACAAGGCTCTCCCCTGGATGTAGTCTGCCTCATCTCTGTGTCCTCAATGCTGCTGTAGATAGTACTGAAAGACTGCATCCTTTGTCTAAGATGGATACTACATCTTCCTACAAATTTCGACTGTTGTCATTGCTGGGCATAAGGGGAGAGAACTGTTCCCAAAGAGTGACACAGCCCTCTGTGAAATCTATGGGAAGAGGCTGGATGCCAAAGGCAAATAGCATGATAGGCTGCTCTTCCCAAAGCTTCCAGCTCCACATACGAGTGATTCAGACATGCAGTAAGATCTGCCCTTGCATTCTGAGGCCCAAGGCACTCAGGGTTCAAATTCTATCATTTTAGACAAAAGCAAATGTGGCACTAATAGGAATCTGCCCTGCCATCCATGGAGCATGGCAGGCAAGTAGGGTAGTTCAGACCACTGAAATCAGGGTATTTTCTTAGTGACCTAATAAGAAAAAGAGACCCTGTGCCACAACAAGCAAGTGTCTGGAGAGGGAGGTGATGCCCAGTTCTGGAACAGTTGAATTTTAACATACATGTATTCTGGGTACTAGAGCCATACTAATTAAACTGGTTTTCACCGGCTCACAGTCATAATCTAACAAAAGAGAGAAGAATACACTTTTGGAAGAGAGCACAGTTGGAAAACACAGTTTTAACACGACAACAAAATCTGTTAAATTAAAAGCCAAGAAGCTAGAATTCATTACCCATTTTGTATTCAGTTGCAAAATAACATAGGGACATATATGCCCCAGGTTTGGGGTGGACTTTGGTGAACAAAATTGAATTTATTTCTTATGTATGTAGATAGTTATCTTTTCAAGTTGAATATTCTACTAATGATTGCTATATAAAGACATATATGCTATATGTAATCGATAAGTTTTGTTTACACATTACTATGTAAATTAGTTGATTTGGGAATGGCTTAAATGCTTCTTTTTTAAAATGTCCATCTTTTATTCATGGGCAATTATGCTCACATTTGTAGGTTGTTGGTTGAAACTCAAGTTTCTTAAAAAAAATATGATAGACCTTCAGTTTTAGTATTTTTTCAGTATTTTAGTATTTCTTGCAACTGGAATAATCTTTTTGTGTTTGGATTTCCTTTCATTTGTACTCAAAGTTCTTTCTCCTGGATGATTACAAAATCTATTGTTTCTTATTAAAATTGTTAAACTAAAAAAACAGTTTTCAAATTTGAAAAGTTTCAGTTCTTAATTCTAATCTTCTAGAATGTGATATTTTACCATAGTCTAATTTTATTGACAGAGGAAGAAGACAAGGATGGATCCTCCATGGATCTGCCACTCCTCCCATAGGCTTTTGTACTAAAATGAGAGGAAATCTAACAAAATACTTGATGTACCACTTAGAGCAAACCACCCAAACCCTCTGGAACCTTAGTTTCCTCATCTGTATAATAAAAGGTTTGAACTAGATCGATGATTCTTAGAGTGTGGTCCAGTGACCTGTAGAGATCCCAGAGATCCCATCAAGGGGTCCTTTAAGGTCAAATACTGTTTTTATAATACTATTAAGATGCTTTAATTTATTTTATGGCAAATATCAGTAGCTAGCCAGGGATGTTCTAGAGTGAGCTGATCCAGCTCTCAAGAAAAGTTGTTAAATTTTCAATGAGAGAAATACATACACACACATATAGAAAGATATATATGTATGTGTGTATATATACACAAATTTATACATATATATGTATATATACACATACACAAATTTATACATATATGTATATATACATATACACATATAGAAAGGTATATGTATATTTATATGTGTATATATACATACATTTATACACATATGTGTATATATATACATACACATGCACACAAAATCAGCATGCAAAAAGACGATTAAGAGGGAGGCGCTAGAGGCAGCTCCTACCAGAAATGATAGCTCAGTTTTCATTGTGAGCGTTTATACCTTGAAAATCAGCAGAAACTACAAATCAGGACTTGATTGATCAAGTTGTTAATGGAGGTATCAAACACAAGGCCCACTGACTCCCGAAGTGTGGAAAAACCAGATTAAAATGTAATTAGAAAATATTTAATAAAATAAATTAAAATACAATAAAACAGATAATATTATATTTTAAAACTTAGTCAACATATGACTTCTGGGGATCCTTATAGATGGATTAGTAACCCCTTTTTCTGTTTGAATTTGACACCCCTGGCATGATTCAAAAGAGTAATGGAGAAAATGTTGATGATGCTGATTAAATTTGATTGTGTGTCTCACACACACACACATACACACACATATATGTAACTGTATTTCTCCCCTTTCCCTGTTCCCACACCAAACATTTACTAGCACACTGCTGGATGTAGCCCACACCAACAAAAGCTCTTTGTTCTCTTTCATAATTTTCAAGAATATAAAAGGGTTCTGATATTAAAAAGTTGAAGTTGAGAGCCACTGGCCCAATTTGTAAATCCAATGACCCTAAGAATCAATTTCAGTGTATCCAGAGAACAAGAATTGACTTACTTTTAAAAAGCAAACAAACAGAAAAAAAAAAAAACCCAAACCTGATAGGCATGGGAGAGATGTATTACATACTACAGTTTCTGATCTACCCATACCTTCCAGCTCTAAAGCCTCCCATCTGAAGAGCCTGGAAATATTTAAAAGTTTCAACAGTCAGACCAGATCCAGGTTCATCAAAATACTGATTCTTAAGGAAAGCACTGGCTTCATACTTTCCAGTTGCTTGCCATGGTCATGAAATTCTGCTGATTCTGAATGCTGATCATACAAAGCTTGAAGAGTTACATTATGTCTTTTAGGGATTGCAGAGCTGTTGGTGTGATCGCCTCACCATATACACATACACAAAATTTCCTTTGACTTTGACTTTCTGTATGCTCTTGGTTCCCTGCAGTAGAGTGTTAGCTCCTTGGGGCAGACACTTACATTTTGGGTTTTTGAATACCCAGCACCCTACTAGCAGTGTTTGGCCAACAGTTGGGTCTTAATAATGTTTGAGAAATTGAACTGGCAAGTAAAATTCTGGAAATCTATTTTTTGGTGTATATTTTTTAGTGCTCTAAGAGAAGGGACTCAACTTTTTTTGGAACATGTTTCACACAGAAGACAGGACTCTTTTGTACCCTTCTACTGGTTTGGTTTTTTTTTGTTGTTGTTGGTTTGTTTTATTTTTTGTTACCTCCATGTAAGTCACACCATTTTCAGGAAGGTCACAAGATGAAAACACCAGACCATCAAATAGCTGGGTCCTTGTGGGTCATTGGGAAAATTTCTTGTCACCCATCTGATTTATTCTCCAAGGGGTGGAAATGGACAGGTCTTTTCTATTAGTTTCATTTTTTCAACCAGTGGAACTTCTCCTATACTTTTTGGGTGTGTTTGTTTTTTTCAAATAGTGATGAAAGGCCTACTGGGGAATATTGTAAATGGTAAAAATTCCTTTCATTTATAAAGCTCTTTATAATTTTCAAAACACTTTCACATATATCTCATTGGATCATTACCAGGGTGGTAGAGGTGGTGTTATCTTACAGATAAGGAAGCTAAGGCTTTAAGGTATTTAAATGATTTGCTGAAGGGTTACATGAGTAGTATCAAATCCCAGGGTAGAAAGCAGAGTTTTTTACAATGTCAATAAACTTGAATAAAATAAAATTATTGTAAAGTCTAGTGCCTACTATGTGTTAAGAGTCCAGGGACAGTGGTGGTTAGACAGCGAAGTGAGTAAAGAGCTGGCCCTGGAGTCAGGAGGACCTGAGTTCGGATCCGGCCTCAGACACTTAACACAAAAAAAACTAGCCGTGTAACCTTGGCCAAGTTACTTAACCCCAGTTGCCCTCCAAAAAAAAAAAAAAGGCAAAATGAGTCCAGGGGTAAGGAACCTTCAGTCTCAAGGCCACTTATGGCCCTCTAAGTCCTTGAGTGAGGTCCTTTGGCTGAATCCAAATATCACAGAACAAATTTCCTTAATAAAAGGATTTGTTCTGTAAAATTTGAACTCAGTCAAAATGCCACACCTGAGGACCTAGAAGGCCACAGGTTCCCCACCCCTGTGGCTAGACACTGTGTATTTACCTTATACTGCTTCCTTAAGGAAATAAAAGCCAGAGGCATCATCCTATTCAAAGAAGAGATTCTGGGAGAAAATGATATAAAGGTAAAGGACAAATCCTTGATGCAACCTATGAAAACTAATCTCGTTACTGTATAGCTGTGTCCCATATGTTGGTTCTTTCAAGGCTTTTGAAGACCAAAATAATTTAAAGACATGTTTCTGAAGACATTTGTGGCCAGAGTTTATCTTAGTGGTTACTTGAATTGTCCAGTGAAATGGGCCTAGTGTTTAGAGGTTCCTGTTTCTTCTATTACAGAAAAAAAAATGTTTTTCATCTGTGCAAAACCTAATACTACCTAATACTTCCAAGCAATGAAAGCATAAATTTCACTGGCACTGAAGAAACATATTCAACTTCCTTTATGGAGCAAACCAGAATGCCCTTCCTTCTTTCCTGTCTCCTCTTTTTTCTTTCCTTCTTTTCTCTCATTTCTCTCTTTCCCTCTCTTCCTTCATTTCCTCCCTTGCTCTTCTTTTCTCCCTTAGTTCCTTTCCTTCTTGCCTTTCTTCTTTCTTCCCATATTTACAAAACATCTACCAGGTACAAAGTATTATGCCATGCATTGAGGGAGATAAAAAAAAATACATGACATCATTCTTAACCTCTTTGAGCTAGGATGGCAAGAGGAAATGAGGAACATGGTTGCCTACAGACTCAGGAAGTTGATTCTGCTAATTTTTTCCCGAGGAGAGAGGTGGACTTGATCTTAAATGACAGGAGCTTGTGTTTGATGCACAGACTTGAAAATAGCTTCCTTGTCTGTGGACACTAAATGGGAAGATGGAAACATGACAGACCAACCCTTAGCTCTTGGTCTTAAAAAACACAATTTTTTAAACATATGTATTATTCTTTCTAAATATAAATCAACAGTGAAATTATGGAGACAAAACTTGTTGCTTCAGGCCAGCTCATTCAGAATAAAATGAAAGGTTTCCAGAGGAGACCATTGTATCAAAAGATGGTTTTTTAAAAATTTCTTTTTGCACAAATAACTATTGTAAAACCTCCTTTTTTTAAGCAATTGGGGTTAAGTAACTTGCTCAAGGTTACATGGCCAGTTATTTTGTGTAGGTAAGTATCTGAGGCCGGATCTCAGGTGTCCCAATTCCGGGGCCAGGGCTCTTACTCACCCGCCACCTGGCCACCCCATGTAAAGCCTCCTTAACTCAGAATTTCTTAATTAAGATGAGAATATGCAAAGAAGCTATGATTTCATTAATGTAAAGCAGTCCTGGCATAGGAACTCCATCTGCTAAAGCCAATTCCCAACCAAAACTGATTGCAGCCCATTTCTAACATGGAAGACAAGTCCTAGAGTGCCTGATGCATTGAGAGTAAGTGGCTTGTCCAATGGCCCAAAGTCAGCAAATACCAGAGGAAGAATTTGAACCCAAGCTTTCTTGACTTTAAACTTAACACCCTACCCATTAAACTAAGCTGTCTCTTAATCCTTCTTTTGTTAGAATCAAAATGGTAGGAGGGGGGTTGTACAATATTTTATTTTGCTTAGCAAATTTCTTCTTCATAGATTTGCATCAAATTTCAAACAATATTTCCCAGGAATATTCATTATATTAAGAAAACAAATTTTGCTGGGTCCTTTCAAGTACTTCTGAAATCACCATTTATGTTTAAATAATTGATATATTAGTTGCAATTTATACTTTTCTATTCATTAATGCAAATCCCTTAAGAACATTTCTACTAGGCAACCCTTATTTTAACCTATGTTATTGTATGCACTTGAAATTAACCAGACTGTACCTGTTGGTTTCATAAATCAAACTTTTCACTTAGTCCAGCCTGGTTTTTCCCATAGAATTATAGTGTCTTAGAATCCTGTTACTTAGATCTAGAAGGGGCCTAATAGTTCATGAACTCCAACTCTATCATTTTGTAGATGAGGAAACTAGTTTTAGACAGGTTGAATGACTTTTTCAAGGTCGTACAGTTAGCTTTTATTCTATCATAATCTATAACATTTTTCAATTCCAAGTTTTAACTTCCTCATATAAAATGTCCTCCAGTACCTAAATGTGATTTGAACTTTTCTGTGGAACTCTCTCTCTCCCTTTAATTTCTAGTTTTGTCCCATTAGGGAAATTACTTATTCACTTTATCCAAGAAATTGACATCACAAAGGGCAAAACATCCAAAGTTTAAAAAAAAACTTGCTTAAAATTCTTCCCATCTATACCTAAATCCTGAGAGTATTGCTCTTCCTTTATAAATTTAAAAGCAATCTTTTTAGCCTCTCTTCCTCTTATTCCCTTGACTTTGTGAAAGGAAAGAGAATACTACAATGTCTAATGCACTAGGAGCTAGTAAAGAATGCCTAAGAACTCTTAAAGCTTTTGTATAGTTGTTCCCTTTCTAGTCTTAAAAACATTAGGAGGCAGTTTTGACTAATTATTGTATATTCTTGTAAATCATTTTTATATTTACCCCCCTCACACACACACACAGTTAAAGTAAGTCTCATTTTATTCATCTATAAAATTAGGAATTTGGACTAGTCACTGGATGGTCTCTGTGTCCTTTTCAGGGTTCACATACTGTCTTCTAAGAGTCCTTCTAAGCATAACATGCCTTCTAAGACACTTTCTAGCACTGACATTCTATGTCCTAGGACCCCATCCAGCTCAAATATTCTGTGTTCTGGAGTCCTTCCCAGCTCTGACATTCTGTATTCTGGGCCCCCTCCAACCCTGACATTCTATGTTCTAGGGCCCCACTAGCCCTGACATTCTGTGTTCTGAGGCCCTCCCAATTCTGGAGTTTCATGATCTAGGAGCCCTCCCATCTCTGACGTTCCATCTTCTAGGGCCTACCCAGTTCTGACATTTCATGCTCTAGGATCCCTTACAGTCCTGATATATTGTGTTCTAAGGCTTTTTCCACTCCCAATATTGTGTGCACTAAATGCTTTTTTAGCTCTAACACAGTAATAATAATTTTTATATTTAGTTAAATATAAATAGAAAAACTAAACTGATGAAAAATGGACCAAGCATCAGGGGAAGACAAAACCTAGGATAAGCAGCTTGAAACAGACCCTCAAGCCAACCTTATATTTCATTATGTTAAAAAAAAATGCTTTAAACAATTAAGTTGAGGAATAAAGAATTGATTATTATAGTAACTTCTGTGTTGCTGGAATACATTTAAGTCTTTTGCATCTTCTAAATTTTGGTGCCCTGGAGCAAAGTTCCAGTCACCCTATCCTAGTTACCACTCTGATAGTCTAGAGGACGGGAGGGGAACCTGCAGCCTCAAGACTACATGTGGCCTTCTAGGTCCTCTTGTGTAGCCTTTTGGCTGAGTCTAAGTTTTACAGAACAAATCCTTTTTTTTTTAATTTATTTTATTTCATTTTGCTTTTTGGAGGGCAATTGGGGTTAGGTGACTTGCCCAAAGTCACACAGCTAGTAAGTGTGTCAAGTGTCTGAAGCCAAAATTTGAACTCAGGTCCTCCTGACTCCAGGGCTGGTGCTCTATTCACTATGCCTTCTAGTCACCCCACAAATCCTTTTATTAAAGGGATTTGTTCTGTGAAGTTTGGATTCAGTCAAAGGGCCACACTTGAGGACCTAGAGGACCACATGTGGCCTTGAAGCCGAAGTTTCCCCACCCCTGGTCTAGAGTCTAAAAGTACACTAAATATATGTGTGGTTTCTCCTTTGGCATAGTTTTGGCTGTTATTCTCTTAATTAGATAAAACAAGCCAGTAAGAAGTTATTCTGTTTTGTATGACTTTCTCCAAACTAGATAAGAAGTATTTATGAATTAGAATAATAAGGAAGATACATGGCCTGATTGTAGAGGGGGAAAAAGGTTCATTCACTGCCTTTCCTGACTTGATTCTACAGTTATTTTCTGGACTGGGAATCAGGTGACTCTGGTTCGTCTTGCCTTTAATACTATAGCTTAATAAACCTGGGAAGGTTGCAGACCTCCCTGCACAGTTCTATAAAAAATAAATTTCAGAGGAGTTGCAGTTCTAAGTGGCACAGCAGATAAAATCCTGGACTAAGCATCAGGAAGATTTTAGTTTAATTACAGCCTCACACCCCTTCCTAGCTATATGACCCTACGCAAGTCAGTTAACCTCTGCTTTCCTCAGTTGCCTCAACTTTACAGTGGGGATGATAGGAACACCTGCTTCCCATGGTTGTTGTGAGGCTCAAGAGAGATAATATCTGTAAAGCCCTTAGCCAAGTACATAGTAGGCACTGACTGAATCAATGCTTGTTCCTTTCCCTTCCCAAAGAAATCACAGATCTATCCCCCCAACTCTACCAAAAAAAAGTGAAGATGAAAATACTTGGGGATAATTTGGGGAAAATAATTTTGTGAGTTTTAAAGTGCTACATAAGTGAGAGCCATTAGGATTGGAGTTGAGATAAGCAGTAACCACATACAGGGCAATTTGTGGGACTACCTACACCTTTGTTCCCAACTACTAACCTCACAATTGGCAGCACTAGCCAGTGCCTATCCCAATGCCTTGCACATAACGGACACAATAAATGATTGTTGTTGTTGAAGTAAATTGAATAACTCATCTTTAGAAGAGTATAAACATATCCAGAACCATGTTGATTATTATACAAATGACATCCGTAATAGAGTTAGGGTCACAATAATAAATAATCACTTAAATCCACTGTTAGAAAGACGCATGTTGGTTTCAAAAGGAGGACCCTGAGGGACATCAACTTGGGTATTTAAGTCAGTTACCCAGTCCCTTTAAATTATAATGTTTTATCTCCCAAATCTAACCCAGATTCAGTCAGATTTTCTTGGTATACAAACTTTACAGTAGAAAGAACACTGGCTTTGAAAGCACAGGATCTGGATTCAAATCCCACCTCCGACACTTATTTCCTGTGTGCTAAGCCTCCATTTCTTCATCCATAACATAAGAGGGATGGACAAGATCAGAGGTGCACTTTAACAGTAACTCCTGAGAAAGCCCAACTGGATTAAAATGTAATAAAAATGCAATAGAACATAGCTTACGTTGATATGTGTCTTTCTTAACCAATATGCAGCCTGCCTGGGTCTTTATGTATGGTCTAATGAGCCTAGTTCTTACTTGTGTTTAACACTACTGGACCAGATGACCTCTGAGGTCACTTCCAATTCTAAATCTATGATGCTTTGACCCTAAAAGTAAACCAAGAGAACCAACCTGGCACAATCAAATGAGATCTACATCAATCACTTGTAGGTTCCTTTCATCCAAGGCATCCCTGCTAAAGCAATATGGCAGACTGAGCCACCTACTTTTTCAGTCTGCTCTAAAAATTATCATGGCATCATAGAATTTTAGAGGTGGAAGAAAACTTGGAGTCCATCTTGTCCAACTTCCCACCCAAATTTCCCCAAAGCTACACAGATTCAACCCTTTCGGAATTGTGTTTGTGCTTTCAGATGATATATAATGGTAGCTACATTTTTCCTCCAGAGTTCTGATAAATGACCTGTAAGACTTATTGTAGAGAGGGATGGAGAGAGAAGGGCATAAAAATTGTCCCTGACCATTGAACTATCCTTCTCTTTGCCTTCACAAAAGAAAACAAAGCACTTGGAATCCCAAACCTATTCTAAATGTCCCAAATCCCAAATCCCTTTACCTATTCTAAAATAGTGGAATGAAATGAAAATCATTTCTAAAGAAATTAGAATATCTTTCCCCCTGGAGACTTCCCATCACAAGACCTTAAATTCCCACACAGTGTCAGAGTTCTGGTTCTTCTCACTCCCCACCAGTTCTGTATAGCCAGCCAGACCTTCAAGCATAATTGGCACTTACCTCCAGAACCCCAGATCACATTGATATTCAAACACCTCAAGATGTGACCCAGATATTTCCCAGTGTCAAGGGCCCAGACTCATTCTTTGATATCTTCCATCCCCATCCCCCAGTCCTCCAGCCCCTACCGCCAGATTCTAACACAAAGATCCTGATGGATGAATCTTTCCTTAATAGGGATAGTGTGATCACACCTACTAGTCTTAATCCTTATAAAATTACACCACTAACTGGCCATTTAATTATCTTCTCTTCTTTCCTTTTTTTAAAATTTCAATCATAAATTACACATTTCTAGGAATGCTGGTTTTCTCTTCATTTCCATTTCCAGGAAAATGACTTTTTTTTAAACTGCACTCAGTGGAGAACTTTCTGCTGACATGACTCATAATTAAAAATCAAAGTAATAAAGTGACATTCTCAAATTTAAATACTAGGTACAAAAAGCATAATTACCTATTTTCCTTGCCAAGCCGTGCAGTGACTCTACCATTAAGACATTACAAAGATTTTCAAGAGAGTGATTAGATGGGACTCCAAGAAAGCACTCATTTAACTTTATTAGGACAAGTTTTAGAACCTTAAGACAAGCTGTAAATTTTGCATTACCATTCTTTTCCCTGGCTTACATATTTCACTTATTGGAAATTTGCTAAACAGTAACCTGAGAAAATACCCAAGTGAATCTAGGACCAGAGAGACAGAGTAGAGTGGTAGTATGAGTACGGTAGCTGAAATCAGAAATACTTGGTTCACGTCCTGCCTCAGCTACTTACTGGCCTCTAAGGAGTCTTCTAGATCTAAATCTATGATCCTATGATCTATGATCCTGGATAGCTCACCTATAGCATAAGTAGCTATGTAATACTAGGCAAGAGACTTCTTTCAGCATCAATTTTTCCATCTTTAAAATGGACTTTCCTCACAGGGTTTGTTGTAAGATTCAAATAAGATGATTATGAAGAGATTTGCAAATTTAAAATAGCATATAAATATCAGTTGTTCTTTTTGTTGTTGTACAGGTCTGAATGTATAATAAATAGACTGAATTAAATACTCTGGGATTTAATAGACTCACTCATGTTGGGTCAAATAACTCTCTTGCCAGAGAACCATTTAGCAATTAGTGGGATCCAATGTTAAGTATATGGATAGATTCACATAATTTAGAGGTAAATGGAACCTTAGGCCATCTGGTTCACTTTCCTAATTTTATAGATGATGAAACTATGGCCCTGAGACTTACCCAGAATCACACAGATAGTAAGGTTGGCAGACTGGTCTCCTGACCCCAACCTCAAAAATCTTCTATGTCACCAAGTAAATGAGAGCCCTGCATCCATATACCAGGCTCTCAAAAGGGTCAGACTTGCCTTTATCAATACACTTGACAATGGCAGCATCCATTGTTAATTTCAGTGCAAGATTAAGGTTATTAATAAAATAGAGAAAATGAAAAAAAAAAGAACTCTGAAAGTCTTCAGGATTTGCATTTGTCCCCCGGTTCTCCCAAAATTCCAGAATGTTCCATAGAGGCCCCATACATAATGAATGAGAGATTTGGAATTGTGTCATTTATATGATGATATCCTAAGGATCAAAATTTTCTTTATATTTCTGTTAATTTTTAAATGGACTTGAATTTTTATTAAGAGAACAAAACATGTCCTAGAAAAGAAGAATTTTAGAATTTTCATAATCATAGACTTGATATTGTTTTTCTACCAAGGTATGTTCAAAATAAATTATACTAATATGAAAAATTCTGATTGGCTTCTAATAGATTAAAAAAAAACTACTGCAGGATTGACAAAGTAATTTTATCGAACTCCGTCGCATGGCAGTTAGAATTCTTTTTAGTTCCAGCATATTAAAAATAACAGAGTTTCATGTACTCCTTTCAGTATTTTCTTCTAGCACAAGGGGAAAAAAACACATTCCCTAATATCTTTTCTGGGAGAACTCTCGTTGTAATATTTCCTTTGCAAAGGTCCTGTTCATATTTGTATCTTATTACTTTTCTTATACTGGATTTATTGATAGTTTCTAACAAAAATATGATTTCAGTATATTTACTGAACAAAATTCAATCTAGGAGACCCCAATTCAATTTTTTTTCATCAAAATGGAGAACAATAAAGAACCTAAAGTCCTCAGTTCAGACACATGGAATCAAAAAAACTTATATTGTTAAGAGAAATAACTCAATAAGGAGGGAAGTGATAGATATTACTTAAAGAACAACATTAGCTCTGTTTACTTATCTATGTTCCTAATAATCTTACCTATAACTTTGTAAACTGCAGTTATTTTCCATGTCTCACAGTTACTGAACCATGTATAAACACAGTCACTTTCCAAAAAGAGAGGGAAAGAGTGATTATATGTAGAGGAATACTTGCGGCTCATTTTTACTGTTAATCACCATTTGGTGTATTCAAATTTAATTCAAGTGAATTTTGAAAACCTCACTGAATCTGTCTCTCAGATTATCTTTGCCATTGTGCCAGATTTTTCCCCCTAAGTTAATCATGTTTGTGCTTTTGAATGTTTAGTAGGATTCTTATTCTGAATTTCTAATGTCCTACTTTTGAAGAACGATTACAGAGGGGGTATTTCATTGACCATTAGGGAAAGGGTTGATAAATAACCCTGGTTTACAATAGATTTTTAGTTTAATGGATGGATGTATTCATTATTTACCTGTTGTGTCTCATGTATTGCCTAGTGATGATTATAGCTGATTTAGAAAGGATTCTTATATATGGTCAATTGCATCATCCTGAGATTTAGTAATGATTTTAGATTTTTCCCCCCTAAATTACAGGGCACTTTCCACTGAAAATGGTAAACAATATTACAAACTAAAAAAAAAGAAGTAATCTGATTTCTGGGAAGAGGGAGCACAGTGAAAGATGTGTGCTTTTATAAGGATGGACAATGGAAAGCAAAATAATAACTCCTAACTTTGATTGTTCAAATATATTCTGCAATCCGGAGAGCAGCATGCAAGCTGGAGCAGGCACGGGGCAGGAAGGTTAAGTAGAAGAGAAGGCACAATACTTCAGATTGGCAGTAGACTGCAGCAAGAATAATCTAATCAAAACGAAATTCAATTATCTAGTCCCAGGGCAGGCTCCTGGGACCGCTGCATTGAATGCTAGCAGAGCTCCTCCTAGACATTTTCCCCCAGTCAAACTCACATGATGAATGCAGATGAAATTTGAAATATGAAAATCTGAAATAATTTATGGAAGTTGTCAGAAATTTGGCCTGCTTGCGGTGTAATTTCCTCTGAGACGAGGCAGGCTGGCTCATTGCTCCTAGTCTCAGAGCAGTTGCTGGGCTTCCAGTGGATGGATCAAGCCCTTTAAAATTCTCTTCCAGACAAATTACAGCTCATTACAGACAGCCTTGCACCATGCCATTATGTCAGAGGAAATCTTTTTTCATTTGCACAAATTTGCTTGGAATTCTCATATTTATTTGAGCATCCATTATCGAATCTGAACATTGAATTATCCACAATTATTTTCTGGGTACGCGGATGTTTGCGTATATGGAATAGATGGTGACTGTGGGGCTATAAAAATATTACGTTGTGGCTGAAAATCCCTCACAGTTTGCAACTGTGCTATATGGAGCATTGTTATGCTGTGGAAACAGGATACTTTGTGGTTGAGTTTCCAAGATTAATTTTCTCTCGGAACACAATCTTTTATGGAAAATTGCTCTGGTCTGGGGGTAATTCTTTGTTCCCTGTGTTGATCACACTTATGAATTCTGTTACACCTGTGCTAAAGATTCCTGTCCCTGTGTAAGATGTCTGGGATGGTTATTTTCACTTAAATCCCATACCACGGCATCTCCTAAGCAAAACAGTCTTAGCACTACGGTAGCAAATACCCTTTGACAGAAAGCCCATCCCCTTCTTTGTTAATTTTCCTTGTAATGTCTCCATCAGAAAAGTAGGCTCCACTGTGCAGAGAAGTACTATAAGATTATTGCAGAATGAAATAATTTTCTAAGAATGTGAACAATAATCATTCATCTTGCTAGATGCTTCCACAGTACAGGAGTTTGCATCGTGTCCTTTAACAAATCCTTAATGATTCAACATTAAGAATATTTTCTGTAATCAGTGTTTCAAGATTAATTATACACAATAATTCTCAATAGATTTATCCAATCATTTGAGCTTGAATCTAAAGGGTCTTATCAACCTTTCTGGTGAGTAAATAATGAAATATTCTCTAGTGACTTGTTTGCATTTAAGTTCATAGGATCCAGGTAGAACCAAAGGAAAAATACAACCATTCTCCAGAGTAAATTCTTTTCCATCTAGAAAGTGTATCAATATGACTAAAGTAACCTGAAAAAAAATTCTGAGAAGAGCAACACTTTTTCCATCTTGCAATAATATTCTATAATGGGTCCTGTTAAAATAATTTCAACTCAAAAATTTATTATATATCTGTTTTTTCAGTTTCAACAAGAAGCTGTTTTGCAAAAACAGGAGCTGTTTTGATTGAAAATTCAATTGTTTGACAATGGGAATATCTCACGGAATGAGACAGTTCAAAGGTTGTTTTTTTTTATTTGTCTCCATTTTCTTAGCCATAACCCATAAGTTAGAATTTTTAATATACTGGTAGAAAAGATAATAAACTCTACCTAAAAATCCCAAAGCAAGTGATTAGCAGAATCTAAACAAACATCCAGTCCTCCAAGCAATGATTAAGCAATATTTCTTGGCTCACATTCTTGTGATTTGTTATGATGTAAAAGCAATCCCAGGAAATATGTAATAAGCTCCAGCAAATCCGGGTCCTTCACTCATCTAAGACCCATTGCAGGGTTGAAGTAGATTGTAGCCGCCCACCTTCTTTTTGCTTGTAGGAAACTTTGTAATAGCCCTCAAATAAATAAAGAAACTGGGTTGGAGATTATTGCTTGCATTGTGCCTTTGTATATGTGTATTTATAATACTCTATAGTCACCCCATAGTTTGACACCATCAGATGAATGTGGGACAAGACAAATGTTGTATATGACAGTGGGGTAGTATTGAAAGATGACCCCATATCTAGAGGGCTGGGAGTTATGGATCCATTGATAGCTGCTCCGAACATTTTGAAGCGTGGCTGTTAAATTTTGCCTGCTGGCTTCTGGCTGCAGGCCGTCCTGCCTGGGCAACGGAGCCATTGAAAGGAACTGCAGGCAGCTTTTTGCAGCACACATCAAGAAACTTTGTTTCCATTATTATAACTGACCACTGACAGAAGTGGCTTCTGAGAAAAGCAAGGGGAGAAAAAAAGGCACATTGAAGACTTCCCAGCTAATCTTTGTTCATTTCATACCCTTTCCAGGGCTCAGTTCTTTTCTTAAAGAAAAAGAAACCCAACTCTTGAAATAGTTAAAGAAACATTCCTACACCAGAATAGATAGATAAAGAGAAGGCTAGAAATATGGAAACACATGATTAATGAAAAGGAAAAACCAGGAAATCCATTCAATACTTGGTCTATGGTAAGGGAAAGAAGCAAACTACAATATTCCCTTCAAGTAGATCTGTGGGAAAATGTTTAACATCAGCCAAAACAAATGCCTAATACAAGGACAATGAGAACTAATTGGGGATGGACATTTTCATTATTAATCACTATTAGAATCATTTATATAATCTTTAATTGGAAAAATATGTATATATGTGCTTATCATATAAACATTGACAACTGAATGAAAATAAACTCTGAAGACAGCACTAAGTTTTTAAATCTGAAGGCACCAAATTAAAGTCATTACACAGTTGTGGTCCATACAATGTCACTAACAACTCATCTCTTTTGATTACTAAGCCTGGCATGGATCTAAAAATATTGGAGAATAATAAGACCTTGCTCTGTGCATATAGCTAGAGAAGCATGGCTCGAGGAATTTAACTTTTACTTCTATTAATATGGTTAACCTGGAACTTTTGTGCCTGATTAATAAAGATCTGAGGTTTCCCAAGTTGCATAGACTGGAAAGATTTTGTTTTACTTTGTTTTTACAAAAGATGATCTAAAGAGAGAAATGAAAATAAGTTGGATACAACAACTCGCTGCTTTATTTAAATATCTGAACCAAACTCACTTGCATTATAACTATCAAACAAGTGCAGTAAAAGCGATGCCATGTAAGCATAAGACACCAATACTTTGAGCTTATGAAACTCCCCAGTCATATAAATAGTTATGTAAATCCCAATATTTATGAAATTCCATCCTGCACTTGGACAAATGCAATTTTTCAGGCACTATAGTGAGCTGTTTTGTCATTTCTTTCCCTATTACCCAAGAGATTCAGTGGGGACTAAACACATGAAAAGTTTCATCATTTTTATTCCACTGAGTGAAAAAGCTACCAATCTTCAAAGAGGAAAAAGTGTAAATGCTTCCACTGTGCATTTTTAATAGATAAGAAATTTTGGAGAATTATAAAGACATTTCAATAGATTCCTGTATAAGTTTGTTTGCAATTTTTACTCTGATCCATGGCCATGTTAGTGAAATAATATTATTTGCCACGAGAAACAAATGAGGTACAAACTTGGCATCTGCAAAAGCCAAATGCCAGTCAGGGCTTTTTCCCTTGACCTGTCATAAAATAAACAAAATAGCTAATGATTTTAAAAAGAAATTAGAGGGAGGAAAAGCATATGCAGAGGGGGGAAAGGGAAAGGAAGAGAAAGTATTAGGACTCTATCATCTATAATAGTAAATATAAAAACACTTTCTAGCAATTTTCTTCACAGTGAAAATCTTCTTAACCAGAAGTGTCATAGCACTCCCTGAATGCTAATCCCCATTTAACCTTCTCCTCTACCATTTATCCATTTAAAAATCACGATGTTGTTGCTACTGGAAATAACAAAGGTGATCATTCATCTGAGTTCACATCTGTATTTTGTCATTTTTCTTAAGCCCTGCTGCATAGTAGGAAATTTAGTACTGCAAACAAAGTTGAGCAAGCTTATCCTATGTGGCAGATAACTGGAGCCCACCTTGTAAATACATGGATTTCAAATATGAAATGGAAAACAATGACTAAATTTCCACTGGAATCTTTATATGTTAACTCATATATGCTTGGTTATGTAACTATGAGGCTCAACCCTTTGTTGAGGAAGCCGGTAAAAACTCTAACCTCAACAAAGGGTTGAGTGGGTGTCTACTGGAGGATTTAGGCCAAATTTAAATAAATCAAGATCACATTGTATCTTGAAAACTGAGAATAGACTAAGGCAACAAATATTCCTTAGTTATTCTTTCTCAAGAACCTGCATGCATTCATGGATACTCTGAATAGCTGGACATTATATTTCTTTTCTAAAGAATTTGCAATATGATTTGATGTGTACAAAAAGTTTTTTAAAGGGGGGCAGGAAGAGTTGAGCAAGAATACTGTAGCAAAGTCCACTTAGTTGGACAAACTGGAAAACATTGGCCAAAAAAAACATTTTTGTTCAGGTGTAGAAGGTCAACAAAGAAAGAGAGGGAAGTAGGGAAAGAGGGAGAGAGAGAGAGAGAGAGAGAGAGAGAGAGAGAGAGAGAGAGAGAGAGAGAGAGAGATTATTGGATCATAAATTGAGAGCTGGAAGAGATCTAAGATGTCTTCTAAATATAGAATTAAAGAATTTGAGAATTGGAAGGGTTCTCAACAGTCACTTAATCCAATCCATATACAACCTCTTCAGTTTATAGATGAAGAAACTGAGACCAAGAAATGTTAAGTGACTTGCCCAAAGGTAATGCAAGAGACCATGCAGTGGCAGAATCAGAATTTGAAGTCATCTCTGCCTCAAGCTCTTTCTGGATAGTATTTTCAAGTATTCTTTCTGGATAGTAATTTCAATTCTGGACTTTATCTTATATAATAATAATATGACTGTGAGACTTTGTATTGAGACTGCAATGAATAAAGCTAATTGATATTTTTTCCAGGCACTATATTCCGTTTCCCCTCATTTATGTCACCAACTCTATCTAAAATTACTTTCCCCAGCCCTGCCTCTTCATATTCCTCAAAATATATCCTGTGAGGTCCCAGTGTTAAAATGCTTAAGGGGGAAAGAATAAGATATAAATTAACAAGTCAACTGCCAAAGGGGAACATGAGAAAAAGGCACAAGCCTGAATACATTGATGAAAGTTTGGGGGAAAGCCTTTCCTTTCTAAAGAATCCTAAAAATTTTCTTTATTTTAATCTTTGTTACTAAACTGCTCTCTACCTCAGTTTCCTCATGTGTTAAATGGTAATAATAATAGTCCCTATCTCCCAAAGTTGATGTGAGGGTCAAATGAGCTAATATTTTAAAAAACATTTCTCAGACCTTTTGAGTGTTATATAAATGCTAGCTATTATAATATTATTTCTTAAAGAACATCTTTCATCATGAAGGAATACAAAACTAAAGTTCATCCATCTCCTCTTCTTCCTTCTTCTAGCTTCTCCCTTTCCTTCTCCTTTTCATAAAAAGCCTTTTCTGAGATGCCTATTTACATATCATGTTGCATGAGAGATGTATAGATTAATTCATAGCATTATAGATGCACTAGGGGCAGGTAGATTGCACAGTGGATAGAACACTAAACCTGGATTCAGGAAATCCCAAATTCAAATCCATCCTCAGACACTTACTAGCTGTGTGACCTTAGGCAGGTCACTTCATGAAATAATATTTATAAAGCATGCCTGCATAAAGTAGGAGCTATTTAAATGCTAATTGTTATTATGCAAAAGCTGAAAAGGACCTCAGAAATCATCCAGTCCAACTCCCTCATTTTTTAAATTTTTTTTTGAAGGGGGGAAGGCAGGGCAATTGGGGTTAAGTGACTTGCCCAAGGTCACAAGGCTTGTAAGTGTTAAGTGTCTGAGGTCGGATTTGAACTCAGGTCCTCCTGACTCCAGGGCTGGTGCTCTATTCACTGCACCTAGCCACCCCAACCAACTCCCTTATTTTAAGATGAGAGAACTGAGTCTCAGAGACATAAAGTGCCTTAATCAGGGTCATAAGATCATAAATAGCAAAGCTGAGATTAAAATCCAACTATTCTGGTCCAAAATCCAACATCCTGCCCACTGAATCACACTGCCTTCTCAGTAAAGTGGCCTGTGCTGGAATTGAGCTCATGACATGCTCTGACCATCCCTATCTTAGATGTCAGGGAGCTGACATCTAAAATGTCTAAATGGACATCTAAATGGACATCTGTGCAAACACAGGCTACTAAGAGTTAAAATAATGAACACATGGTGACAAAGAACCAGAAACAAAGTAGATGCCAATCATTGGGGGAAATGGCTAAGTCAAAAGTGATCTAGGAATATCATGGAATATTATCGTACTGTAAGAGATGATGAATATGAAAATTACAGAGAATCCTGGGAAGACACATGAATGGATGCAGTGTGAGGGAAACAGAACTGGGAATGTATTATTCACAGTGACTACAATAATGTAAATAGAACCAGTAAAAAAAAAATGAGACTGAATGCAGACTATGGCCCTGGCTTAGCACCAGGGAAGAAGAGAAAATGAACCTTCTTCCTTTCTTTGCAAAATTTGGGGACTATGGTTACAGAACACTGGTAGATGCTTGGCTAGTCTGTTATTGCTTTTCTTAAATGCTTTTCCTCCTTTTCTTTTTTTACTCTCTGTTATAAGAAACAGCTTTCAGGATAGGAGGCAGGGAAATATATATTTGGAAGTATAAAGGTAATGTAAAAACAAAATCTATTATAAATTTTAAAGGAAGCTAGATGGCACAGTGGATAGAGCACCGGGCTTGGAATCAGAAAGACTCATCTTCATGAGTTCAAATCTGACCTCAGGAACTTACTAGCTGTGTGACCCTCAGCAAGTCACTTAGCCCTGATTGCCTCTGTTTCTCATCTATATGATGAGCTGAAGAAGAAAATGACAAACCACTTAAAATGACAAACTAGTATCTTTGCCAAGAAAATGATACAAAAAGTGACAACGGCATTATACATTTTAAAATAATGAACATGTTTAATTATTTAAATATTTAGAAAGTAGGAACAAGTGATACTTGAGATGATAAAAGTCTAGTGGTTGGCCAAGCCTGACCTCTGCAGCATTTAATACTGTTGATGATTTCTTCCTTGATACCTTCTCCTACCTTGGCTTCCATAATAGCACTTTCATGGTTCCCCACCTATCCTCTGATAGAGCCTCCTCTCTCCTTCATTGGCAGCTTCCTTCTTTTGCCATTTGGACTTGGTTTTCCCTTAATGTTCTATCCTTGATAGTTTTCTTTTCTCTCTACAGCCTCTCCTTTGCTTATTTCATCTGCTTCCATGTCTTCAATTATCATCTCTGTGAGAAAATGCTGTCTCTCAAGTCACTGTGTCCACCCACCATCTCTCCACAGAACTCTAGTGCCAAATTTCTAGCTTCCTATTGGATATTCCCATCTATAAGGCACATCACCAACTGTCACTTCAAACTCAATATGCCCCAAACTGGACTTTCCCCTCAATACTTATCCCTTCATTCTCTACTTCTGATAATAATACCACCATCCTCCCAGTCACCTAGACTTGAAACCACAATCAGGTTCAACCCTTACCTCTCCCTCACTTCTAATCCATTCCAATATTGTTAATGGCACATAGTAAACACTTAATAATACTTGTTGATTGATTCTTCTCCTGCAATGTTTCGTTCATCCACACTCTCCTTGTGGTTATTGCATCTACAATATTCTCAAAACTGCTTAGTTGGCCTTCCTACCTTAGTGGCCTTCCTATCTCCACAAGCCAGACTGCCCAGAGCTACCCAAGTAATCTTGCCAATGTACTGTTCTGATCAAGTTATTTCTCTCCTCAAAAACCTTCAAGAGCTCCAATCTGACTGCCATTCAAAGTCTTCTACAATATGGCTCTTCAATTCTTCTTTCCAGGGTATCCTCATACTGTAAGTACTTGGAAAGTCATGTGTCAGTCACCTAAAATAAACATTTTAATTGCCCAAAACATGAGAACACCGAATCATAGAGAAAAAAGTCACTTTCTTCTTAAAGAGAGGAAAGAGGTCTCTCATCTAATTGTTAGCACTACTGAGGCATGTGTCTATAAGTAGGGTGAAGTAACAGGGATTTTAGCCAAGGGCACTAAAATTTAAAAGGCGTTAATAGCACTTGCACTACTTCAACATGTAGAAACAATTGAGGGTGGCATGTAGTTAGCATGAAAAATTAATTAAAATAAAAGTTAACAAATGGCAGACCTTTTCTCCATCCCTATACACATATCCCAGCTCTAACTCACCCAAACTTGTCTTACTCATTTCCTTAACAGAGTTCTCTGGTATCCTAGGGGTTCCTGTCTCCCTACCCTTGATAAATGTCTTGGGATCTCTCCCTCTGTGGAGTTCTAGATATTGAGGTTCCCCGCTCCCCCAAATGAATGTTCCATAGTGCATGCCCTTGTTGCCAAGATTTCTAGTTATAGCTCTGCGGAGGCAGTTTAGCTTAAAAAAAAAATCGACCTCCTTGCAACATATTCCCAATGGATTTGGAACCATAAATTTCTCTAACCAATTTATTTTTTAAAGCTTTGGGGTCAAGTGAATATGGAATTATTAGTAGTATGTTCAATTATAAGATCTGGGAGTGACATAGAATCTTTTAGCAAGCATTAAAAACAAATATTCAGATTTGTTTTCTGTTTTCATTACCAGGTTAAAAGCTTTTTAAGTGGTAAGCAAGTTAAATGGAGTTAAGAACATAGAGATAATAACTTGATTTATTTTTCAATCACTTCCCCCACTGCTCCATTTCCCCAAAAATTCTTTATAGACTTACTTGAAAATCTTGAATATTCCTCCCCCCTCCTTCTTTTTTAATCTACGACCAAACCTATTGATGTAATCACTGCTCCCAACCACTAAAGGAAGTGAGCTAGTATCCCATTCTACCACGACAGAGGATTAACAAAGCATGATGCAGTTATTTTCACCTCTCTCCAAACCTGCTTTTCTATTCCCTACCTCATTCAGATCCCGGGAAGGGAAGGGAAGGGAAGGGAAGGGAAGGGAAAGGAAGGGAAGGGAAGGGAAGGGAAGGGAATGCCCCGGTCCCATGCTGAGATCTTTGCCAGCTGGAGGGGCCTATTTTAACACTTGCTTAACTGGTTG
>NW_027186473.1:1776958-1785917 GCF_028583685.1 Petaurus breviceps papuanus
TAAGCCAAACGAATCCTTTTGTTTGTTTGTTGGGGGTGGGGTGGGGGGTTTTGTTTGTTTTGTTTTTAACTTCGTACCACCTGCCTAGCCTCTCCCGGCTGTGCGCTCACCCCAGGAACACGCGCACAAAGCGAACAGGTTGCTTCCTCCTCCGCACCTGCGCGGTCTCCCTTCTCCCTCGGACCCTCCGAAGGCGGGAGGGGCCGGGGAGCTAGCGTACTGAGCTCGGGCTGGCGGCCTTTATTAATATTAAAAGCTTTCTAATGGTCATATTTCCGCCCGGTGAAAGGTGATTAACAACACAATGGCCAGGGCTCTGAATGGCCTAGCGGCTCATCTGCCGCCATAGATCATCCCTGCCGGAGGCGACGGACTGGAGGAGCGAACCTTGGCATGCCAGTTTGGCGCCTGGGGCTGAGAGAGAGAAACTGGGGGAGCAGTGGAAGGAAGAAGAGGAAACTGACTTCTCGGGTGACCGGCACCCAGACCTGGCCCTGTTGAGAAGGTGAATCCGGCTCAAGTTGCAGAGCTTGGACATGAGTTCCACTCAGACCTCTATGTCCTTTTCTGTGCGTGTGCGCTCTCGCTCTTCACTGAACTCCCTTCACCTGGAAGAGAGCTGCCAGCATTCCAGTTGATTTGGGGCAGGGAGTGGGGATGGGGGTAGAAGAGAAAGTATGGAAAGGTCAAATGGGCCTTTGCTACCACTTGAGCACGTTTCTCAATATTGAAATGAATTAGGGTAGCCCGAGCGCTGGGCAGGTGTTAACCACTTCTGAGATACTTATAATTTCAATTTGGAACTGAACCCGAACTCTGGGAAGCTCCTGGATCTATGTGGAGTTTGATTCTGTGTTAATTTTTTTTTTTTTTTGCACGACACGTCAAAGAAAAAGTGAGTGATGACTCCTCCCAACAGAATCCCACCTCCAGAGCTTTGCCTAAAGCGCACCCAGTTCTTGCCCCCAACTCGCCAGTGCGGGTCCAAACAAAACCTTCTCTGAGCCCCAGAGTATCTCGTTTATCATTGGGGTTTATCACTCCAGTGACAGCACTTCTTTTCCCAGGTCCGCAGTGAACCGTCCTTTCTTGCCCTTTCTCCATTCTTCCCTCCACCCTTCTTTTCCTCCCCCTCCCTCTCCACACCCCGAATTTGTCCATAAGGAGAAAAGGTGCAACAGCCAAGGAATGAACAAGCAGCAAAAGTAGCCTCAGGGATAAAGAAGGCACTGTTGTTGCCGACGGTGCTGCTCAGGCTCCATTCAGGAGGTGAATTCAAATGGATATTTCCCCATCAGCCCAGCTGAACAGGGCTCAATGCCTGAAAGGTGCAGGGCTGCCTTGGTGGACATGCTCTGTGGCTCAGATTCTAATTTTCATAATGCGCTTTTATGTCGCTCCAGACTCCTCCGGTGAGGAGCCCGCAGAGCTGCTGAAAGAGGCTTTGAGAGACCCGGGAGCGAAGCTGCTGAGAGCTGCGAGCCCCCCTGCCGGCGTGAGTGGCACCGTGTGCCCCGGCCGGGGCGCGTCTCCTGCCGCAGCCCCAGCCGCAGCCCTGCATGCACATCCCCTCTCCCGGGCTCCCGGCAATTTTTTCTCCCCGTGCTTCATTAATATGCATGGGGAGTACAGCCAGGCACTAGCTTCCGAACCGCTGGAAATGTTCTCTCTGGGCCCTTCTCTGGGTTTCTCCGCTGCCTGGGGTGAGTGGAGGTAAGGAGGCGTCCGGCCATAGCTAAGACTCCTCCCTGAGCCTGGAACCCAGTGAAGGCCGCCTATGACCAAACCTTGGCCTGGGGAAAGTAGCGGCTGTTAAATCCTGAGCAGAGTCCCAAGAGGAGTAAAATAAGTCATAGGCCACTTTGGGAGCTAGGGCAGTACCATCAGCAAAAAATACGAGAGCGAAACCTCATCAAACCAAATTCTACTTTGCCTGTCATGTGGGAACCCTAGAAGCGTAGCATGCTGGAACTGGGAGTCACTCAGACTCACAGATTTGAGCTGGGAAGAACCTTAGAGATCTTTTAGTCAAACTTATCTTACAAGTCAAACAGCATTTATTGAGGGCCTACTATGTGCCAGGTACCTGGGCACATAGTATTGACATTTACAGTGAATTTACTGGATTTTACTGGTGAGGAAAATTAGAAGCAGAGAAGTAAATCCAGCCCAACGTTTCACAGCTACTTAGTGACAGTCAGATCTAGAAAACAGGTCTCCTGACAACCTATCTAATGTACCTTAAGGAATCACAGATTCTTTGGATGAGAAAGGACCCTAAAGGTAATCTAATCCAAGTTGTTGTAATTCACTTGAAATAAGGAGTCCGTCATTTATAATTCCCAATGTCTGGAATATAACAGGTAAATGAAGACAAGGATTGTAAGCAGTTTGCTCGCCTCCCTGAGATTCAACTAGAAGAGTTTTTCCTGGATGACAAACTCAGGTTAAAATTTATATAAAATATTCTATAGCAGTGAAGACTTTGTATTTACTGTATACAAGATTGTAAACCAAACCAATAATTTACATTGTTATTTGATAAAAATCAGTAAAATTCATATTTATATCCATGAGAAAAATGTTTAAATATATATTTTAAAATCTTCCCCCCTAAACTTAGCTTTTGGCTCTGACCTATTTAGTTTAATAAGTACCAACAGCATTAGTCTGAATAGAGGTTATTCCCCCCTAGGCTACCTCTCTAACATGAGATTTCCTTAAAAGAAAAAGAAAAATGATAGATTTACATTGTATACTGAAAAAACAAAACTGATCATAGACCTCACCTAAAGCTAGACTGGACTATATAGTATACAGCAGGATCTTATCTAATATACTATGTCAAATCATGAATGCTATGTCTTCCATTTATATACCAATGCATTGTGTACATAAGACTAAACACATATTCCAGGAAGAAAGGCAAAGAAAGGATGGGATGGAAGCTTGATAAACTGATTTGTATAGTTAAGTACTGGCCCCTCCCCTCAAAATGAGGTTTACAAAAGGTGTTCCTCCGTGTATGTGTGTCCCCCTAAAATTCCCCTACACACACACTGACTATAGTTCTCTTCCCTTTTTTGCGTACAGTGGCCCATTTAGGCTACTACAATCAAGGTTATCCAGGTTTAAAAGTCACAGAAAGCATTTTTATAAAAAGGGAGAACATTTCTGCTTAAGTCATATTAGTCCATTTGATAGAAATTACCCAAAGGGTGTAAAAATAACTTTAAATATAAAATCCTTTATATAATTCAATTCAACACCTTGATTTGCAACTTAGAAAGGAAATCTATCTTAAGCAACAGCAAACACTTATTGAACACCCAGAGCATGCAAGGCCCCCTACTAAATGCTGGAAAGACAAAGACACCCATCTATGGATCAAAGTAAATGTTCTAGAAATGCTTCAGAATTCTTCAGAGGCCAAGTTGACTGCAGAAACTTCAAGCATCTCTTGGTCATACATCCTCTAGGGCAAACTCTAGCCTGGGACGCCTGGGACTTCCTTCCCTGACACAGGTACTTAGTGGGTTTGTTTTGTTGTTTGGCAATGCACTCCATACATTGGGCAACTGAAGCGGGCCCCATATGTCCAAAGGAAACAGACGCAGCAAGGTCAGTCAAGAATGCAGAGTCACAATGAGTTTTTATTTATCTGCTCAAAGGCCCTTAGGGCTTAATCTAAGGCTGAGAAATGCTCTGACCCAGAAAGTAAACACAGAATCTGAGAATACCATCTATTGGCTCTCTCCCCTGTATTGTAATATTTTTGTTTTCTCTTTAGACTAACATCATGTTTCTTGTTTATGAATCCACTAATGTTGCCGGTCTTGCAAGTCCATTGGAATGGTCCCAAATTACAACTAAAATATGCTCTTCATCATGTGCTGCAAAGCAGTGAAGGACTGTTCCATTTGAAATTAGGAGACAGCAGCTGCTCATAAATGCCTTCATTAAATAAACATGGGGATACCTGCTGATAGAAACCATTTTGGAGTTTGGATAAGAATGAGTCTTTAAAAATAAACCCATATGTTATGCCCCTATAAATTCAACAACTTTTCTAAATCTATGTTAAATATGTATTAATAATGGAAAATTCTTAAAGGAAATTTATATCACAAAGTTATTTTCTAAAGTGTTACTTTTATCAAGAAATTTTTAATCAGTTTTATAGTGTACTAGGACATATTCAAAGTTCTCTACATAATTAACATATATACTCAATCCCATATGTATTTCTTTAAATTGTGTCCATAATTTATCTTTAAATTAAATACTCAATGGAAAGATTTATGATTGGGATAAGCAGGCTGCAGCAAGTTTTTCATGATAACTTGGCCAGAAGTAGCCAAATGCAAGACATTATTCAAAATAATATGCCTGGAAAAAGAGATCGATCATTTTTCTTTTACAATCCATACATTAATTTTCTGCATTACACATTGATATCCCCCCAAATACTGAAAAACCAAGGGAAGTCTTCCAGCATATTAAGTACATTTTTTACTGTGGGTTTGTAGGAAAACATGAATAAGAAGGTATTGAAGGGCCACCATCTACATAGACCTAGGGCATACCAATGAAATTATATATTCATCAAGGTAACAAAACTCCCATATAATTGAGGATGAGATGTAAATTCTCCTAAGTTCTCTCTATGTTGTTACATAGGCCTGGACTCTGAGTAAATCATAAAAACTAAGATCTCAAGTTTTTCATAGGAATCATCAAACCACATCACTTTCCAAAGCTGACACATTAGGCATCCCAAATTACTCCTACCTCTCAAAATAACTGCCACCAGTGATTACAAAGGAGGTGTGGATGAAAACAAACAAACAATGAACACCTCATTAATGAAATTAAAATGAAGGATGCAACTATTCTTAGCTTACATATTGACATTTTTCATAAAAGGTTCATAAAAACCACAGTTGATAATTAACTGTACCATATAATTCCATGAAATTTCATGTACTTCAAATATTATTATTATGCCAGGGTAGAAATGTATTATCTTGGGACTCGTGGATTGCAGGGTTTGGGGTTAGAAGGACTGTATGGTAATTTTTGGATGGGAAAGCTGAGGCCCCAAAACAGGTTGCCTTCTTTCAATAATAGGTCTCAGGCTGTGCTTTTCCCTCCCAAAGGCAAGGATATTTGGTAAAGGGAGATGTCTGAATTATCAAAATACTTGCCTCAAATTTCCTTGGTATTTTGTACATAGAGACCAAATCTTCTGTTTTGTCTTATGTGAGTTTTTATTGCCTTGATATTATTTTAGAAGAAAACAAATTTAAAGCCACATAGGCAAATTCAAATGAATAATTGAGTTGGATGAATAATTCAGGTACAAAATCCTTCTGCTTAGGAAATTCCAAGTTGAGATTGGTCACTAGCTCAGATTGAAACTGACAGGAAGTTTAGAGGAGCCCAGATTAAGCACCATTTTTGGTTGTTTCATGGACTTGGGAACTGAGATCTGAGAAATGTGTCTGTGGCTTGCCAGACAACAACAGAATAGAAGGTAGGAAAGGGAAGCCAATGCCTTTTTCTAAAAGCCCAAATGCTAAACTACAGCCTTGTGTTCCATACTAAAATGCCTATATTGTCAGTGCTTAATTGTATTAATGACTCTAGTTATTGCAATTAGGAGTCTATGTGAATGTTCGTGTTTGGATGCTTCTATACAGAAGGAGAACTTTATCCCTATAAAGTCCACCAAGAACTGTACCACACTCAGACAAGTGCTTAATAAATTATTCTGAGTGATAATGACAACTATCATGTAAAGTGTCCACCCTTCAAAAGAAAAAGATTGAATTTCACCTCTTCAGGTAGTAAGAAGGTTATATTTCGACACCCATGGTGTGTTCTGGATGAAAAGGGATTTCCCACTCAACAAGCTGAAATCATTGCCTCTGCACTTGTGAATATCATGAACACCAACATGGATGTCGTCTATCAAGGTATGGTTACCAAGACACCCCAAAAGGTCACAATATCTCAGATTGATGCAATCAAAAAAGATGTGACCATTTTTAAAACAAGAGGCATTTATGTCCTCAGAGAGAAAATAAGATATTAAAGCCATAACTCTAACCAAATGTTCTCCACTATGTGCACAGAATACAGGAAGTTACAAATGAACAATTCAAAGAGCTATGTTCCTAAAGAAGCTGTAAATAAACTGAATTTATATCAATCACATCTTATGTTCTTATTTACTTACATTACAATTTCTCAGTTCCTCCCTAATTATCTTAAATTAGAGGTATTTGTTGACATTTGAGCTTTAAATTTCTCTGTCCTTCCCAGACCATCAATGGATAGATGCCCTGTCAAGAAATTTGTAAACAAATACTTGAACTAAAGGAGTAGCTAAAGATGCAGAAGAATTTTTTTTTTGGAATATTAGTAATGGTTTAACACTTTATCACTTGTATAAATCTGAGTTTTTAAGCTTTCAGGGGTTTGAAAGCAGATCACTCAGATAGTACCTTAAATAAGGGAGAAAGACTACACCTCTACACCTTGGCAAGTCACTTAACCCCAATTGCCCGCCAAAAAAAAAGCCTACACCTGAGATTTCACTAGTATAGGGAATTTCCTGAAGAGGAAACTCCCTCTATCAATGCAAATCTGTACCTTTCCTTGATTATATTTTATATTTATAATTTATAATCTTAGAGTTGCCTAGAGCACTTAGAGGTGAAGTAACTTGCTCAACAGGTAATGAAGGATTGAATTATCTGGATTTTTTTTAATCTATTAAAATGTTTTAAACTTTTTAAAAAAGACTCCTTCCCCCTTCCCCTCCCCCCCACACACACATACACACATCTTGGAATTTTTTAAAGTCAAGTGGAATTTCAAGCATCTTTTATTTACAAACAGCTAAAGATAGTATAATATTATATAAATTATATAATAATTTGTGAAAACATGTTTGTTTACTTTCACTTTCAGTACTCTCACAGTAGTAAGTCATATTCTTGTGGTTTATCATTTAAAGGCCTTAAATTCTCACAAGCATTCGTTTTCACAACCAGGACATAAGTACCAAATACAGTTGGCCCATTTAAGATGCTGAGAACAGAGAAATGACGTGAATTTCCTTAAGTCACCCAACAAGGCAGAAAGGAGAGAAATTAAATTATAACTATATGACAGTCCCTTATGCTAGCTGCAAGGCCATCGAGCTGAAAATCTTTATGTATTATACTCTGAATTTGAAGAACCTCTTCCATGAGTCCTTTTCTCCTGCCTTACCATGAATAATTATGATAACTTACATTTGATAGTGTTTTAAAATTTACAAAACACTCTACAAAATAATCCCATATGAGATATAATTATATTTAGTAAGTATGATGTCGTATATCACATTTTATATAATATAACTATACATAATATTTTGAAGCAATTACATTTTTAAAAGTTTCCACTGGGAGTTCAATTTTGAAAGTTAAATGTATTTATCTAATGAGGACATCATTTACTAAATGAATGCCTTGGACTATATGGTTAACAAAAAGATTAGTGTTTGGGAATGAAAGGGCAGAGAAAATATCAGATATGTTAATTATGCTTTTTATCTCTGCATAGAATTGTTCTTCATACTAATTTTTCTGAGTTCCAGAAGTCATTTAAAATTGTAATATAATTTAACTGGTAATTCAATTAGTTGAAATGGCAAAAATAAAATTATTAATAAAATGTCATTGGATGCATTGGATAAAGAGGCATTCAGGAGGGTGTGCAATATGTTACAGTGTTTAGCCAGTAGTTAGCAAAGTGTTAATTATAGACAAGGTAGGGAACAGACACTTTTTTCTTTCTCTTTTGTCCCCTTCTTCCTTTTGAATCTTATATGGTGAGTGTGTATGTGCAAAGAAATACACAAATTATTTTGACTTAATGAACAGTGTTTAAATAACTAGCCACAGTTATGTAGTTCATTCAAAGCTAATAAAAGTACTAAATTAATAACAGTAAATAACTCTCTAATTCCCAGTGTATCATACTGCCTTCCTTCCATGAGTACATGATAATTTTTACACATTCTGTGTTTAGTTAACAATGTAGCTCACTGAGTATGGAAAAGAAATGCTGTCTATGTAATAGATACAGGCAAACTGCAAGTGGACTTCATCCACTCAGAGAGTGTTACATTTGAAATGGCTCTTAGAGCTCATCTAGAATGGAAAAATAAATTTATTTGATTTATTGAGGCAAAGCAAGCAGACTCATATGAACTCACAGAAGATATGTGAGTTCATGTATACATTCCATGAAGGTTCAATTTATTCACACAATTTATGAATAGCAAACTAGGTTCCTTTATGAAGAACAAGTTGTTCTCCAAGATATTTTCATATATCCAGAAAATGCTGAAGTTGAAAAAATATGGGTAATATATTCATCAAAGTCTTCATGTTGCTATTTTTTGGTCAAGAAGATACCAAAAAAAGTGCTAAATTAAACCTAAAAGACCAGTGGGAACCATACAGTTCCATTCCTGCTAGAATTTGCAACATTTGTTTTAAGTGTAAAACCAACTTTTAAATTCAGACTGCTTGCTTTTAGCTAACATTTCAAGCTGTTTTTGAGCTTCAGAGATAAGCATCTTTTAGGAGTTCTTTTCTACTTTTTAAGGGTTTTGGTTTCCTTTCATTCACCTTATACAAAAGGCCATTTGTCAAGTTCAAGAATAAGAAGGACATAGTGCCAGTGGGTTTCTTTTAACAACAAAATCAGTTGCAACCACAAGCATATGGGTTTAAAGTAACTCCTGAGTATCCATCAGAGACAGTGGAAGCTCAGTACTGAGGCACGGATAATGTCCAGTGTATTTGTAGGGAATGCTGTAGCTTTGAGACACCTGGGACTGCTTTTCTTATGAAAGAAAGAAAGAAAGAAAGAAAGAAAGAAAGAAAGAAAGAAAGAA
>NW_027186473.1:1788917-1789773 GCF_028583685.1 Petaurus breviceps papuanus
AAAGAAAGAAAGAAAGAAAGAAAGAAAGAAAGAAAGAAAGAAAGAAAAAGTGAAAACAACACCATAACTCTCGGTGGTGAAAAAGGTCAAGCTAGTATTGACAAGTATGTAAAGACATCTCCTAAACCATGGGAAAACATGTATAAATTGTTTTCACTCACTGCATTCAGAACCAATGGAAGGGCATTACAAAACTGCACTTCTTGTATTGTTGGTGTGAAAGGATATCTATTTATCATCTCATAAGACAGCTCGAATGATCATTATCTACTTTGCCCACTTTCTGACCCAAATTCAAGGTTTTTATGGAAAATTGCAGTCAGTTTGATTGATGAAATCCAAAGATGTCTAAAATGGCACCAAAGCTCTCCAGCTGTGCAGACTCCAACAGGGGGCTTCAATGTTGGCATTGTTCCTGCAAAAAGTAGAGAAAACGGGCAAAAGTTAGGGGATTTCTGTTTAAAAACTTCAAATTTCAATGAAGATACCCAAACCTATTATGCCTGTTCACACGTGCGAACAGTGTGAACATCAAAGTATTTCCCACACAACCGGGTTCCTCTTCAACCAATAAACCTTCTTTGTAAGAAGCTGAAAGGCTATCGACAAGAGAGTAGCAGGTCTGGTTCGGAAGAAGCCAGAGTCTTCTTGGACAGAGCTTCGCTCTGCTCTACGGGGGAGGCTTGGGTAGAAGGAGGGTATGGGATGATAGGGTCGTCGCTTTTGGAGTTGGAAGGGCCCTTAGGTAGAGATGACCAGGTCCAACCTCGTTATTTCTCTGAACTCCAAAATTTAAAGGATTAAATGCTACACACACACACACACACACACACACACACACACACACACACACACA
>NW_027186473.1:1789783-1799783 GCF_028583685.1 Petaurus breviceps papuanus
ACACACACACACACACACACACACACACACACACACACACACACACACACACACTTTGAATTAGAAATCTTCGAGTGATTTAATGTATTACAGTGTCTCTCAGAAAGCCCGCCCAAGAATTTGATCCTGACTCAGGGTGGGGAAGACGCACTAGGATAGACACAGCTCCCCCCATTTCCCACCCCAAGGCCTTACCACTCCACCCTTCCTTCGTTCCTTTCCTCTTCTTCTCCATTTCCCCTTGCATCCTTTATCCTCTCACCTCTGCATCTCTCTCTATCTCCCCTCCCCTCCTCTCTTCTTCTCTTCCCTCCTTTCCTCTCACCACTACTCCCCTCCCCTCCCCTCCTTTCCCTCTCTATTTCTCCATCCCTCTCCTCCCTTCTTTTTTCTCCCCACCCTCACCCTTCGAACTTCTCTCCTTTCCCTACCTTGCCTTTTCTTTTTTTATCTCCCTTACTTCCTCCTCGCGTCCCCTCCTCTCCTCTACTCCTTACTGCCCTTTCTTCTCTTCCCACCTCTCCCTTCCTTTCCCTTCACCTCTGCTTCGCTCCTGTCCCCTTACCATCCTCCCCCTCCCCACCTCTCTTCCTCATCCCCTTTCTCAACCGCTCTCCACCCTTTCCACGATGTCCCTCCTCCTCTCTTCCTCTCCTCTCCTCTCCCCTGACCCACCGCCTTAGTCCTCTCTCCTTCCTCCCCATACAGGGTGCTTAAGATGAATGCTCCTCTGAGTGCTTTGCGGGGACCGCGGACTGAACCGCGCCGCCCCCACCCCTCTCGGCAGACTCGGCGGGCGCCTCGATTATGCCTAGACTAGACCCAGGCGGCGGCTGCACAGGCGCCGCCGAGAGAAGCCCAGGCCAGTCCGTGACAGCGCCGTTTGTCAGCTAAGCCCCGTCTTGTTTTAGGGACGATGCATTATTGTGGAATATTGTCACCTGCCTAATTGTTCCTAATGGTCACCCCCTGTTATTAATAATAGCTGGAACGTGGCTCCTAGACATTTTACCCAGGCTAGGGAGCTGATGAATGAAACCCCTACTAGGGGAAAATCTTGGGAGCTGTCTTCTTGTCGTATTATCCAAGGGGGCCCACTATAAATCTTCCTTCATTTTAACCACGTTTACCCTCATACTCCTCGGGGCTAGGGATGCTGTGTTAAGATTGCACTGATGTGCCAACGCTCTGAACCAGCTGCTCCTAAATACAGACAAGTCCTTGTCAATTAAGCTAGTGAGGAGCAGGTCCTTGGAGGCCTGGGGCGTTTTAGCAGGCAGCAGCGTGCAGCCCCTACAATTAGTATCCATTTTGAAAGGACCTCCAGGGCACAAATGCACAGGCAAGGAAAGAATCAAACACCAGGCAACTTCAATTTTGGAAATTTGTCGTATAAGAGTGTGAGACTGAACAGACAGTCTGTAAGAAGAGAGCTAGTATTTCTGGAGAAAGATGGTTTATTCCTCCCTCTCCCCTTCCCCCATACATTCTCTTTGTTTTTCAAACCAGGCAGTGGCCTGAATTTGTGACTGCCGGTTTTTTTTCTTTTTGAAAGATAAATGAATACATTCATTTGCCAGGCTAGCTGAAGTTTCCCTTATGGCTTCCTTTGTGACCACTTCAAGCAGCTGGTGGCATGCAATCCTCCCAGGAGCCTGGCCTTTGGCCCAGGGGGAACTGGACGAGGCAATCCGCTCCAAGGAGAAGAGCTGCGATGTCTCAGGTCAGTAAGGCCAAGCTGCCAGGAGGACAGGCAGAGCGTGAGGAGTTCAACCAAACAAAACCTCTAAAGGATCAGAAGGCCTGGGGGATCATTAGCCAAGGTGTTTGTTTAAGTGATTAGGGGAGTTGGTAGTTAGGGACAGTGAGGAGGGGAAGAGTTTGTTAGACAAGGCAACATCAGCATAGTAAGGTTGGAAATTCAGAGAATATCACAGTTTAAGACTGTGTGACCCTCCCAAGTTCAAGAACAGAACAAACAGCACATGCCATTAGAGACAGCAGTCAACTGGTAGTCAACAAAAGAGGTAGGGCACTAAAAAAAATGTTTCAGTATTAAATATGGAAAAGTATAGAGAAGAGGGCAGGAGGGTCAATGAAAGTCAACAAGAGAGCAGGCTTAATGATAGGAAGAATTTAATATCAAAAATACATAAATCTGCAAGTGAGGGCAGCCTCATAATGGGGATAAAAGAAGCCAGTGTTCAATCAACATTCATTTGACAATAGAGACCTAACAGATAGCATCAGATTGTTAACGTTTAACACAGAAGTTAAAAGAATAAAAGCAAGGACAATTCTTTTCATTGTGAACCTGCTGGAAGATTTTATATGCCACAGAGGAAGAATGTGTTGGTAGCTTCTTTACTTTCTTTTCCAGGACATCCAGAAAAAAATGAAGCTAATTCCCCTTAGGGTTTAATTCTTTCTGCCTTTCATTCCCAATGTTCCTCTCTCATGGGTGTATGTGTGTGTTTTCAAATGAAAAAGCAAAGATCTCTTTTCATTGTGGGTCTGTTTTCACTCCATCTCACTCATGAAGAGGTGAAATTCCCAGTGAAACTTATGAAACTTCTCAAAGAAGCAAGGCGCAGTAGATCCTAGGAGTCAGTGCATATACAATGTATACACACGAACACACACACACACACACACACACACACACACACACACCTCCTTTACCAAGAGTGATGGTCACATGCCCTTGTGGAACAATCAAGCAATCCCAAAAGGAGGACAGAGATTTTTTTCCTTTTCAATTTGTGAATCTTACTCTCAAAAAAAGCCTTTGGAAGTTAGGTCTTTAGAATTCAAGATGCTTTGACCCTTAAACATAGAAATATGTATACCCCTTTTCAGGATGAACACCTAATAACTGAAGGACTTTTTCTTTAGTATGTAAGCTCCTTAAGAGCAGGGATCTCTCTCTCTCTCTCTCTCTCTCTCTCTCTCTCTCTCTCTCTCTCTTTCTCTCCCCCTCCTCTCTTTCCCCCTCCCTCTCCCCTTTCTTTCCTTCCTCCCTCCCTTTCTTTCTTTCTCTCTTCTTTCCTTCCTTTCTTCCTTTTTTCTTTCCTTCCTTCCTTCCTTCCTTCCTTCTTTCTTTCTTTCTCTTTCTTTCTTTCTCTTTCTTTCTTCCTTTCTTTCTTTCTTCTTTTCTTTTTTTCCTCTCTGTATTTCCAGGATCAAGTACAGAGTCTGGCACCTAGTAGGCACTCAAAACATGCTTGTTCATTGGTTATTTAGTATCCTCAGAAATAGTTACTATTCTAATAATAATAGCTAACATTTATATAACACTTAATATGTGCCAGGCACCCTGCAAAGTGCTTTGCAATTATTATTTCATTTGATCCTCACAACAACTCTGGGAATTAGGTGCTATTATTATCCCCATTTTACAGATGAGGAAATAGAAAAAAGATGTTAATTGACTTGCTAAGGGTCACACACCTAGTAAACTGTCTGATGTGAAATTTGAACTCAGGTCTTCCTGATTCCAGCCTCAACATTACCCACTATACCACCTTGCTGTACACCCTCCCCCTCTTGCCAGTGCATTTGTACACCAGTTAGATTGTAAGCTGCAGTTCAAGAATCTTTTCTCTTACTTCTCCCTACACAAACCTCCCAGTGCTTAACAAATGTCTGTTTAATTGAAAGACAAGGGCCTTATAATTAATAATAGTTAAATTATTGTACTATCTCATTTGATCCCCACAACAACCCTGTGAAGTACAATGTAGAAACAATGTGAGGAAATATTAAGTGACTTGTCCAGGATCACAAAACTAGTGTCTGAGACAGGATGTGAACCTTTGTCTTCCTGATGCCCCCTAGCTGTAAAATATAATCAGAAGGAAATCATTCAGACTCCAAAACTTTGGTTGAAACTGCCACCAAAGGTCTGCTCAAAGTAGCTTCCTTTACTTTCAGATAATCTTCCTAGAGCGTAGAATTTAGGATTGTACCAAAGTGGTCCATATGGCTAAATGACTGCCTACATCTTTCTGAATCTTCTATCTGCCCTTGGATTGCAGAATGGTGAATAGATAAACCTGGTGGGGCTGGGTCTGTATTCTTCTCCTAGAACTGGGGGACCATGCCTTGAACAACCTTGGAAGACATCCTGTTCTTTTTCCCTTAGTGTGGGGAGGGGGAGGAAAACCAAACTTCATTACCCAAAGAAGCTTCAGACTTTGTGAAGACCTGAGATGTTTTTACTTTTCCTTTTCTGAGGCAGCTGATAAGCCAAGGTTTGGTACCCACCTCATCTACCAATCAGGAGACAAAACTAAATAGTCTCTTGTCAAGTTGTCTCTATCCCTGTCTATGTCAGGTCCAGCTCTGCAGTTTGGTCTTATTAACTTGAGATCCTATGACTTGGTAGATTTTGATTCACCCTGGAGAAACTTCTTCTTTCTCTTAAGAGGGAGGCCAGGGGCGGCCAGGTGGCTCAGCGAGTAAGAGCACCGGCTCCAGTGTTGGGACGACCTGGAGCTCGAATCCCGGGCTCAGACACTCAGCACCACACCCAGAAATAATAATAACTGGCCGTGTAACCTTGAGCAAGTTACTTAACCCCAATTGCTTAAAAAAAAAAAAAAGAGGGAGGCCACAGTATCAATCTCAGCCTCTAACAAACACTGGGCAGAAAAAAGTCTTTGAAGTAAAATGGTTTCTTCTTTTGATGGATATTTGGACAACAAGTTTTGGCATTGACTCAGATGGCTTATCTGTCTATATTTCCCCACTTTTGGTTCAAAAAGAACTAGAGTCTAGGACAAAGGCAGCCTCTTGGGCTAGAGAGCAGACTTGTTGCCCTTGGGTGACACCCATGCCCAACTTGGAAGATCCCTCACATTTCCTCTTTTCCTGAGCTGCATGGGAGATAATATACCCAAGGTTCAGAGTAGCAAGTTCACTTCCTTGGAGTGGAATGTAGAGAAACCAATGGTGGGCCATCAAGAAACATCTTCATTTAGAAAATATTCTGAATGTGTGACTTGTGGCAGGCTGAGACCAAAAGGGTTAATAGTCATAGATCATGAAATTTGGAGATTGAAGATGTCTTAGAGGTCATCTAGTTCAACCCCCTTATTTTACAAGTGAGGAAAGAAGTAAAATGACTTTCTCAAAGTCATCCAGGTAATAAGTGACGAAGCCCAGAAATGAGCCAGAGGTTCCAGAATCCAAATCCTGTGGAACTACAAGAAAACTTCCAGCCCTGGAGAAAGCAAGTCTGTTTTGTCAACCACCACTGTCCTGAAGGACTAGATCTTCCATGCTTGTTCTGGAATTGTAAGCTGGTCAAGTCCCTTCTAGGACCTTGGAGAAAGTGAGCTTTCATTCCTTCAGGCTTCTTTTGTAACTTTTCTCTGGACTACTAATGCCCCAAAGTGTCTCCATAGCACATTTGCTGATGCTCCTGGGAGTGCAAGAAGAATTCACTAAGCCTGGCTGAGAGGTCAGCAGGTGTTGACCCCAGCAGGGACTGGGGAGGATTGGCCAAAGCTGATCTTTCTATTGCACTCTAGGAGCAAGCACCTTGGCAGCTGGAGTCTAACAGCCTGTGAAGATTTTTCCCCTCTTCATTTCCCTGGTCCCTCCCCAACAAGGGAAACTGGGAGATCAGATGAGGGCACAGAATTTGGGAGTAATGCTAGTTACAGTTTATATAGGTATTAATATGATTATACTATTATATAGGTATTGATATTTATTTAGGTAATATAATAATTACAATATTTACATAACACTTTCTGTGTGCTAGATACTGTATTAAACTCTTTACAAAAATATCATCTCAGGGGCGGCTAGGTGGTGGAGTGAATAGAGCACCGGCCCTGGAGGATGTGAGTTCAAATCCAGCCTCAGACACTTAACACAAAAACTAGCCCTGTGACCTTGGGCAAGTCACTTAACCCCACCTGCCTGCCCTCCAAAAAGCAAAAAAAGAAAAATATTATCTCATTTTATCTTTTCAACAACTCTGGGAGATAGGTGCTATTATTATTTTCATTTTATAGTTGAGGAAACTGAGGCAAATAGAGGTTAAATGACTTGCCCAGGGTCACACATTGTCTGCTTTCCAATTTGAACTTGTCTTTCTGACTGCAGTGCTCTGTCCACTGTGCCTAGATACAGAATTATAGTTATAGATATTCTTATGGATATTGATATCTATAGTTATAGATGAAACATATTGATGTTGATATGGATTGTTGTTTAGTTGTATCTGAGTCTTCATGACCCCATTCTGGTTTTTCTTGGCAAAGATACTGGAATGGTTTGCATTTCCTTCTCCAGTTCATTTTGCAGATGAGGAAACTGAGGTAAACAGGGTGAAGTGACTTGCCCAGGGCCACACAGCTAATGTCTGAGGCCAGATTTGAACTCAGGAAGGTGAGTCTTCCTGATCCAGGGTCCAAACTCTTATCCACTGCACCATCTAGCTGTCCAAGATGTAGGTATAGATATGTATACAGATATAGTTATGTATCCGCAGCTATCAGTATATAAAAGTATGACATTGATATAGATACATCTCTAGATACATATATAGCTATACCTATACATGTGATATTGATAGATATGGATATGGCTATACATATACAAATATAGATATAGGGGAATTTTAGGAATGGCCAGAGTAACCCACTCTAGACTGGCTTTTGTTATTGTTGTGTGTGTGTGTGTGATTTCACACAAGGGGGGTGCTACCAAACAAAGTGCACAGCTGAAACCAGATTTCTCAGGAGGGAAAAAAATAATTTTTAAAAAGTTTCACTCCTCTGATGTGGCTTCAGCGACATTCCAAGTACTTCGGTTAGAACTCGCTACAGCTAGGGGAAAAGATAGGAATTTGCTTATTCTCTAAGAGCTTAGAAAAATGTAACTTGAATCAATATAGCAAAGGGGGAGGGTTCCTTGGTTCAGGAGGTCAAGCAGATGTAGACACAGCATGGGAGTTATTTGTGTCAAGTCGGGTTATTGTAAACGCAATCCAGCAAATTGAGGCTCAGCTCATGGGGGCAGCCAGTGGGCCAACGCAATGGGGTCAGGGTGGCAGTTAGTCTGTCCATCCCCGCCGAGACGGTAATTGCCCCAGGTCTGACATGATGTCGGGGGCTCCCCGCTGCTCCATCCATCTCCATCCAGTTAGCCGTTTTGCTCCCTACATGACTGGGGTTGGAGCTAAGCTCCAGATTCTTCACTCTGAATAATAGGGATAATTGTATCTCCTCTTGGCACAGTCATTAATTGCTTTTAATATTTCTACTCGGGTTTCTCAGTCCCTGCCTCTGTCTCTGTCCTTCAATGGAACTGGGGCAGGGATCTGAAAAGAATGGGGAGGTACAATATCAAAACCTCGTGTGTCTTGAACACACACCCGGCAAGGAATAGACCAGTCCATGAGGCTATAAGGCAAACAAGAAGAGACACTCGTCACACACACACACACACACACACACACACACACACACACTTTTGAAAGCCCACCCTTTGCCACTCCTGCTTGCCTTTTGGACTAGCGTTCACCCACCCACAAAGTGAATTTCCTTCTCCCCCTTGGGTTGATTCTAGCTCTATCTGCCATCAGCAAAGCTAGACTAGGAAGGTTTTACTTTTCCCCTGTCGCTTTCCAGCTCCCCTTGCCCTCTCCTCAGCCCACTGATGCCCCTTCTTACTTCGGGGTACCATCTCCTTCTAGTCCTTAACTATCACTCTCATTCTCCACAAGTCCTGGTTATGGGGGTGGGGGTTCTTCTTTCTCTCCCTGACAATTTAATAGTCCAAAGTAATCATCTGTGTGACATTGGCCATCCATCTTCTCTTGGGGGGAACAAAGCCCAGAGCTGCCTGACTCCAGGCCTCTCCAAAAAAAAAAAAAAAGCCTTTCTATTTTGAGAAGGCTTCCCCACAATAGCATCCTTATGAACCATAATGGTGATGTTTATGAAGCCAGCGATACCAAGTGTATGAAGACAATTTTATGCCTAATTAGAAGATGATGTAACCAGCCAGGAGACAAAGACAACCTCTTTCTCCTCATCACAGCTCCCCAACTTTCCTGGGGCTGGCCAACTTGGGCTGGCGAAAGAGAATCCTCTTGTGCCCTTACATCCACTATTTTTATAACATGCCCTCTCACCCCCGCAATCGTATGTAAGCCTGGGGGCAGTTAGTCCCTCAGCTCAACAGAAGGGGGTGAGGATGGAGGTAAGGAGAAGGGGAAGGGGCGTGGTGAAGATGCTGTTTGAAGAGATTTGGAAACTTTACTGTAAGGGAAAAAGCACGATTCCCTGCTCCCCTCTCCCCCCCTCCCCCATCCAAGGGGACTTCACCTCTGGGAAGACTCCAATAAATACAACCCTGGCGCCACTCGATTACGGGATAATTTTTAATATATATGCAATAAATGTTCACTTTGTTAGATTGAATGACAGACAATAATATCGGCAAATCTTCATATCCATCCATTACCGGCAAATGAGCAGCACAAAGGACAGATTTGCTTTTGATTAATTTATTTGCAGACTCGGGTTGATAAAGCAATAACTATTTGGTTAAACTTGACATTTGGTCTTCGGGGGGTTATCCGACAAATCCCTGTAGTTCGGGGGAGATAATAAAGCTGTTTAAGGGGGATTAATTATTAATTGGCTGCAATTAATTTCCCCCCTTTCCTTGGCCACTGCACACAATAAGTATCGCTCACCTGCGAACAAAAAGCAGAAGTTTCTCTATTCACTTCGACCTCCCTTCCCCACCCCCCCCACCATGTCGTTAAGAAGTGTCGGAAAAACTTTGTGGGTGGGAATTACAAAGTACCTGGACCGAGAACCTGGCCCCCAGTAGAGAACTGCCAAATCTTGCAATCCAGTTTCTGCTTGCACAAACCCTTCTGAAGCGCTTTGCGACTCTGACCCGCCAGAATCTGGTTTGGACGTGTATTAACAGGAGGAAAGAATGATACTAGCCAATCACCAAGTTATCAGGAGTTATGTTCTTATTTCCCATCCTTTCTTTCTCCAGGATTCTCCCATTCTAAATTTCAAGGCAAAGGGTATGAACTGGGAGGGTTTGGCACGGGGTGGAAAGGTGGTGTGAATCCATGACCTGGTAACTTGAGGAATGGACCAGAATGTATTAAATTTCTTCAGAGAAAAAGTACTTTCTTATTTTAACCTAGATCCCTTTCCCTTTAACTCCATTACATTGCCGCATCTCTAACTGTCGCCCTAGTTAAGGCTCTGGAGAAAATGTGAAGTCCTTTGTGCAGGGGTAGTGAAGCTGGGCCCAAGACGACGACGGAACCGTTTGGGAGCAAAGACCCAGGGACAGAGAAACTTCAGCCAAAGACAAAAACTCTGAGTTCAACTTTAGTGATGAATTACTGCCGGGGCAGTATTCAAAACGACGGTTTCCTTGGACCCTGTCTCCCTTATCTTTGCCTTTCTCGGCTCTGATGAATGAGCTCTGTGGAAGGATGGATGGCTCAGAGTGTGTTGTATCTTCATCAAACTGTGCAACCCCTCCTTTTGCTAATAATCTGTCACAACTTTACAGAACACACACTGAGACCAAAGCACTGCTCTGGCCTCGAGCCCTTCTCTCTCTGTCTGGAATGGCAGAAGACTGAAGAAGGGCCAGAGGGAAGGGGCCAGGTCAACCCCGGGGCTGCCCCTGCCCTGTTCTTACCCCAGCTGGGAGGGTCGTGGTGGATCAGGGGGCCGGGTGAATCTTTTTTACTTTCTCCTGAAGGAAAAAAAATCCTCTTGTGCCTCTAATCACATCGGGGGGAGGGGTAGCCTTCTAGTTGTGTTTTTCTTTTCCGATTTGCGCAGACAACTTTGTCAACGCAACGAAAGGGTTCTTGTATGACAATGAGGGAAATTGTGGGAGGTGGGTGAGAGGAACAACCCAGTCATATCCCAAAATAGGTCAGTTTGAAAAGCATATTAATTTTGGGTTGGAAATAAATCCCTAGACCAAAGAG
>NW_027186473.1:1804783-1937415 GCF_028583685.1 Petaurus breviceps papuanus
AGTGAAAGAGTGAATTGCTTAGACCCAGAGGTCATTTATTCAATTCCCTCAGTTTCATTATTATAGTTCATCACTCTCTAAAACCCTTTAAGCTAGTGTTGCAAATAAATACCAAAAAAATTACCAGTCCTGAAAAATGTTTTGCCAGTCTGCCCCCTCCCTGGGGCATATAATTTATACTAGAGACAAGAAACGAAATAAAAATTCATACCAACCCATGCTAAGTTGTTACTAGTTCTTAGCATAAAAGAATGAAGCTACTGTTAAGGCTACTTTTAAACTATTTTGATTTAGGCTAAATGATGAAGAAAACTAAGCTTTAAAAAAAAAGCTTTTAAAAAAATCTGTCCAGTGCTAGATTTTCAGGAAGGCAGACAGTCAACAGAGAGAGACAGCCACAGGCCAAAGAATGTGACAGGCTCACTCTTTTTAAATAAATAAATGACATTAAAAAGTCAGACAATTCTAAGAGGGGGGCTTTTATGAGATAATCACACCCCTGGGGGAGGGGGATTCAGTTGTGCCTACTACAGTTTTGCCCTAAGGGCGTGATTATGCTATGGTAAACACACCCACCCATCATGCTTTATTTCTTAACTAATAAATCATTACAAATGATGTAATTTGTGTAGCCATATCTCAAGATCCTCACCACCAGCAAGCACCCCCTCCACACACTTGCCAATGAAACCAGTAAACAAAAGTGATTGTATTGAAGCATCTTCATCTATGGGTCTTCATTTCTCTCTTTACCTTTTGTGTAAAAGTTAATGAGCAGGATTTAATTTGAAACATTCCTTTGATTTAATGACTAAAAAAAAAAGGTACTCAATCACTCTTGCCACCAACTAACAGATTTGCTAGGGTGTGGGGAAGTGTTTCCCAGTAATCTCCCCCTAAGGCATCAGATAAAAAATTATGGGGGGCTCCCACTGCACTGAAACTTCGGTTGTTGGGGTTTTGTTTTGTTTTTCCTGGGGAATCTGGTTGTGCACCATGCTAGAGCAAATTGTCCAGGCTTTTGTGTTTGTCGCTATTTAGCTGGGAATTTCTCTGGATGGCATGTGCACGTGCATTTCAAGGTTTCTCCATACAATTAGTGTCACTCCCATTATACTTGTATTTTTCTGACTTGGTTTTCTCTTCTCTGAATGTTTCATCTTCTTCCATAGAGCTTTCATTAGTTTCAGCATCACCTAGTCTAATTGACAGTTTCCATTGTTGTCTTCCCAAAACTTTTGTACTTCTGGTCTTTATCTCCCAAAAGGGGAGGACCATGTTCATTCTCTTTAGGTTTCTTGGACTGGTCACATCCAGGACAGTTAGCCTTTCTGAAAAGAGGAGGGTTGACACAGAACAGAAGAACCTGGGGGCAACTCATAAGCTAAAATGGAACTGGGTACTAACCCAGCTGGATGGTCTACAGGTCTGTGACTTGACAAGAGTCAAAATTCATTTAAGAAGTAAAAAGCTTTATTAAAAGATTGGCTTCTCAATAATAATGATAATAACTAGCATTTATATAAGTGTTTTAATGTTTGTAAAGTGCTTTAGAAATCTTTTTTTTCATTTGAACCTCACAACAACCCTGGAAAGATGGTGCTATTATAGCCCTTTTTCAGATGAGGAAACTGAGACAAAAAAATGAAACTTGTTCAATTTCACACAGTAAACTTCTGAGGCCAAATGTGAACTCAGGTCTTCCAGAATCTAGGCCCATAGCTCTCTCTGGGTTAAGCTGAGTACTCTTGATCTACTTCTTTTGCAAAGAAAAAGAGAAAAATATATACCTAAAGGGAAATACAGGAGACAAAGACTGGGAAAGCAATGCCAGAATTTCTGTACTTGAATCAAGTTTCAAGAACTGCTGTATATTTGATGGAAGAAAAAGGGGAGCTATCACCTCACTGAGACAAACTGAAGATTACAAGGTTTGTGCTGGGTTTATGCTCTTTCTCATTGTTTGTTTGTTTGTTTAATGAAGTACAAGGTGGGGTTAGCCAAGCCTAACTCTCAATTTTAAAGAAGCCACACTACATGAAGCTGGATTCTTGACAGAACCCACATTTTACCACTATCTAACGTATTCTAAAACACAATGTCATTGTCTCACAGTCTGATTTTGAGACAGCTATAGGTCAATTACTTTTATTAACAAAACAATTTGCTTTTATCATAGAAGTGGGAGGAAGACCCATATGTACAAAAATATTTATAGCAGCTCTTTTTGTGGTGGCAAAGAACTGGAAATTAAGGGGATGCCCATCAATTGGGGAATGGCTAAACAAGTTGTTGTATATGAATGTAATGGAATACTATTGTGCTATAAGAAACGAGGAGCAGATGGACTTCACATTTACCTGGAGAGGCTTATATGAACTGATGTTGAGTGAGAAGAGTAGAACCAGGAGAAATTTGTACACAATTACAGACACAACGTATGTGTGATGACCAACTTTGATAGACTGGGCTCTTCTCAGCAATGCAGGGTTATAAATCAACCCCAAAAGACTCATGATAGAAAGAGATGTCTAGATTCAGAGAAAAAAACAGAGTTTGAATGCAGATTGAAGCAAACTACCTGCTCTGTCTTTTTCTTGATTGTATATATACTTGATTGTATGCTGTCATGGGGGGAGAGGAGGGAGGGAGAGAAAATTTACAACTCAAGGAATTGTGGAATTGAATCTTGTAAACTAAAAGTAAACAAACAAGTTAGTAAAGACCAAAAAATTAAATTAAAAAAATTAATTTGCTTTAGAGAGGGATAACTTTTACAAATAAGGAGATGATGATCTCAGGTGAGACTGCATGAGAACTATTGTGTTTTATTCTGTTCATTTGAATGGAATCTGATCAACACTTTAATTTAGATAAACTCCCTATTCTATATTTCATTATGGATTGAAATTCCACCTATTTATATTCTCTACTTATATATTTTATATGAGAAGGTAAGAACAAGACAATCACTTCCTTCTTACTTGGAGGGGATACAAACCTGTACAAACATAAGTGACTACAAATTCCAAGAAAAACTAACATTTACAACTGGGGGAATCATGAGGGCCTTTCCCTCTCTCTCTCTCTCTCTTTCTCTCTCTCTCTCTCAGCGTGTGTGTGTGTGTGTGTGTGTGTGTGTGTGTGTGTGTACACTCCCATACACATACATATATACATAGATAGACAGACAGATAGATAATGATAGATGGATAGATGGACAGATGGGGGAGAGAGAGAGAGAGAGAGAGAGAGAGAGAGAGAGAGAGAGAGAGAAGCAAACACAAATCATGGTATAAGAATGGCATCAAATACTATTGGACCATGAAAAATGATGTGAGAAATGGATTCACAGAAATCTAGCAAGGCTTATAATGAACTAATGCAGAGAGAAGTGAGTAGGGCCAGAAGAACAATTTATACAATAATAAATAACATTATAAAGAGAAATAACTTTGAAAGACTTAAAAATTATGATCAGTACAGTGATCAATCACAATTCCAGAAGGCCAATGATAAAAGGCAATATAGTGGATAGAGCATGGTCAAATCTGTCCTCAGATACTTACTAGCTATGTGACCTTGGGTAAGTCTACCTTAGTTTCATTATCTATAGCTAACCCTTATTAAATGTTTGTTGAGGGGCGGCCAGGTAGCACATCGAGTGAGAGCACTGGCTCCAGTGTCGGGAATCCGGGCTCAGATACTTAGCACCACACCCAGAAATAACTGGCCATGTAACCTTGAGCAAGTTACTTAACCCCGATTGCTTTAAAAAAAAAAGTTTGTTGAATTGAAATGAATCCAAGTGTAAATCATAGACAGAGTTGGGAAGGGAAACAGTACAAAGTTGGAGTGAGTTTTGTTTTACCTCTAGATTATAGATTTTGTGTTGTAAGGGACCTTAAAGGTCATTGAGTCAAGCTCCTTAATCTTTGGATTAGTTAATCAACATGTATTTATTAATATTTACTATCTATCAGAAACACATTAAGAAACCAAGGCCCAGTGAACTGAAGTGGTCTCAAGGTCACAAAGCAGTAAGTGACAGCGTTGAGATTCAAAATAAGGTTTTTTTTGCCTCAAAACCCATAGTTCTTTAGTTTTGTTTTTCAAAGGAGATGTACCAAGACAAACCCACATCTACAAACCAGTTCCATTTTCCCACTGAGGCTCAGTGAGATGTTGTATGCCAATGCACTTGCCCTCTTCTCAGAACAAATGGGTCAACCAAATGCATATTTATTTCCTCATTAACTTGATACCCCTCTCAGTATATTCCTACCTAGCTAAATTCCTTTGACTTTCCAAAACAACAAACACAAAGCTGATGAAATTCTCCCACCCCCAAATCCTCCAGCACTTCCTACATTCATTAGTTCCTTCCTTCCTGACTATATAGGACCCTGGGGATTGGAGCCAGGACCACTACAGCCATGTTGTGTAAATACAACATGGTGATGTGGAAGAAAGAGGACAGCATTTAAGGGGAAAACAGCATGAACAAAGAATTGGAATTAGGAATCATCAATTACTAGAGAAAAGATAAAATAAGTAGGGAGCTACATTGCTACAATATGATGGAGAACCTTGAATTCTGGGTCAAAGAGTTTGGATATGCTATAGAAAATGAGGCAACCAATCAATGCCAAAGAGGCCAACATTGATCAGTTCTATGAGGATTTCCAACATTTTCTAGAAATGTACTGCTTCTACAAATGTACTGCTTCAATGAAGCAGATACTGATCCAATAAGATAGTTATGTTAACATACTTCACAAAGAATCTTGATGAGACACTACCAGATATTTAATCAATCCTCCACTCCTCCCATGTTCATGGTAAAGTCATTTCTTTCCTCTATTTTCCAACAACTTTCCTCTGAACTCCTTTGGGTGAGGGCACCTTTGTTCATCATGAATGGTAATTATTTAATGCTATATCTTCACTGGCCATCATTCAATATAAAAATGCATAATTCAATTAAATAAACATTTATAATTACTTACTATGTACAATAATCTGTCTAGATGCTGCTCTGTCCCCAGAATCTATTGCTCTAGCTTTCTCCTTAAACCTCTCACCACGGCCACTATCCACATGTTACATCTGCATCCCCAGATCCTAATTTATCTCCAGAGCTTAAAAAATTTCCAGAGCCTCAACTTGGGTTCCAGTAAGTCAATAAACATTTATTAAACACATACTGTGTGCCCAGCACTGTGCTAAGTGCTGAGCTTAAAAAAGTAAAAGACAGTCCCTGCTCTCAAGGAGCTCACAGCCTAATGGAGGAGGGGTGAAGAACAACATGCTAACACTGATGTACAAACAAGCTGTATACATAGTAAATTGGAAATACTAACAGAGGGAAGGCTTTTGAATGAAGGGGGATCAGGAAATGCTTTCTACAGAAGACAGAATTTTAGCTGAGACTTGAAGGAAACCAGGAAGGTAGAGGTGAGGAGGGAGATCATTTGAGACATGGGGGATAGCCAAGAAAAATTCCCTAAGTCAAGAGATAGAGCATCTTGTTCCAGAAACAACTTGGCCACAGAACAGGTAGAGATATTTAGATTCCAAATGGTGATAGAAGCAATCAGGTGTGTGGCCAGCATGATCTTGGCTTTAAAAAAAAAAATGGAATAAACAGACCATCTCTCTCCCGAACTGATTCCACAGATGCGGTGAACTAAACTCTCTTCTTTCTGGCTCTTTGTCTTTGTTCTGGCCTCTCATGCCTGCAGGTTAACTCATATAGAGTTAAGTTGCCTCCCTTTTTTTCCCCCGGTTAATCCTCTCATTGCAGAGGCTCAACACTCTTTGCCATTCTGGTTGTTCTCCTTTGGATGGTTATTAATGTCCTTCCTAAACTATAACAGCCAGAACTGAATTTAATAGTTCTCATATAGTCAGACCAGTCTGTATGGTATTTGGTACTGCTGTTCTGGAAGTCATTTTGCCTTGGAAATCTCCTTTGATTCCTGGTTTTGACCTTAGGTTGGTGCTACAATTTCCATTTCATTTGTTCTGTAACTGATCCTGCAAAAGACAGGCAGGCCACTTCAACCTTCTGTCATATGGTGGTAGATCTAAATAGAAGAAAGTACCCTGGACCACAGTCTTTAGGTTAGGGGAGACAAAGTAAAAGAGAGACGGTTTTAATAGCTTCTTAATAGTTAAGCTTTGTATGCAACCCACAATTAGAAAGGCATAAAGGTACAGTTCCACCATAAATACTATCCCATCTTACCACAAGGTAATGAGGAATTCCTTAGGAAGTTTCTTCTTATCAGCTCACATTAGCAAAATCTGACCCTCAGTCCACTATTTCTTAAGTTTCTTGACCCCACTTCAATATTGAGGCTCTGGAAATATATTAGGATCTGGGGATGCTGTAATGTAATGCCAAGCAAAGGCAACTTCCCAAGGTTCAAAATACCAGCATAAGTGCTCTCCATTTTATTCAGTGACCAACCAAGAACAGAGAAGTTCAAAACATGACATCATTCAAAATACAGCATTTACTAAGTGTGATTAAATAATCTCCAAGTACCACCCCACCCCAGGAACTTCCAATCATTCAATCAATTACAAAGTCCCTGTTCTAAATACTACTCCACCCCTAGGCTGTACCTTCATTTAGTCCACCACAAAGCCCCTCTTCTCAAATGGAGATTAGTTTCCAAACATAAGAAAAGTACCTTCATTTGTTCAATCACAGAGCACAAAAAGGTCAAAAGTTCCCCACCCCTGGATCACAATTGAATCTACCCCAGAGTTACATCAAATTTAAGCACAGCACTTAATACCCAAATGGAGGTCTTTTCTTCATCTTGACACAAGGCAAGTTCTCAGCAATCTTAGTTCCTGGGGAGACAAGGCTTAGCAAGGTCACAAGATACATTGCCAGTCTCTTCATTAATTCATCCTCTGTCTGCAGAACAGTCCTAGAACCCCTGAAAACATTAGCAAAACCCTCTCCCAGGATTTCTGTAAACATACAACAAGAAAATCCTTCTTCAGGGCTTCTGAACCAACAGAAAGGTTCCCAGACCCCTGCAACAACAGCACTGTCCTTCACCAGTGGACAGTATTCACTCTGTCTGCAGGACAGTCTCCAGACCCCTGCAACAACAGCACTGTCCTTCACCAGTGGACAGTATTCACTCTCTGTCTGCAGGACAGTCTCAGGGCTTCTTAGCCAACAGCCAGGTTCCAGGACTTCTTCAACAAAAGGACTGTCTTTCACCAGTGGACAAATCTGGCAAAACAACATCAAAACAGACAGACAAAGTACCAGCAAAACAGCCATGTCTCCTCAGTCCTTGGCAACTCAGGGGGCAGGTCTCAAAAGTCCAGGGCAATTCAAAGTGGCCCCCAGCAATTCTCTCAGTCTCTCTCTGCCTCCACGAGGTGCTGCTTCCAAAAAGTTCTTCTGCCTCTCTCTTGTGTCTCTCCAAATCTACGTCACCAGCTCCTCCCAGTTCAGGACTCTCTTTTCACATCAACAAGTCCATCCCACAGGTGGGATTAACAGGCTCTGGGTTTTAACACAATCAATTTGAAAACCAAGCCAATACAGGGGAATCTTTATGTTCCATTACTATCACAAATGCAGATGTGGTGTGTGGATAGTGGCCTTGGTGAGAGGTTCAAGGAGAAAGCTAGAGCAATAGATTTTGGGGATGGAACAGCATCTAGACAGATTATTGTACATAGTAAGTACTTGATAAATATTTATTTAATTGAATTATGTGTTTTCTATTGAGTGATGGACAGTGAACATATAGTATGACAAGAGACATGACACTGAAGATAAGTCCCTTATGTAGGAGGGTGTCCAACATGCTACTGAAGAAGTGCAGAGGACAACTATGAGTAGCTCCAATACCAATGAAGTGACTAGACCAGAGCTGAAAGGAAGCTCAGCTGCGGATATGTCTGGTGACAAAGGGAAAGTCCAATGTGGTCAAGCTCAATATTGCCTAGGAATCTCAAATGTGAAATCTGTGAATTGGATGTGGTCAAACAGGAGATGGAAAGATTAAACAGCAACATCTTGGGTATCAGTAAAGTTAAATGGACAGGAATTCAGGTGATCATCACATATACTACAGTGGGCAAGCATCTAGAAAAGAAGGAGTAGCCTGTAGTCAATAAAAGTGTGAGAAAAGCAGTACTGGAGGATAATCTCAAGATGATAAAATGATATCTATTTGAATCCAAGGCAAACTGTTCAATGTCACAGCAATATGAGTCTATGTATCAACCACCAATGCCAAAGAGGCCAATATTGATCAGTTCTATGAGGATTTCCAACATCTTCTAGAAATAACATTAGATCTGGCAGGGACACTAGAGATTATCCAGTTCAACCCCTTCATTTTACAAAGGAAGAAACTAAAGCTGAGGTAAAATATTCCATTTTTAACTCTTTAAATTCTGCCATTAAATGTTGCTTGGGTGGACTTCTGGGAACAGGAAATGTATATATTGGGACTGAACTTGATTTCTAGGTGAACAAAATATGGTATGAATTTCTCTGAACTGAAGAAAGCTCCTGAAGAATTTTTATAGCTACCATTTGAAAAGTTGTCCATAGAGCCTACATGATTTGTTTCTTGACAAGTCCAGAAAATAACATTGCTGTCTTGCTTTGACAATGACTGTGTGGACATCTTTAGAAGTAGACAGCAGAGGGGCATCCAGGTGGCACAATGAGTAAGAGTGTCGGTGCCTGGAATTGGGAGACCTGGGATCGGTTCCGGCCTTAGATACTTAACACCCACACAAAATAACTGGCCATGTAACCTAATTAAAAAAAAAAAAGTAGACAACAGAACAACCATATGAATGATTGCTCCAAATCACTAATAACAAGATAAATGCAAACTATAACATCTCTGAGGTTTCACTCTCATACCCCTCAAGTTAGTAAAATAATAAAAATGGAAAGTCAATATTAGAGGGGCTATGGGAAGCTAGGTACACTAGTAATTCTTGGAGGTTTGTGAATTGGTTTAATTATTATGGAAACAATTTGGAATTGCTCACAAAAACTCACTAAAATCCCACTAATGGGCAAGGAGATAAACAGTTCTATGTACAGCAAAATATTTATAGCGGTACTCTGTGATAAGAAAACACTGGAAACAAAATCCATAGATTGGGAAATTGACCAAATTCTGGCATATGAATTTAATGGGATATTATTAAAACATTAAGAAACAATGAGTATGAAGAATTCACAAAACATGGAAGACTTGTATGATCTGAAACAGCAAAGAAAGCAGAACTGGGAGAACAGTAACATGAATGAATATAATAATAAAAGAAATTGAATTCTGGTGAATTTGTAATGAATAATTTTGGTCCTGAAGAACTGATAAGGAAACATACCTTTCTCCTCTCAGTAGAAATGTGGGGATTATACATATGAACTGTAGTATACATTGTCATACTTAGTTGTGTAGACTGGCTTTGCTAAAATGTTTTTGTCATGAGCAGGGCTATATAGCAAGGATAAGACGTAGGGAGAAATGACCTACATTAAAAATAAACGAAACAACAAAAAATCCCACATTTTTTAAGCTAAAAAAGGAAAATATAGGAGACACAATATTCCCATTAAAGGACATTTGAATAATGTAGGTATGATGTATTCAATCAATCAAACAGACCTATGTTAAGCACCTACTATGTGCCTAGAATTGTGCCAGTTACTGGGGATACAAAGGCAAATATAAAAGTCCTTGCCCTCAAGGAGTTTATAGTCTGTTACTTCCATTTAACTTATATCTCAGCAACAAACATTTATTATGTTGCAGTTGGATCTTGAATACCTTTGTCAAGTTAAGGACAAAATTCTGAATTGATACCACTACTGAAAAACAACAAAGGTAAAAAACAAAACCAAACAAAACCCACAATCCTTCTTGGCAAGGAAGTTACAATAGATTAGAAAGAATAAGACATCTACCTAAGTGATTATGAGACTGGGTAGAATGTAGCAAGCAAACATGAGGCTGGGTAGAATGTAGCAAAGGAAAGAGCCTAGATAAAATGCTATAAGAAATACGAGGAGGGAAACATGATTTTGAAGTGAATACACCTACTATTCCTAGTTATATTGTATTTCAGAATATAGCTACTATTATATTTTTCTGATTTTTTTATTTTCACCTCAGAGTATTCAGTTCTTTAGCAAATTATATTTTTAGGGCATGACTACTTTTTTTATGTAGTGGACCCCTAAGGCAGTTTGGAGAAGCCTATGGACCCCCTTCTCAGAATAATAGTTTGTTGCTTACATTCAATGTAGTGAAAATAAAGGTGTCATTTTGTTCCCCATCCAAGTTCACAGACCCTCCCAATCTGTCCATGGACTCTTTGGGGTCTGTGGATCCTAGGTGAAAAACCCCTGATCTAGGGTATCTCCCGATTATTGTGGGATTTGTAGCACCTAGTACTGATTATCTAAGAATTTCTTATCCCAATATGTGTACTTTCCATACTTGTTTTTCCTTTCTGTGTCTGTATTCCGGAAGAAGAAAGAAGGGGTGCTATTTCTGTGAATCTCTGGCGGAAGGATTTTTGAGGTTGAAGGTTGAAACAAATTTAAAATGAGATTTTTTTTTAAAGGGGGATCTATGCATTAATTCCCCTTCTTCCTGTCCTTACTTTCAATGAGTGGTCTGCCCCCTGGTGGATGTGTAATCCACTTACATGGAAGCACATGGCATTTAACTTCTCTACTTTAGGATAATGTTTTAATGTATTTATTTTGAACTAATGTAAAAAAAAGATTGAATTATAGTCATATTAATAATGTTAATTTACTCCTTACTGTTTATAACAAAATAAAATTGTCCGTGAGTTTTATAATATTCTTTTGTAAGACTATAAGATTTTTTTAAAGTAAGAGACAAATTTATGAAGAACAGTAACAAAAAAAAAAGTCCATCAGTGACCACTCTGGTGAGGAGCCTTGAGATGGTATATAAAGCTAAAAAATACATATAAAGTGCGACAAATAAAAACAGTCAGTAAAAATAAGTGGAGAAATAGAGGTGCCAAGAACCTAGGATGGAGGGGAACCTAGTTAATGCTGCTGAGCTCTGAATGAATTTGTCAGTAAATTATAGGGGGAAAACCACAGTTGACAGTGCTCTAAGAAAAAAAATAAGGGAAAAATAAGCTCTTAATTTTATTCCTAAATAGTATTTTTCTTATAATCCATTAATTTATGAATTTGGACTCTTAATTAAATTAATATGGGTATTTGCAACACAATTTTATTTTTTAAAACAAGGAAAGAAAAATACTTGATATTGACATTCATCCAGAACCACATACAGGGTTGAAATCAGACTGTGTCTGGGCTTTTTGAATACAAAAAAACCCTTTGAAAATTGTGATATGAGAAAATAAGTGTACAGAACACTCTGAACAGTCCTAATCCAAAATGCTACTGTATTTCTATTCAGTGGGTATCAAAGTGCCTCTTTTATTGGTCTTTCAGGGTCCCAGGAAATCGTGATTACATGGCATTGGCTTTTCATTTTCAAAAGAATAGATGAAAAGCATGAAAATGCTTTTGGGGGGAGCTCTGGAAGGGGGGAGTATTTCTAGCTCCTACCAAGTTTCTGCCATCTTTTGAGAATACTACACAAAATGCCTTTAAGATAGGATGCAATTATAGTCCAGCAATACTAATGCCAGAGAGATGACAAAGTTATTCACAATAGAAAAGGACTGAAAACATTTAATGCTTTCATCAAGAATCATGTATAGTATAATGTATGGTATTCATCTAGTGATATTACTCCTTTTTTCTTTCTTGTTAGATACTTTTAATCATATGAAAATGATTGTAATTGAGTGACCTTCAAAGAAATGATTCCAGGTAAACTGGGAATGGATGGAAATTCATGATGGAAATTTCTTGTCACAGGCCTGGTAGATTTTACATTTGCTGTATACTGACACTCTAAAGATGTGGATACATAAAAGAACGGAAGAAACATTACACTGGGCTTTTAGCTCACTATAATAGCATTCATACCAACTATGAAAATAATGAAAACTGAGTCATTTTTTTAATTGGGTCAATAACATATTGTAGTAGAAAGTATGATGGATTTGGAGACAAGATCTGGATTGAATTTCCCCTCCATCACTTCCTTAAGCAAATCATTTCTCTTGCTCTCTTTTCTTCATTTGTAAAATGGGGGGGGGGGATATCCTCACTCACAGGGCTGTTGGTCAAATGAAATGATGGAGGTAAACAACTGTAATGCACTATATTAATATATGCTTCTATTACTGTCAGTCTAAAGAAATCCCTTGACTAAATGACATCCCCTCCCTTCCTTTCCCTTCCCAGAAATTTTCCAGAGCATACATACTTTATTATAGCTAAAGAGAAATTAGCTTTATTTTGGATGGTGTATGGTAACATATATTTGTCACTGGATGATCTGATCATTCATATTTGACAACTAATGAGATTAAATTGGGGCGCCATCCCAACCCCAGAACCAGCAGGAAAAGTTTCTTGGAGAAAAATTCCCAACTCTAGTATTGACAGGTAGGAGGGATCTGGCTAGAGTGGGATGAATTTTCTTTCATTCTTTCTGCAAATTGAATCAGTGCTCCAGGTTTTCCTCCACCTCAGGGAAGAAATGATCATTCAAAGGTTGGAGGTGGTACCATCCTATGAGGTGACACTCTGATCCTACTTCTGGGTGAGTCTCTGTATAACAATACCATTGGACCATTAACACAAGAGATAAGACTTCAAAAGAATTCCCTGATCAAGAAGACATCGGTAGATCACTAACTAGCAATATAGAGTACCCACAGCTCTAAAACTAAGAGCACTATTGCAAATAGTCAACCCAAGCTCTTTGTTGAAGGAAGTGCTGAGGAGTGTTCTTCTCAGGTAACTTTAGGAGTCAACTCAGGAGTCAGCATGAATGTATCTCCTCCTCTTCCCCTCTGCAGCTATCCAGATGGCAGAAGGCTAGGAAGATATATGAGAGGACCCAGGAACTTTGCAGTGTTATTAAGAGATATCCTAGTCAAATATTTCTGCTATGAAAGTTTTGTTGCTGATAGAATTTCTGTATACAATGTATGGGTGCCCAACATGATCAGTGGAGAATCTGAGATTCTCAGAACATGCCCATCATATTGGCACTGTTTCAGACCAAGGAAGCCTGGGAACAAATTCGGTTGTGGGGGGGAGGGGGAGAGTATGGCATGGTGGAAAGAAGGGGAAGTTTCTTTCAGAGAACTGTGTGTGTACTCAAACTGGGAAAAGAGGTGGCTGCTATTCCAGAAAGAATCTGGCCCAACAAAGGATTTGAAGGGATGTCCATCATTTGGGGAATGTTTGAACTAACTGTGGTATATGAATGTAATGGAATACTATTGTGCTACAAGAAATGATGAGTAGGTGGACTTCAGAAATACTGGAAAGACTTTTTATGAACTGATACTGAGTGAAATGAGCAGAACCAGGGGAACATTGTACACAGTAATAGCCACATTATTTGATGACTGACCTTGATAGACTTAACTATTCTCAGCAATGCAAGAATCTAAAACAACTCCAAAAGACTCATGATGGAAAATGCTATCCACATCCAGAGAAAGAACTTTGGAGTCTGCATGAAGATGGAAGCACACTATTTGCCCTCCTTTTCTTTTGTTTTGTTTCTTCTTTCTCATGGTTTCTCCTATTAGTTCTAATTCTTCTTTATATCATGACTATACAACAATATGTTTAATATGAATGTATAAGTAGAGCCTATATCCGATTATATACTATCTTGGAAAGGGGGAGGAGAGAGTGGGAGAGAAAATTGGAAACTCAAAATCTTATTGAAGTGAATTGTTAAAAACTAAAAATAAATTATATATACATATAAAGAATCTGGCCCAAATTCCTGTAGAAGTTGGGGTAAAATTCATCCCCTGAAGAGGGGCATTACAATGGGACCCTGAGGGTGGCATCCATGTGGGAGGGAAAAAGGACTGCTAGGCAAAGGGAAGGGATTATAAATGCCATTAGAGAGTGTCTTCCCCTAGGACTAGCACCCTGAGGAAAGATCTCACCCAGGTTTAGTGCTATGCTATGTAATTTCACTTCAAGAATCATCCATTTTATTTCATAGCATCTTGCATAGGCAAAATAAAATGATACAGAGCCAACAAAAGTTGGAACTAGCATAAGACATCTGCTTAATGAAGATGAAGCCTCAGAGTGAACAAGTGCAAATGGAAGCTAATAGTTAATAGACTAATTAATCTGGCAAAGCAGGGGATACCCAATAGAACAGAGTGCTCTTTAAGCTTTCCCTATCGCTTGGGTTAGGGAAATTCAGGTTTTTTTTTCATGTAAATCTATTTCTGTCTCTGGGGTTACACTGCCAACGACATTGCAATAGCAGTAATAAAGGTGCTGTATTATTGCCACTTATTATAACCATCCAAAAGGCATTTCAACACATGGGCCAACATTAACTTGCAATTAGGTTAAGATTATCAAAATAATTTCAATTACAATGGGCAATTCACATTTTACTATGCTGAATTTTAATACATTAAGCAATAATTCTATTGGAAAGAATGATTTCCTCTCCCAAAACACCCCCATACAACATACTGCTAAAGAAATGAATACTACAATTCATTTTCTCAATCAGATTTTTCTTTACAAAGTTGTCTACATTCCCTTTCATTCACTGTTCAATGACTACTGTCTGGGATCTCATAACGAAGTCCTGACTCACTCATTCTGCATATCACCTCACTAGTTAGGGCCTTCTGCCTTCAGTGTTTGCACAGGAAGGTTATTTGTACACAAAAGGACTTGAACTGGGTCTCAAGGGCTTTCATGAGTTTTCCCATATGAGCCAACAGGGGGTATCTTTTGTCTTAAGATGTGATGCAAAGGAATGCTTTTGTCTTGGAAATGATTGGAGTGAGAGGTGAAGGTTAAGAACTCCGTGTGAATCTTTGATACTTTTTCAAGGCAGTGTGGTTTCTGAGATGCTTCCTAGACTTTTCAGACTTTCATATGTGTCTCAAACTGACATTGTATTTCTGAGACACTGCCTTTCTTGATTTGATTCGCAGAACTAATTTCCTGCCCTATTTAAACGATATTCTGTTGATACGGATGTCGTGATGAAAATTTATTTCCAAGTGATATTTGCAAGTAATTTGATAGCTGGCTCAGGATCTGTCATCTTTTTATGTACCTATAACTACTTTGCTAACATCTCTTCTGGCAATGAGCCATGTAGGGCAGCAAATATGTGCTTTATTATTTGGGATTAAATAAAACAACACAACCACCCAATTCTTTGCTTTAGTTCTGCTTGTCATGGCTTACTTTGCCAGCCCTAAATCATAGCTATGTTATCACATATTGAACAACCCCTTTCCTTTCTTAATATCTGAGGAAAAACTTCCTAGGAACAAAGGTAGAAGACATGTAAGTAAAGTCACTCTGTATCTAATCATAATCCAAACTATAAAATTTAAAATTGTCATTGAAAAATTAACAAACATCTGAATATAATGATTCCAACTATATTATAGGACTTGCTTTTTGTTCATGGGAAAATCTGTTGAAAACATTAAGAGTAAGATTTGAGTATAGCATACCAAAAATTTTTAAATTTAAAAAAAAACTCCTAAGGAAAAAAAATGTAATTTTAAACCTGACTCACCCTGAAATATTCTGTAGTGAGATGACACTCATCTCTTTGCTGGTACTGAAAATAAAACATTCCCTCTCTCAGTTTTGGTTATTTTCTCTAACTATCTTCCATGCCTGGAATTCTCTCTCTCCTCATCTCTGCCTTTTGGCTTCCCTGGCTTCCTTCGAGTGTCAGCTAAAATCCCACCTTTACAATAAAGCTTTTCCAGTTCCCCGTAATGCTAATTCTTTCTTTCTGTTGATTATTTCCAGTTTATACTGTTTGCATCTTGTTTGTTTGTATACTTGTTTGTCTGTTGTCTCTCCAGTTAGAGTGTGAGTCCCTTGAGTGGAGGGACTGTCTTGTCTTTTCCAACACTTAGCACAGCACCTGGCACAAAGCAAGTGTTTATTAATAAATATTTATTGACTGATTGGTGGTAAAATACAATAGGCTTTCAATGTCTTTACAAGCCAAAGAACTTGCCATCACTCTCTGTAGGGCACATGATTTCACCTTTAACATCACCAAATTGATTCAGGGGAGATAGGGCACTTTTGACAAATCCCACTGAAATCGAATCAATAAACATTCATATTCAGTAGGGACAAAGACATGGGGGAGGTGGGAAAAGGTGGGATTTTGTAAGTGGGTAGTCCATTTTGGTTGGAATGGAATGTTAGGAGCACAGCTGAGAGACCAGCTGACCAGTAGGGTTCCATGAGCAAACAGAAGTAAAATAGTATTTGGATTAAACCACTATTAAACTCAAACTGGATAGGGATAAATTGGGGAGTATCAAGGGCTATGTGTCATTGAAGTGACAGCATGGATGGCTTTTGCTGGTGTATCAGGTGTCCTTTTGTTATCTGTTTTAATTTAGTTTTAGTTTTGATTTTGGTAAGTCTAGCAGTGCTAGATTATGGAGGGCTTTGAACTCCAGGTTAAGAAGTACGAGTTTTACTTGGTTGGATCACTTCTTGAAGCATTCCTTATTCTCTCTTCCTTTGCTCAAACCTCTTGGGAAGAGGTGGCACTTCTCTTTTGCCAAGGTTATTCCCTCCACTGTAGTCTTGATGCCATTTCATATCATCTCCTCTAGACACTTGCCTTTTGGATCATTCCCTCTTTTTCTCTTACATCATTCTTTGCTGCTTATAAACATACCCAGGTCTCCCTCATCCTTAAAAATCTTTCACTTGAAAAAAAAAATAAAAATAAATTAAAAAAAAAAATCTTTCACTTGAGCCTGATATCCCTTCAACTATAACCCTGTGTTCTTTTCTCTTCCATGGTCAAAGTTCTAGAAAGGATTGTTTGTACACTTTAGTTTTGTTTCCTCACTTACCATTCACTTTTCAGTGCCTTGCAGTCAGGTTTCCAACCCATGATTTGATTAATATTGTTCCCTCTGAGTTTACCAACTGCTAAATCTAGTTATTAGCGCTTTCCCCCTTTTGAAATTACTTTGTATATAGTTTTTATTTACCTATCTGTGCAAAGCTTGTCACTCCCCAGCAGAATGTAAACTCTTTGAGGAAAGAAACTATTTTCTCTTTGTGTCCTCTATATTCTCTTTGTATCATCTAGTATAGAACCTGGGGCAAAGCAGATGCTTAATACAGGCTGGTTGAAGTGAACTGATTTTGAGGCAAAGTGTCAGGACCAGACCTATGCATAAGGAGATTATTCTGAAAGCAGTGGGAAGGATAGATTGGAAAGGATAGAATATATAGGTAGGAAAACCTATTAGGAAGTTATGGAAATAATCCAGATAGGCACTAGTGAGGTTCAGTCCTAAAATGGCATGGAATGAATATTAAAGAAGATGACAAATGGAAGAGAAATTGTGGAAATCTGGGAAACAAAAATAATGGATCAGGTTGTGTGTCCAGAAAATAGCTGCTACCTTGGTTCTAGGGGTGGATCTGCATTATACATATGTATATTCATGTGCATGTGTATGTACATATGTACATACATAGGTGTACATACATATACACATGCATATATAGATACACATATGATATATATAATGTGAACATTTTATACACACACTCTTGTGTGTGTGTAAATAATACATGTGACAAAAGTACCTCACAAGTCCTGTTACTGCAGGGTCTGAAAGTCCTTTGTGTAGTCTTCTATGAGGTACAAGGTATTCATACTTTTGTAATGGAGTACTGGCACATGTACAAAATGCAGTTGATTCAATTCAGCAGATGGAAAAGCCTAGGGAGTCTGCTTCCAGGAGGGTCACGAAGACATGTTACAGACATTTTTTGCCTGGTTCTGATCTGTTAATCATATAGTAAATGATTGGCTGTAGTTTCCAAACCAGAACTGGAAGACACCTCAAAAAGGTATTAGTTAACCTTAGTCTTCATCTCTCTTGTTTAGACCTCTACTCTTGGTTTAACTCAACTGATGGTATCTAGTAAGAAACAATGTCGTAATGAGAGAGGTCTTGGGCCCTATCCCTCAGAAGCTGAGATGTGGCCTATGAACAGATGCTCTTGCCTTTCTTGCCTTCCTCAGTATTTTTTCATTCATTTTAGATGAAGCGTCTGAAATCTTCTACCTTGAGTTTCAAAAAATTAGGAGAGTAAGCTATCAATGCATCTAGACACCCAAGTTTCTGGGGCTTCCAGGAGTTGAGTTCATGGCAGGTTCTGCAGCCAGCCCAGCATCAATGACCCAAAAATTGGAGAAGGATGTTTGGGACTCTTCCTAGGCATAGCTATGATGAAGACAGGAAGTCAACTTCTCATCCAGAAAAAAAAAGTGATGGCCTTTATGCCTGGGTTTGTCCTCAAGACCTCGAGCAAGGAGGCAGAATTTTGCTAAGGAATCTTGTTCTTGGGACACAAAAGTTAGATGACTGATAGAAAGCTACTCTAAACCAAGTTATGCTCCCCAAATAATATGGTTCTTTTCAGTAGTAAAATAAGTGTTCCTATATCCCCAAAGGACTTCTAGGGTTGTACACCAGAGAGATCATAGAAGTGGGAAAAGGACCCGTATGTACAAAAAATATTTATAGCAGCTCTTTTTGTGCTGACAAAGAATTGGAAATCAAGGGGATGTCCATCAATTGGGGTATGGCTAAGCAAGTTGTGCTTTATGAATGTAATGGAATACTATTGTGCTGTAAGAAATGAGGAGCAGATGGACTTCATAATAACCTGAAGAGGTTATTATATAATTTTTATATATTATTATATATAACTATAATTATATAATGTTATATAAATTGATGTTGAGTGAGAAGAGCAGCACCAAGAGAAATCTGTTCACAATTACAGACACAACATATGTGTGACAACTAACTTTGATAGACTGGGCTCCTCTCGGCAATGCAAGGTTATAAGACAACTCCAAAAGACTCATGATGGAAAGGAATATCCACATCCAGAGAAAGAACTACAGAGTCTGAATGCAGATTGAAGCAAACTATTTGCTCACTCTCTCTCTTTTGTTTTGTTTTGTTTCCTCTTTGTCACTGTTCACTCCATTGGTTATAATCCTTCTTTACAACCTGACTAATGTTTAATGTGAAGGTATTTGTAGATCCTATATTTGATTGTATGATGTTATGGGGGGAAGGAGAGGAGAGGAGAGGGAGGAGGGGAAAATTTGAAACTCAAGGGATTGTGGAACTGAATGTTGTAAACTAAAAGTAAATAAATACATTTTTTTTAAAGTGTTACCTATAAGCATTCTTATTTCTTCACAGGGCTCTAAGGCTAATAAGCATATGACCTCTCATGCTGGATTATCATAATTAAAATAAATATTCTGTATTACAGTCAATTCAAATAGAATTAATTTACTGATAGCTTCCTTGCATAATTCCCTATTATTGTCATATGTTGTACAGGGTTATTTCTATAAGAAAACAAAGAAATGAAAGTGAATCATAGTAGTAAATACATACATACATATATATATATATATATATAAAATCAAGGCAGAACTATCTCACTAACATTTGTCAAGGGAATACTATTATAAATGTCCTTAAATAAAAACACATATTTTTCTGCTGACAGTTTTTGACAACCCACTTCAAGCATATACTGCAGGATGGATCATTTTTCATTAGTGTAATTGACTTAAAACTTATCACTAGATGGCATAAATCCTGGTAATTGACAACCAAATCTATCAGTAGTGCAGGATGATAAATTTTTCACAAACACTTTAAAATATTCATAGGTAGAAAATTTGCCAAAGTTTTCCATCCACCTATGCATGTAAATTCTCCAGTGGTCATATTATGGTATATAACCTGCTATTAATGATATTTCACTGCTGATGATGCCTCAGTAAATATTAGCTCATATATTTATGACCTTGAAAGAGTCATATGTTGAATACATATAGATGACTCTTCAAGCTTTTTGAACTTCAGTTAATGCAGCATTGGATTACTAGCAAGGGAAGACTGAAATAGAATTATTACATTTCCTAATGTGCTGACAATTTCAGAGATTTTTTGCCCTTTTTGCTTTTTGAAAATGGTTCTCCATTTTGCCTAGAAATGGCAGTTTAGTGACCACTCATGTGTCCAATCCCAGTACTGATCAGCAGAGAAGTTTTAACCTGCTCTACTTTTTCTGACCTGAGCTGTTTTGCCCTTCCTTAGGTCTTTCTCCATTCCCATTCCCAGGGGCCTGTCATATTAGTATTGGGCTTAGTGCAGGTACTCTATTGTCTTGAACCCTATTGCAGTTCAGAATTCTCTAATTCAAGTGATCTACTAGCCTCACACTCTTGTAGGAGGAGGAATTACAAGGTTATACTACCATGCCCTAGCTAATTCAGACCTTTTGGGAATTGAGGAAGTCTATTCTCATTGATGACTGCTTAATTAATTATATTCATTATTAATCTTTCATTAACTATGTACACTTAGCAGGTGAGCAGATAACTATGACCACATTTTTATCATGTAATTATATTCACCTGGGTTTTTGTGCATTGCCTTTTCTAAGATTTAAAATCAGAAATGCACAATACTGGTCTTTTGTCTATCTAATATTTGAATCACTACCTTACAGTAAACTGGGCACTTAAGGAGGCACATTAATTTTTCCTTTCAGGGCACTGAGACATTATTGTATATTTTTAGTACTGTAAAAGCAGTGTCATGCCTCTCTGAATTGCCCAACTTGCCACCAAGTAAGAAAAGGCATCAAGGGAAGTTGTTCTTACTAATATTTAAAACCCAACTCTGAATCTTTAAAGCAAAATAGTGATTTTTGATGCAAAAATATTAAATCTCAAGCTTTTCATTATACTGAACAGATGAACAATATTTTTCATTTGAAATAATAGTATCAAAGCTAGATTTCTAATCCAGCTAATATCCAGCTAATTCTAGAATTTATTTCTTGAAAGTTTTTCAAATGTTATATTGCATTCCTAGGAATGTCTTTAATATATACCTTTAGCAAGAAGCAGATTCTATCATTTGAATTTTAGCAACTCACAGTACTGTTAAGCAATGCAGGAAATTTCTCTTTCTAGCTAACCTAAATTATTCACACTATACCTCATTTATTTCTCTGTAAGCATTCATCGAGCCATACACTATGCCTATAGCCCTGCTGAAGGTTTTCTTTTTTTCCGTCTTCAGGGAGGATGGAAAACAGCTCACCTATTTTATGATAGCCGACTGGATTCTAGAAATACATTTTGATATACTTGAAAAATCTAGAGCCTTAACTAACAATTTTGTTACCTGAGGCAAGCAGCATGAAACATGCCCATTGATCAACTTTCAAAGACAAATTCAGTGGAGTAGAGGGATCAGAGAAGATGATGTGATAAAACTTGAAACAAAGATGCCAAGACACTGAGGTAGATAGAGCAAGGAAGGGCCAGGGCAGGAGAAAGGAGTTCACCTCATTGTTTTGTGGGGAGAGAAGGGGTATATGCCAACTGGTAGTTCCTATTCTAACTAATTTTTCTTGCTAACAAGATACTAAATTCAATTGTTTCTATGCTTCTGAAGGAGTATAAGTGCTGGTAGCATCCTCTAAATTTTGGTGCCCTGGGAAAAGTGCAGGTTACCCTATACTAGTTCTTGCTTTTACTAAATCTCATTAAATTTTTCTACTTCAGATTAAATAATATCAGTCCCTCATAAATCTTATTTCTAAACTTTTAATAATTTTTATGACTTTCTCCCTTTTCCATATCACTCTCAAATTTCGGGGCACAAAAGCAAGTATGATCAACAAAAACGTTATTCACTATTATTGAGTTATCCCATAAATGTACCTTTTTAAAGGCTATAAAAACCATTTTCTGTTTCTATTACAATTCCATTGAACAGGCTTCGTGACTATTTTTATAATTTGTTAATTACTTATTATATTGTTAGTGATCAATATGTGTTTATTATTTAAATAATGAGGTTGACAATGATATTGATGATAAGGGTATTCTAATTATTTTTAAAATTGCCCCATGAATGTACATATAAGAAACCAATAGATTATACTAAAGTATTATATGATTCATATTGAGTTTTATATTCTGAAAAATATCGATAGAATGACAACTTACTGCTCTCATCATTCCATAAACATGAATTACTTAGTGATTGAAAGGAATGAGAAAATTAAAGCAGGATAAGTGACAATAATAGTCTGCTCTAAACTGCCTGCCCTAATGGAAGAAAAACTAGATAGATAATAGAGAAATTATAAGTAATGCAAAAATCAAGACTTTGGAATTGTCAGAGACACATATTCTAATACATATAAACACCTGCCCACGTCTGATTCCCTCCAAGATTTTACTAACAAAATCCACAGCATGTAAATTTATTTTTTAACTTAGATTTTATTATGGTAAATACATGGATAGAAACCATACTCCAATTCTGCAGAACTGAACCTTACATCTAGCTTCCAATTCATTAGACAATGAAAAGACACACTCAGAGAACAGTAAGGCAAAGAAGTGCTAAATATATTGACTCCTAGCCTTTTTCTCTGCTGAGTTCTTGAGTCTTTTGGGATATTGTCTTATTTGGTTGTAATGGGTGGCTTTGACGTTTAGGGATTTGATTGCTGGTCTTTTTTTTTTCTTTTCTAGTGGGCTTACTGAGAAGCTGGAGGCGGTAACTATGAATAGATCTATTTCTATTTTTCATTTGAAAAAAAAGTACAATTCTCTTTCTCCTCTTCTTGTTTAAATTGCATAGAATCAGGTACTTTGATACCTGTGCTGTGCTCAGTTGGTTGGGGGTTGCCTCAGTTGCTTATTACATCTAGGTTAGTCTCCAGTCAGAATCCACTCCAGCCATATTTCAATGCATGCCTCAGCTATTTGCATTTTGCTATTTTGAATACCCCCTTTTCCAATCTTCTATCCCTTTCCAGTTCTGGAACCATAATCAAACCAATTTGTTCATTACTCCTGGAAAAGCTATGTGAGTTTACTCTGCTATGGCTCCATTCACCATCCCAGTAATTTTCCATACCAAAATATCCTTCCCCAGCTTCTAGTACCAGTGCAGATAACTGAGAGTAGACTGTCATTGTCACTTATACAGCTTCAATTTTCTTACTCCATCTCCACCTGTATTTCTCTCCTTACTGGAATGTAAGCTCCTTGAGTACAGGACCTGTCTTCACTTTTGTTTTTACTTCCCTAGCACTGAGCACATCCTAATAATCTTTTTAAATTCTTTATTTCAATCATTCATATCTACAAAGTTTTTATTAAGAAACTCTTACAAAAAACATTTTCTTACTCTAGGTAGAGAGGTGAGGCATGACTAGATTGGTGTTTATTACCCATACATTTTTGATGTCAAACTTGGTCTAGATGCTTGAAACAATGATTTCTGAACTGATCCATAGGTCTTACTATTGTGGCTGCATTGTCTATAATCTTTACCTCCACTTCCTTTCCTCTTATTTTCTTTGTAATCCTGTTAAATCTGACTTCCAACCTCAGAATTCAGCAGGAACTGCTCTTTCCAATTACCAATGACCCCTTCATGGACAAATATAATATTCTGCTCACTCTTCATTGCTCTTGCACTCTCTGCAGCCTTTAACTGCTGCCTCATTTCCTTTTTTCTTCCTGGATACTCCCTTCTCTCTGGGCTTTCATGACACTCCTCTCTCTCCCTCCTTCCCCCCTTCCTCCCCTACCCTGCATCTCTCTCCTCTCTGTGTCTCTTTCTCTCTGTCTCTCCTCTCTCTCTCCTCTTTCTGTCTCTGTTCTCCTCCTACCTCTCCCATCACTGCTTCTCAGTCTGCACCATGGCTCATCATGCATATCATGCTCCCTACCACTGCAGCTTTTGATATTATTGATCACTTTCCCCTCCTGAATACTCATTCCTCTATAGGTTTTCACGGTACTGTTTTACCCATATTTTCCTACCTGTCTAACCACTCATCTTCAATCCCCATTGCTGGATTTTCATTCAGATTATGTTCACCAGCTATAGATGTCCCCCAAGGTTCTGTTCTAGGGTCTTCTCCCTCTATTCCATCTCACTTGGTGATCTCATTAGCTCCCACAGGTTCAATTATAATGTCTATGCAGATGATTCCCAGATCTATATGCCCAGCTCTAGTCTGGCTTCTGAGCTCTGCCCACTTACTTCTTTCTCCTGGGCACCCTACAGTTTAGTCTAACAGACTTTTATCTCCTAACTGCATGCCTTTGTACTGGTTATCATGCGCCTAGAATTCACTCTCTCCTTACTTCTACATCTTCATGCATTTTATCACTTTCTTAAATAGAATTTTTCTATCTAGTCCCTCCTATCTATTGTACTATTATTTCTCCTTTCTCACTAATCCAGTTTGCTTCAAGATCAAGTGCTTCTATGGATGGCTTTTCCTGGTCCCCTCAGCTTTCCTCCCACATTCCCTCAAGGTTACCTTGAGTCAGCAGTCTTTTATGTATCTTCTACACAATGATGTGCATCCCTAACATAATGTAAACTCCCAGAGAGAAAGGACTCCTTTGCTTTTGTCTTTCTGGGGGATTTGGGGGAAATGGAGTAGAAACAGGACTTTCGCGGGGCTCCAGCTTCCACCTCCTCCAGTTCATGTAAAAGGTGATTCTGAACAAACTTTGGAGTTACATAACCCACAAAATGACACAGAGAAGCTAACCTCCCACTGAGGACAGCCCTTTAGGCCGGCAGGAAGGGGCCAGCACAGTGCTCTGGGAACCGATCCCAGCCCTCCCCCCCTCCATCCCTCCCCTCAGCCCAAGGTTTTAGCCTCAGGGTGGACCTGACCAGCCACCAGCTAGAGGGACTTCAGATCACCAGCAACTGTGGCAGTTTCCAGAAATATCAACCCATAGATGCTAAGAACAAAGTGAGAAGTCAATGCAGTGTGGACTTTGGGATCCAGTAGTTTGGGAGTGTGGTCTGCCTTTCTGTCTTCAAGAATTAGCATCTGTCTGCTGCATAGTAGGAGCTTAATAAATGCTTGCTAATTGATCTACTGGATGGCTATCTTTTCCTTCTGATTTTTACTAGTAATATATAGAAATACTAGTGACTAGGGGAGGGGAGATTTATTTTGTATCCTGCTACTTTACTGAAGCTATTAATTTTCTCAGTAAGCATTTTTCCATTCATTCTCTAGGATTTTCTAAGTAAAGCATACATCTGTGCCCAGGTGGTTTAGGACTAGGTTTGGAACATGGTAACCTTCACTAAAGTCCTTGGCCACTTTAAAGTACATTGAGACTTTCCAAGTGTTTTAATCAGTGATCTTATTTGATCCTTGAAACAACCCAGGAGGCAGATGTTATAAGTAGTGTTATTTCTGTTTTTACAAAGGAGGAACCCAAGGCTTGGAGAGGTTGCTTGCTCATAGTCAGAATCAGGATTTATGCCAAGGTTATTGCTGATTCCCATTCTAGTATTCATTCCAGGACACTATATTCATTTTCTTTAGTATTGTAAGGATACTAGGTTTAAGGGACTATCTCCAAATAATACAATAGGCCAGCTCTCTGACAGAATATACATAGCAAGCTCCTGTTTGAAATAGGTAAATAAGAATAGTCCATTTTATCTCTTTATTTGGAATACTCTCCCTCTAGCTTTTTTGTTTCTATCTTTATAACATTTCATTAATATTCCTTTTTTTTTCCTTCTGTACTTAGTTCAACCAACGTTTAAGTCTCTGACTATGTGCTCTGTGTTGGATCCTACAGAGACAAAGCTGAGTCTCACAGTCCCTGTTGTCCAGGCCACATTGCAGGGGATTAATAGAGGTACTGAGGTGGAAGATGGGACTATGCATAAGAATAGTTCATAGATCTAGATTGCTGAGCTCACAAATTCTAGCCCCCAGCCAGGACTTCACAGTAGCCATATCATATGGAGTTGATCACTCCCTGTCTGACCCTTTGCCTCCAATCAGGCATCTATTCCAGATCCTTTGAAACTCTCTTTATCATCTATGTAAAACTTAAATCTTGCTTCTCAGGCATGTATAGGGAAGGGGAGATAAGATACAAATACATATAACAAAAATTAGACTATGAAGGGTACATGGGAAAGGTCAAAACAAAGTGAAAGAGAAATTCAAGAATGAAGAGAGATTTTTTTTTCCCAACTGGAAGAGTAAGGGAAGATTCCATATGGGAGGTAGCATATGTTTTGTAACTTTGAAAAATCTCAGTATTGGAGAAGAAGTCCATATCAGTGTGGTGGGAAATAAGAAAAAGCAGAAAGATGGGGAAAATTGGGACACAATTAAGGGAGAGTGAGTAATATAGCTAAATTATAACTGGGAATTTGTACTCCTGGGGCAAGCAGCACTAAGAGTAATTTGGGGGCAGAGGCAGACACACCACCATGAAGGGTCTCCCCTGCTCAATATATCATGAGGCTGTTGCTAAGGAGGCTCCCTCCCCAAGAGAATCAGACTATTTGGCAACTTCCTTTTTACTATGATTCCATATAACTAGGTGCTAACCCTCTCTCTGAAGAGGTTATCCATAAAGAGGGTTAGGGTTTCTTTGGAAACACCAAAATACCAACATGCCAGGTCCTGTTAAATGAATTCAACTCAGGTCTTCTCTCAGCCAAAGAAAAGTTTATTAAAAGTTCGATTGTATTGGACACAGAATAAGTCTGGGCTAGGTCATTCTATGGGGCTCTAATTATTCTATGGGGCTCTCACTAACACGGAGACAAGATGGGGTCCTATATACAGAAGGTTGTGGGAGGAATCTAGGGGTGGTCTAGAGGAGGAGTTTGGGGAGGGTTTTCAGGAGGAGTTAATGAAGTCAATGAGTGATTAAGGGTGGGAAGTTGTTGGAAGCCACCTGGAGACTACAGACTATGGTGGGCTAGGCAAGGGTGGATGACACTTTGATAGGCTCAAGGGTGGGAAATCTAGTAACAGAGGCTTGGGCTCAGCCACAATGTAAGGCTTATTGCCTCATACAAATGCCTTATCAAATGAGCCAATTTAATCAGAGTTGAAGTGGGGTTCCCAGAGCCTGTACCTCAAGGACTCAAGGAGAGCTAGATGGGGCTCCCAGAGCCCATACCTCATCATTCCCCCTTAAAAGCCCTCCAAAATTCACATTAGTGCTAGAAAGGATATCATAGGTCTTCTAGGCCAGTGGTGTCAATCTCAAATAGAAATGGGGCCATTAAACTGTACCAAAAGATCCTTGTGGACCACATATTGCCTTTGAAAACGACACATTTATATATTTCTTTTTTTTCTTTGTTACTACATCAATATGTTCAGAAAGGAGCTAAATTTAATCTGGTTCTGGTCACACTTGGGAGTGTTGTGGGCCATGGCCCACAGGTATGTATTTGACACTTTTGACCCAAGCAATTCAGTTCCTTTTTTTCAGAGGGGGAAACTAAACCCTTCAAGAAAGGAAGTGATTGGGACTGGTAGGTAGTACAGTGAATAGAGCACTGGCCCTGGAGTCAGGAGGACCTGAGTTCAAATCGGGCCTCAGACACTTAACAGTTACTAGCTGGGCAAGTCACTTAACCCCAAAAGGAAGTGACTTTTCCAAGGTCACAGAAAAAGGCTTCTGAAATTTAATGATGTGGTGCCTCTTCCAGGACTGCCTCCACTTGAACTTAAGGAGATTTAAAGAGGGAGCTCAGCTCAGAACATCTCTTCATTGCTCACCTGCCTACAATTCTTTGAGATTAGGACTTCTCCACCAAGCCCCAGGAAGCTCATTACTGGGCTAAGATCTCATCAACCCTGGTACTCTGCCTAATCACCACTCTTTACCCCTGATTAGAGTGGGGCCATTAATACATATCTCCATTTAAGGAGTGGGCTTAGCTCAGACTTCTCATTTCTCATCTGACTGCACTTCTCTGGGACTTCTCTGACTTTTCTAACATGCCCTGAGTCCAGCATCTTCTCTTTCCCCATCCCCACTCCCCCTCAGTTTTCTCTTGTTGTGTTGTCTCTCTCCTTTAGATAGTAAGCTCCTTGAGGGCAGGAACTGTCTTTCTTTATACTTTGGCACTTCTCTGACTTTTCCACCCTGCCTAGAGTTAGGTATCTACTCCTTCCCCATCCACCCATCATTTCAGTTTCTTTTTGTGTTTTGTCTTCTTCCATTAGATTGTAAGCTCCTAGAGAGCAAGAATGGACTTTTTTCTTATTTGTAATACCAGAGTTTAGCACCGTACCTGGCACATAGAAGCTGCTTAATAAAGTTTTATTAACTTTAGACCCTCAATAAGCTGATTACCAAGAAAAGTGGTTGCTACACGTATTATATTTTCTCTGGGGCCACTTCCCCACTTCGATCCTCACATGTGAAGGTTTAACCTGGAGGGTATGAAGTTTCTAGTACTTTAGTTCCTACAAGTGTATACCCCAATAACAGTAAACCAGTAGACATCAATTAACTTTGAGAAAAGGGATTTACTAAGAAAATGGAGGCAATGGAGTACCCCTGAAGGCTTCAGAACAGAAGAGAGACCCAATTGGACCTCAGCATTGACCAGATTGCTTAGGCAGCAATGTGAAGGGGAGGTCAGAGCAGGGAGAAGCTATGGGTGAAGAAACTGGTTCAGAAGTCATTGCAAAAGTTCAGGCAGGAAGAAATAAAGATTTGAGAGACTGTGACCCTTACACTCCGAAGCCCCTCTAATTGAGAGGATGGAGGCATCAGTCAGTCAACAAACATTTATTAAGTTGCCTACTATGTGCTAGGCACCGAGCTAAGCACTGAGGATACAAATGTGAAAAAGACAGTCCTTGCCCTCAAAGTGTTCATAATCTTATGGGGAAAGACAACACATGGAAGAGCACAAAAGGAAGCTAAAAATCTGGGAGGGTGCTGGAGGGAAGAAGTTTGGAGGGGAGAAAGGAATGTTGGAGTTCAGTTCAAATGAGAGCAGCTAAGTAGGAAAATGAAGACATGGCTGGCCCGGGAGATCTCTTTAAATGGAGGCTTTGTGAGGAGTTCTTGGCTCTGTCCTCTAGCCCTCAAATTAGGGGGAGCAGATGGTATTGAAGGTACTGATAAGGTATGAGTACCAAGACCAATGCAACCTCCCAGGTCACAGGAGTGGCGAACCTGTCGCCTCAAGGCTACATGTGGCCTTCTAGGTCCTTTGACTGAGTCCAAGTCTTACAGAACAAATTCTTTTATTAAGGGGATTTGTTCTGTGAAGTTTGGATTTAAAGGGACACACTTGAGGACCTAGAGGGCCTCATGTGGCCTTTAGACTGCAAGTTCCCCATCCCCGTCCCAGGGGAGTTTCCTGATGTCCAGGTCCCTTTTCTTTCTCTGCTTCACTTTAACTTTACCGTGCTTACTCAGGATCATAGGATTTAATAACGGAAGGAAACAGTGGGATTCCCATTTTATAGATGAGGAAACTGAGTCCCAGAAAAAGAACTGACAGGTACCATCATTATTCCAGTTTCCCAGGTTTGTAATCTCGGCATTATCCGGCACTTCTCACTCTCCTCTCACACATCCACTCAGTCCCCACATCTTGCTGTTTCTACTTATCTTTTCTACCTCGTACTCAATTTCCTTCTTTCCAAGGTTACCACCTTAGTTATGGCCCATGGCATCTCTCACCTAGATTATTGCAACAGCAATAATTATTGGTCTTCCTGCCTCAAGTCTCTCCCCACTCCAATCCATCTAATATTAAGCCTCCAAAGTAATTTTCCTAAAGACAACGTGACTCCCTAGTTCAACCAACTCTAGGGACTCCCTATTAAATCTAGGATATAATATATACCCCTCTGCACAATTCTTAGAAACTTATATAATCTGGCCCCAACTGATCTTTCTAACCTCATTGCACATTACTCCTCCTCCCACACTGTGATCCGAACAAGGTGCCCTATGTTCCTTTGCACTCCTTCCTTGCCTCTCTTCTTGTAACTGGAGTTTAAGAGGCAGCTCAAACCTCACCTACTTGAAGCCTTTTCTCATCCTCCCAATTGCTCTCCCTCCCAAATAACTTTGCATTTAACTACTTCATGCAAATTGCATTTACTAACTTTAAATTGCTGCGGAATCTTTTTAGATGTATTTGTTGTCTCTCCATAACTCCCCTCCCCCATCAAATTGCAAGTTCATAGTGAACAGGGACGGTTTCACTAGTATTTCTATCTCCAGCGCCGGGCGCTAAATAAATACTGGCAAGCGTTGGCTGATTGGTCACACACTAGAGCAGAAAAAGGAGTTGGAACCGGAGGATCTGGGCCAGTGTCAACTCTGGGGCTTACTACCCGTATGATCGACCACAGGCAAATCACAAGCCCTCCGGGCCTCAGTCTCCCCATCTGCAAAACAACGAATTTGCCTACATGACCTCCCAGGACCCTTCCAGCTCTTACATTTTATTCTTCTACCTTAAGACTTCTGGGGTCAGCTAGGACAAAGGAAGGAAGAACGGACAGCCTAAGAAACCGGTCCATCACCGGTATGAAAACATCCGGACCCACAGCCCCGGCGAGGGGCATCCCCATTCCTCGGCAGGGGCTGCTTTGCCACACCTCGCGTTGGGGCCAGAATGGGTCGGAGGTTACTCGGTGCGGGTTCGGGAAGAACCGTGGAGATAAGCAGTGGGGCACGGTGGGGAAGAAAGCAAAGGGTTCAAATTCTGTCTCTGCCAATCGTGTACCCACTGACAACTCGCTCCGCCTCTCGGCTTCCATTTCCTTATCTGTAAAATGATCTCGACCCGCTCTAGATCTAGGAGCCTAAGACCCATTTCCGGGGCGGAGAGGCGCAGAAGGGGACCAATTTGTCTAGGCAGGCAAATCGCGCCCGCATTCCAGAATTTAACCTTAAACTTCACCCTACCCCAGGGAGTCTGCCCGGCGGCGGGGTCCGAAGCGCTAACTACACTTCCGGTCATGCTGCGGAGGTCGCCGGGTCCCTAAGCACACCCCCGGATGTAACGAAATCACTTCCGGGTTCCCAAGGTTCTGCGGCTGCTAAGGTTGGGACTGCTGCCGGCTGGCCGGGGCGGAGAGCGGGCCTCCCTGGGCGCTTGGAGCCGCCTTCGCCGCTCCGCATCCCGCAGTCCGCACGAACCTGACTGTGGGATCCGAGCAGGTATTTCCTCCTGGGCCTAGGCTGCTTGGGAGGCTCCTGGTCTAGGGCCTCCGCCGCCAGGGGCCGCGGGGGCGGGAGGCGCCTGAGGGGGCGGGGCAGCCGCGAGATGAGGGGTGGGGAGGGGGCTCGGGGGCAGCCCCGGGGTGGGGGAGGGGGGCCTGCTCCGGGGTCAGAAGGAGCGGGCGCTGACTCCTGCCTCATTGCTCTCTTCTCTCCTGCCGCAGGGTCTCCCTCTCTCGTACTTCTCCCTCATGGCGGATCCAGCCCCGAACGGCCCCCAAGGGGCGGGCGCCGTGGTAAGTGCTCGGAGGGGTGGGGCGGGGGTGCAGGGGGAGGGGCGTCCCAGGGAGGGAGGGAGGCCTTGTCGGCGCACCCCGGAAGCGTGGGCATTTCAGGCCTGTCAGTCCTGATGGAGGGCTACAGGTGGTGTTCCCTGAGCACTGCTGCTTCCGGAATGGTCTTATCCTGGGTTCCCCTGGAGGGCAGGAGAGGTAGGGATGGAGGAAGAGGAGGAGGAGGAGGGGAAAGCAGGGAAATAGACCAGGAAGAGAAGAAGAGAAACCAGAGGGTGGGAGGAGGGGGGAATCTCGTGGAAAGACCATTGGGTAAGAGAGACCAACCTGTGTTGGAATCCTGCCTCAGAACTTTGTGTGAACTTAGTTCTTATTCTTGGGGCTTAAGCTTCTGTGAAAATAGGAATTTAGACTAGACTGTAAATAGTCTTTATGGCCCAAAGCATAGATACTAGATTTAGGGCTTCATCTAGTCCAGGCCCTCACTTTACCTGTAGACTGCTTAGAGGTAGCTAGGGCAGTGGACAGATCAATGGGCTTAGAGTCGGGAAGATCTGAGTTCAAATCCAGCCTCAGAAATGTCCTAGTTGTGTGACTTTGGGCAAGTCACTTGACCTCTGTTTGCCACTGGAGAATGAAATGGTAAACTGCTTCAGTATCTTTGCCAAGAAAACCCCATGGACAGAGAGGGCCAGGGAGTGGAGGAAGAATGGAACAAACTGAAAAATAACAGCAATTGTAGGAAAGGTTATACCAGGGGCCAGAATTTGAACCCAGGTAGTCTGCCTTCCAAATCCATCACTTATTGATGTGCTACCCTGCCTATGTTAGCAGCACTTCAATCACCTTTTTAAAAAAATTCTGTTGGTTGCCCTCCTGCTTTTCTTCTCCCTGAAAAGCATTGAATGTGAGTGATGTCTTCTTCACTGCCTTTGATAGTCAACAATTTAAGGGGTATGAAGATCATACTATTTGAGATATTATTCCTCTGAATAGAACAAAACACCTGCATTTTAAATAATATCCATTTCAAAAGGAAGAGTTTGTGTTAAGAGGGACTTATGTTAAGGCCTTAGGGCAGCATCTTACATCATCCCTGCGAATTTATCTACTTTTTTAAGTCATCCACTGTTGAAGATAATGATATATAAGAATAACTTAGAACAGGGGTGTTGAGCTCAAAAGAAACAAGGATCACCAAATCATACTATATACAAAACATCCTTGTGGGGTCATAGTGACCTGGAAAACCATACTTGTTTATCTATTTCCTTTATTATACATTAAAATCAAATGAATTATATTTTGATCTTATTCAGGCTGTACTATGGAGTGTCAATGGTTTTAATTAGGGCCTAGAGCCTCCTTTTTGACCCCTCAGATGTTACATTCAGCATAAATGCAGGGTTTTTCAAAAGTCTTATTGAAATTTTAAGTTATTAAAACTTCTATTATTAAGCTTCTAGTCCTCACTAAAATTAATTTTTTTTAAATTAAATCTATTTTATATCCTTCTAGTCCCCCCACTCCATTGGGGGGAAAAAAGAAATATGCATAGTCAAAATAATAAATGTGCATAGTCAAAACAGATTCCCTCACCGATTACTTTCAAAAAAGTATATCTGCTTCTGCACTCTGAATCAGTGACATCTCTGTCAGGAGGGAGATAGCATGCTTCATCATTGCTACTCTGGAATACAATCCAGCTGTCAAAGTTGCTTGTTTTTATAATGTTGCTGTTGTGGTATAAATTGTTCTCTTTCTACTAATTCATTCTTCATCAGTTTAATCAAATCTTCATAATTGTTAGTTCTTATAATACTGATGTTATCATATACATTGTTGTGGTTTACTCACTTGCTTTCCAGGATAGATGGACCTGTTTACAGCTACACTTAGGGCAATAGCGTGCTTGCTTTCCCATACCCCCTCAAACGCTCATTTTCTTTCTTGTCAGCTTTGCCAATCTGATAGGTGTGGGGTGAGATCTCAGAAATACTTTAATTTGTATTCCTTAAATTATTAGTGATATAGAACATTTTTTTCACATGGCTATAAATAGTCTGGTTCTCTTTCCTTAAGAACTGCTTGTTCATATCTTTAGACAGTTTCTCAATTGGGGAATAGCTCTTAATCTCATAAATTTGAATCAGTTCCTTACAGATCTTGGAAATGAGACCTGTGTCAGGGAAACTTGATGCAAAGGTCTTTTTTTCCCCCAGTTCTCTTTTAATCTTAGTTTTATTGGATATGGTTGTTCAGAACTTTTAAATTTTATGTAACCACAATTATCTAAGATTCTTCTGTGATCCTCTATCTTTTATTTGGTCATAATTTTTTTTTTAAAGCAATCGGGGTTAAGTAACTTGCTCAAATGGGAGAATATATGTAAATTCCTTCACAACTTTTAAAGAACTATATGGTTATTATTATTTCCCCTTAATCTTCATTTTTTTTAATTGGAAACTGAAGAAGTGATACAAAGTAGAAGTATAATTTGTACTGATGGGGTGGAATGAAAATTTAAATTCACTTTTGAAGTGCCAAAAAATAAACATCAGATTTAAGCCAAATTTTTGAATGAGGAAAGAAAGAAATTTGCTAGCTAAACTAGGCCAAGATTTGTAAAGGTGGATGCAGAAGTATGGCTAGCCACAAAAGAAAATAAGGGAGTTTGGTTTGTTTTTAGTTAAGCAGGAGATGGACAAGAAAATGGGGAATGACAGGTTGAAGTCTTGGGAGCATCCATCCTTTTTACAAAGTAATATAAGAAGATGATGAGAAATTTGATGATAGAAGAGTCACACTGTTAAAGAGAGCTTAGAAAAATACTTTTAATTACTGTGGAGAGCCCCAGAAATGCTAGTGGCTATTGAAGAATTCCTCTGGTTTGCAGAAATAGGGTTTAGTAAGATTCATTTGAACCAAAGTGTACCAGGTGTTAATGTCTTCCATGTTGTTTTCAAAATCTCTCACAATCTGCAGTTTTCCTGAGCTTAATCTGTTCTTTAAAAAAAATGCAAAATATGAATATTAAATCATGTATTATAGAGGAGGACTTTTGGTCTTTGTTAAAAATTGTAATCTACTTGCCGCTATTATTTCTTATCTAATCAGTTTTCTCCATTTAGTTATAATTTTCATTTTTTGTATTTTGATACTTTTTTATTTTCTTGAAATAATAACATAAAAGCTGTCTTTACTAGTAATATCTATGAATTACTGTAATGTGAAATTTATTTCATCCTGATATACTCATACAAACTTACTGAATATAGTATATGTTTTTTGAAATTGAAAAACTTGGAAGATTTTAACTGGTGTACTGAAGGAAAATTTAAAGGGTAACTTTAAATCATTTTGTTTTGGAAAAATACTACTTTGTCCTAACAGGATGGAACTTTCAGGTTTAATTTACTAAAAATTTTCTTAATTGTTTTTCCTCTTTCAATATAGCAATTTATGATGACCAATAAGCTGGACACGGCAATGTGGCTTTCTCGATTATTCACAGTTTATTGTTCTGCTTTATTTGTTCTTCCTCTTCTTGGGTATGTATTATGTCTGCTTTATTTTGCATGTTTATTTTGGTCATGAATTCAGCAAGTGTTTTTTAAAGCCAACTATTTTTAAAGAATTTCTAGGTATCTTTGGGGATATAAGGATGAATAAACCAATCTCTGCTCTCTAGGGGCTTAAAATCTGGTCATTTTTTAAAAATTTAGGTAGATTGTATTCTTTAGTTTTTTAGGAAACTAATGTTATAAGCAGAAATGTTTTGGTTGAGTCAGGTAATGAGTTTCAGCTGTTAAAACTTTGTTTTATTTAATGGTTAGAAAGACTATTTTCTTTATAAAACCTGGTAGCTGCTGATAAGCATTTGTATGAAGTGAGGCTGCTTTTAATAATATCTGAAGAATATTTATAAAGTAATCTCATCCATCATTGGTAAGCAGTGGATTTGAGTGTTGTGCAATTATGATGCAATTCCCCATTGAGGAAGATTCGAGGTGGTTGTTTGTATTGTATGATAATTTTTCCTTTGGTAATTTGCAGGTTGCATGAAGCAGCCAGCTTTTATCAGCGTGCCTTGCTGGCAAATGCTCTCACCAGTGCTCTGAGGTTACACCAAAGATTACCACACTTCCAGTTAAGCAGGGCTTTCCTGGCCCAGGCTTTATTAGAGGATAGCTGCCACTACCTTTTGTATTCTCTCATCTTTGTCAACTCTTACCCAGTTACAAGTATCCTTATCTACAGTTTTTACCTTGAACTTTAGCAGTATGATCTATATGACAGGGCTCAACAAATCCTGGATGCTAGGTTATCATGGTACCTAATCAATAAGTATTCATTTCACCCAGTATTTCCCATAGTAATATGTGATTGTATTAATTTATGAGTTTCAGTATTATACCTCATGTGTTAGAACTTTTGAACATTCAGGTTGTTGCTAGTTTGTCCTGGGGTTCTAAGGAATCAGATGTCTGTGGTATTAGATGGGGCTTCTTGGCTTTGCCTCCCTCTCCTGCCTGCTGACTTGTTCCAAGGAAGATTCATCCATAGTCCCTTGTCCTAGATCATCTCCTTCCCTGGCACAGAGAAAACCCAGTGACATTTCTGGTTAGCTAGGTGGCACAGTTATAATCAAGTGCCAGGCCTGGAAGCAAGACTCATTTTCCTCAGTTCAAATCCAACCTCAGACACTTACAGCTGCATGACTCCAGGCAAATCACTTAACTCTCTTTGCTTCAGTTTCCTCATCTGTAAAATGAGCTGGAGAAGGAAATTGCAAACCACTCCAGTATCTCTGCCAAGAAAACCTCAAGATGGGGTCACTGAAAAATGGCTGAACAATAAATAGCAACACATAACAGTGTAGCGTAATGTACTCTAGTACAGTTGACTGATTTAAGAAATTCTTGTGATTTTTGTTTCTTTTTGTTCACATTAGACTCCTTGTTTCTCTGTGGTTTGGATTAGCCAAATCATTCTTTGAGGCCAACTAGGTTTGAAACTATAGTAGTTTGTTGTTGTTGTTGTTGAGTCATTTTTAGTTATATCTGACCCCGTTTGGGGTTTTCTTGGCAGAATTACTGGAATGGTTTGCTATTTCTTTCTCTATCTCATTATAGTGATGAGGAAACTGAGGCACACAGGGTTAAATGATTTACCCAAGGTCACACAACTATTAAGTATCTGAGGTCAGTTTTGAATTTAAGAGGAATCTTCCTTACTCCAAGCCTGGCATGCTATCCACTGTGCCACCTAGCTGTAACCTACACTGGAACCATCCTTGAATAGAAAGGTCTCTTAAGGCACCCAAAGAAGTATATGTCATTTTATTGATCATTAGAGACAAAACTTTATTCAATATGTACAATAGATCTTGTGACATAAATAAGTCTGACCTTAAAAGAATGATATCTGCTTTAATCTTTCCTTTTTATAGATACCAATGTTTAGTTATAAAAAAAAAAATTTAAGCACTACTAATATACTCAAATTTTGGATAATCTAGGTTTGTATTTCTATACTTGTTTTTGTTTTTTCTTCCCTTTGGCTCTGGATGGGATGATCATTTGAATATAATTAGCTGAAGTATAAATTGTCTTAAACTATTTGATGAATCTTAAATATTCTCCTTAATTCCTTACTTCAGTGAGTATCTTTCCAGTCTTGTTATTCTCTTTACTTCATGCTGCTACATATACAAAAAAGGTTCTTGATGTAAGTATGTCACTTGATAAAATTTTAAAATCTCATTGTAGTTAATTTTTTTATATGTAAGAATACTAAGGCATTTTAGCAGTTAGGATGCCAAGCAAATTTCTGTTTCCATTTATCTCTACTATTAAATTAGGTGATAATTTAATGATTGTAATTTTGACTTTTTCATGATTGTTGTTGAGAAAAATGACACTTTGTTCCAAAACTTTATGATCTCTGTTTCATAATCCTAGGGTTTTTTTGGACCCTTATTCTCCTTCAGCTCTGATGTGCTGGATGGTCTAGGTTCTTTACATATTTTTTTTTCTTTTTGGTGGGGGGAGGGATTGGGGTTAAGTGACTTGCCCAAGGTCACACAGCTGGTTTTTGTGTTAAGTGTCTGAGGTCACATTTGAACTTGGGTCCTCCTGACTCCAGGGCCAGTGCTCTATTCACTGTGCCACCTAGCTGCCCCTGGGGTTCTTTATACATTGATATTTAGACCTGCTTCTGTTTTTTTCTTAAAGGTGGAGAATGACATATAAACCTGGCATTTTTTATGCCTATTTTGGAGCATAAATGCTCTAGAGTGAATAAAAGTCTCATTTCTGTATTGTGCTAGGGTTTTTTCCTATTCTTATAGTCACTGTGATTCTGCAAAAAGAATGGTAATTGGACTAGGTAATATCCTAGTCTGTAAGGTTTTTGTCATTATTGTTTTAAATCTGGTCCTGTGATTTAATTAATGTTGGGAATACCCAGTGTGGAAACTTCCTTCACCAATGAACTCTGAATCCATTTGTAAATTGAATCTTAGATCATTATCTTAGGGGCACTGAGAAGGTAAAGTGACATGCCCCTATTCACATAGCATATCAGAGTCAGAATCTGAACCTTTTTCTGACCCTTTATCCATTCATTGACTCTTTTGCAAGGTGCTTTGTAAACCTTAAATTACAATATAAATGTGAGGCATCCTTATTTACACAATTGACTAGCAAAATTGTCACATTTTTAACCCATTTAACACCACTTGATCTTAATATAGTAAGGGAAATTATCATCAGCTTTGTACATTAACTTGCTGTCATCTGAGGGGAACAGAAAATCTAAAAACATTGAAAAAGAAAAACATTTTGGGAAGTTCTCATTTTTTGTTTACTTTTAAAGTATATAAAATGTCCTTAAAACAATAAAAACTAAAAGCACAGTATCTTTTAGAAGTTTTATTTATTTTGAGGTTTATGGGCATTATTGGATAGTTGAAGATTATAGAACTAAATAAAATTGTCTTTGGTAAAAGACACATTTGAAGTAAGCCTCTTTCTGATGTTACCAGTTGTTGATAAGTATCAGATACCCCTATTTGTACATAGTTGGCATGTTTATACATATATTTTAAAATTCTTGTTGGCGATTTTTCATTTTTTTATGCCATGTCACTTCCCAATAAACTGTTCCTCTTATAGAGACCTTGTTTATAACAGAACAGTTAAGCAAAGCAAACTACCATGTAACTTTAAATGACATCATATCTAACAACTTGCAACTATAGTTTTACCATCATCCTCCTAAGAACACAGAAGTGTATAGTGCATCTAGAACTCTGGAGGGCAAGATTAGATATATGTTATCTGAATTCTGATGTCTTTTAGAAGTGTTTTCCTTTACATTATTAATTGTGACTTTTATAAAGGATTGGGAAATCAAATAATGTTTTGCAGTTTCTAATTTGCCTTTTTTTTTTTTAAGGCAAGGGGTTCAAATAGTTTGCCTCTACTGAGATCTATTTTGGAAAAATTAAATGCTAATCAACAGAACATTCTGAAATTTATTGCATGTAATGAAATTTTTTTGATGCCTGCTACAGTTTTTATGCTTCTCAGGTAAGAATACAAGTACTCCATTTGATTCATTATTTTTAGGTTAATGGTATTAAGTAATTGATAAACAGAGGCTAATGTGTTACTGTTATACTTGATAGATGTTTTTTAAGCACCCACTGTGTGTCAGCTGCTCTGTGATAGGTACTTGGGATACAAGGACAAAAATGAAGTGGTCACTGCCCTAGATGAACTTAAATCCCATGTACACCTATGCATGTGTCTTTTTCTTTCCTGTTGGCTAATTTCTAAGAGAGATTAAGATATTCCATAGTTTGTGTTTTGCTCTTTTTGGAGCAGTATGTTCTTCCTATAATAATGTAAGGCCATTTATTCTTTTCCCCTGAGGATAGAAATGCTGTTCACTATTACTTGCCTATACATTATCCTTTCATATACCTGAAAACTCTTCATATCTCCTTCAGTCTTTTTCAAACTAAGTGATAAGCCAGGAGGTAGCCTTGGATTGGTAGTCAGCAAACTGAGGTTCTAGTCTCTTTCTGTGACTTCAGGCAAATGTGACTTCAGGCAAATCTTTTCATGCATTTAAGTAATTTCATTCCTTCCTTATTAATTATTAGATGCAAAGTTGAAGGTCATGACAGTCAATGGTGAAGGCTTCTATTATATCTTCCTGCTTCTTTTCAATTCAATTAGGCAAGCATTTGTTTGTATAATCTGAAAACATGGTTCCTCATTCTGAGGAATTTAAGATTACTTCTGCTTATTCCTTAGATTTCCCAATTCCTAGGTTTGGTTATTTTTTTTTCTGTGAGTTGTTTCATTTTGTTTAACTGGGTACAAGATGTAATGTCAGATAAGGAAATAGTTTTAACTTGTGCCTATGTCAGATTTCCAAATCTAAAAATATTATTTTGCTTAATAAATAGCAGAATTTAAGATAGTCCTCATAGCAATTCAGCCTTTAAATAGTTAAAACATATTTTTTCATCTCGTATGAAGTGAACAGATGTTCTACTAACCTTTCTTGCTTATAGACTATCATTGTCTTCCATACAATAAGAAAGGGAATAAATTCTTATTCAACACCTAATATGTCTTGGACATGTACTAAGCACTTTACAAATATCTCATCTCATTGCTGTCATACATCTTAATTAGAAGAATTTATGCTGAGTAATATTATGGTTTTGACTAAGAGGATAGATAATATTTGGCCCATTAACTAAAGGAAATGCTAAGCAGTATGTTTCCTTGACCATGCTGCTAGTCTCTGTCTGTCCGTCTCTCTCACTCACACCCACTCACTCATATAGTAAAAGATAAAGAGAATACAAGGTCCTTCTGTGCTCATTCTTTGGTGACTAAGAAAAGTCCTTGATTTAGCTTGGTAAAACACCATCTTACAGGGTTTCATTTAAAGGATAGGTGTATGCGTATGTAAAAGTTGTGTGTGTATATACACACATATGTATCTAAGTCTGTCTATATATCTGTGTTTCCATGGTGGGCATTATACTGGTAATATTTGCTTCTTTTGAAACTTTGATGAATCTGTGATCTTCTTGATTAGGTCTTCCCTCCAAAATTGCACATTGCAACCCATTCATACCTTTTCTTTTTTGGTCATTCTTGTCTATGTTCTCCTCTAAATCCACTATTCAATATCCCAAATGTGGTCATCAAACTTGTGGAGATATTAAAGATCTCCTGGTTATTTTGTAGATACTAGTAGAGTGCATAAGCTATCCACTTTTTTTTTTCTTTTTGGAGGGCAATTGGGGTTAAGTGACTTGCCCAAAGTCACATGCTAGTGAGTGTGTCAAGTGTCTGAGGCCACATTTGAACTCAGGTCCTCCTGACTTCAGGGCCAGTGCCCTATTTACCACGCCACTTAGGGGGCCCCCCCCCTTTTTTCTTGATATATGATTTGCCCACTTCCTATTCCAGTCCACATCTCTGATCTCTTTTACACTACTTCTTTTCTTTGTTCTTTATTGATGAAATGTCACAGTCTGCTTATTTCTACTTTGTTCTTTTATACTTTTATACTCTACTGCATATTTCTACTTTGTTCTTTGGATGACTCATAGGTTAGATACCTGTGCTGTTTTGTGATTTAAAATCATATAACATCCTCACAGAAATATTGATAAAGATATACATTATTAAATATGTAAAGTTATAAAGATGAATTTTTGATTTAGAGAGAAGTTTGGGATCATTAAAACTGCTGAACAAATGGTACGTATTTTCCTCTCTTGTACCAACTCTTCAGCCAAAATGTGTTAAATAAAGTATGAGGATACAGCAAAATGTTTGATAGTGAAATAGAATGAATTTAATCATATTATATATTCATTACATTTGGGTTTTTGTTATTTTATTCTAGTGGGCAAGGAAGCTTACTCCAGCCTTTCATATACTACAGATTTCTTACTCTGCGATACTCCTCCCGAAGAAATCCATATTGTCGGTAAGATAACATCATACAAAAGACTTTAGACTTACCTTTAAGGAACAAAGGCACCATAATCCTTAGCTTTATATATTCTCTATGATCTAATACATAGCTGCCATGTTAAAATTTAGAAATAGTTGAAATTTACTCTTAAATTTAAGAAAATTTTAGTATATTTTTATTGCATAAGTGTGGCTTGCATTATTAGCTGCATAATATTTTTACAAAGTGCACTAAATGTCTTGTTGTGCAGGAGGCCCTGTATTCTTGAAGGCTTTGTCTCAGGAGGGAGCATAAGCTCTGACTGGTTCTTCCAAACTTGAAAAGCTTTGTGTCTTGCAGTGAATTATGTGCCTGTTGTTGGTTGGCCGCCTAGGTTTAGAGAGACTTATCCCTAGGCTGTAGTTTATCATGGGGTGAATATTTTTGGCCACAGGAACTGACAAAGACTCTGCTAAACTGTGTTAGTGAAGGGAGCAGACACATATACTCATGATGAAACTAGGGATCTTGTGGAGGGCTCAAGTGTCACATTTGTTGTAGTCTGAAGTCAAAGGAACAAACATGAATCTGTTTATCTGCTATGTGAAAGAACCAGAACTATGGCACAAAGATGATGAGACAGTTCCCAACCTCAGTATAGTTTTACAAATGAGGCACACACGAAAAGTCAGGTAACCATATTGTAGAGAAATCACTGCTCAGTGCAGAATAAGCAGTGTTTCAGGTAATTGCCCAGTAAATAGCACAGGCAATGAGTGCTAAAGGGGCCTTCACAAAGGAGCAGCAAATTGACTGGACCCCAGGAAATGCAGAATTTAGATGGGGGGGGGGGGAAGAAAACATTTGAAATTGGAAAGAAACCTAGAAAGATAAGTTGGACTCAGACCTTGTGAGAGTCCTGAATGTTAAGCTAACAAGTTCAGGTTTTACCCTGTGGATATTTAGGATCTATTTAAGGTATCTGGGGAAGGATGTAGTTTTGGAGTTGTAAGAACCTAGCTAATAGTACCTGGATAGTGAATAAGTACTCAGCCCTACTCTACCTCCCTTCTCTATCTCCCCTCTACCATGTACAAAAGCTTCCCTATAGTGATACATCATGTTCCCCTTAGCGTGGAAATAACAGACTTGCACATTATTTATGTGCTGTTGGTTTCATTTATACAGCAATGTCTGCAGGGATACCCATTCTACCACAGGTCACAGGCTGTCTTTGGCTCCCTGGAGGGAAGGTCTCCGGTTTGTGTAGCCACTCACTGATGGAAAACAGGGAGTGTTGGTGGATAGAGACTGCACATGGGCTGTCTCGATCTCTCTTCTTCTATCCCCTTGTTAATTTTGAAGATGAAGGGGTATTTTTTTCTTTGTTCCTGATCTGCGTTTTGAGGCATTTGAACATCATAGTGGGTTAAAAGGGTGAAGAATACTGGCTGGCCTGTGCTTAGTTTATTAGGCACTTGCATACTTATCACCTACAGCCTGCACTTACATAAACCTTGAAGGGCCCCTTATCTCCTATGTACATAGAACTTTACAGAGCTCATAAATGTGATAGGCAGGTAAAAGCATTATAGTGTATTTCACACAGTGGTGTATGGATATTTTCTCTCTTTACAGGAAGCATGTACTTGTAGTTGCACTACACATATGTTTCAAATTCACAGCACAACTTTCGTAATTATACACCTGGCTTTTATGAGGTGGCACCTAGATTGAGTGCCAGGCCTGGAGTCAGGAAGACCTGAGTTCAAATGTAGCCTCAGGCAATTATTAGCTATATGACCCTGGACAAGTTCCTTAACCTTTATTTGTTTTGGTTCCTCAACTTTAAGATAGGGATACTAAGAGCACCTAGCACGGTGCCTTGGAAATAGTAGGTGCTGTGTATATGCTTATTCCTATCCTTTCTCTTCTAATGGCTTTTCTCTCCACCTTCATACAGATTGACATAAAGCATTTGAAGATCATTGCTTTGATAGTGTACAGGTCACACAGCTTAGGCTCTCCACCTAAGTATAAGGTGACCAGGACTTGAGCTAACAAATAAATTACTAACCAAAGTTGTAGTAAAACAAATAAAAAAGATGTCATGGCTTCATTTTAAATGTTACTCAACTACCAGTATTGATCTATCATTTTCTTCTTAAGTATTAATTAGTTTAGTTTAATGATTTGTTTTTATATATTCTAACCAAAACCCTATGAGTTTGTAAAAATTGCCACCAAGTCTTTTTATACTTGCCAGTTATATATCCAGGCTCATCCATTATCCAGAAATCCACATCATTAAGCTAATAGTATTTCCTATAGTGTCAAAAAGACTTCTTTTGTGTTGCAGCATGTTGGGCTTGTTTTTTTTTAAGCCATATTGACTCTTGAAGAGTTTCTACCCTCCCTATCTTGTTATGTTAATATATGTCCCCTCTGTTTTCCTGATTTAGGGCTCACTTAGCTGGCGGGTAGTCTCTGCCAAGCTCCTAACGTGAGCTTTATGTAGCATTGTTGTTGCAGGCTTTTATGACTGTGTGCAGGCTCTTATTTCTTTGTAACTCCCCTTCATTATTGAGGCAATTAAATTTTTTCCAAAGGTTTGCCTTCTTCAATTATTTTTTATTATTTTATTTATTATTTATTTATTTTTTTATTGCCTTCTTCAATTCTTCATTATCTTGTTAATTTTAATAGGTATGCTTTCTGCAACCATTTCTCTCTACATACTTACCCTTTAGTCATTTAGACAGATCAGAAAAAAATTGTGGTTATATAATGAAATGAAGGAGACTGATAAGGCCTGAGCTAAAGGAATAGTAGCTAATGTCTTCTAATAAACTACTTAAAGTTTACCTGGAAACAAATTTCTATGAAAATTTAAGATAGTGGGAAAAGACAGTTTATTGAAAACCTCCGAAATGTCAGTAGACACATAGGAACAATTTGTGGTTTTTCTGAACTCTAATAGTTTTGATACCTTAGCAAAAGCACCTACTTCACAGTATTCTTCCAAGGTAAATTAAAGACAGTATCAATAATTTTATGACAAATAAATAATTTATATAGACAATCTTTGTGACTTAGCCTGGTAGGAAAGATCAAGACCTAAGGGTCCTGAATCCATACCCCTTGCTATTTCCAACAATTACACTACAGTTATAATAATAATAAATGACATTTTTATAGCATAAGAGTGAAAAAAAAGCACTTAATTTTTTTCACTCATAGAACAGGTTTTATTTACACAATAAAAAAGTGTAGAAAGGGATCTTCTTAACACTTAACATTTTGCAGCATGACCTCTGACCTCATCCCCACTTCTACTAGTGATTTCTTCATTGCCACATCCAGTGGCTTTGTCTGAATGAATGTCGTCAATCAGTAAGCATTCATTAAGTGTGTACTCTGTGCCAGGTACTGTGCTAAGCTGGGGATACAAATAGAAAAGTAAGACAGTCCCTTCATTCAAGGGGCTCATGTTCTAATGGGGGAGACAGCCCTCAGGGTGCCTGTTGCTTCATTTAAACTGCCTTGCCTGTGGGGGTGACTTGGCTTCTTTTCCACAGAAGTTGCTCACCCTGATGAGGGCAGTGAGAGCTTTGATAGAAGCAGCAATGGTGGCCTGGAGGATCCTGCTTTCTTAATCTTTATCCTTTGACACTGTCTTTACTCTGTACATTTCCATGAAAAATACTTTATTTGGGGTCTCCTCCTATCAGACCACTCCTTAGTTGTCTTTGCTGAAGTCAAAGTCACATTCACATCACACCCCTGAATGGTGGGTGTCCCCAAAGCTCTGTCCTGGGGCCCTTTGTCCCCTCAGTACTCTTTTGCTTGGTGATCTCATCAGCTCCCATAGATTCAATTATCATCTCTAAGCTGATAAGATTCCCAAATCTTTTTATCCAACCCTAACCTCTCTCCTGACATCCAAACTCATCTCCAGCTGCATTATTGACATCTCAAACTGGATATTCCTTAGGTATCTTGAACTCAGCATATCTAAAATTGAATTTTTTATCTTTACTCCAAACTCTCCCCTCTTCTGAATCTCCTTATTATTATTGAGGCTATCACTATGTTCCTAGTCACAGGCTCACAAGCTAAGATTCCTTATTTTTCTTCCCTCTTCTCACCTATCCAGTCTGTTGTTAGGTCCTGTTGATTTTACGTTTACAACATCTCTCACATTTGATCCATTCTCTCCTTTGACATCGTTTCCACCCTGGTAAAAAGCCCTCGTCACCTCACAGCTAGATTGTTATTAGTGGGTTTGCCTCCCTCAAATCTTTCTCCACTCCAGTCATCCTCCATTCAGCCACCAAAGTGATTTTCCTAAAGTGAAGGTCTTAACTGTTGCACCCCCTTCCCCCACTCAGTAACCTCCAGTGACTTCTTGTCTCCTCCAGGATCAAATACAAAATTGTCTAGCATTCAAAACCCTTTATAACCTCTATATCTCCCTACCTTTCCAGTCTTCTTATCCTTCACATACTTTTCCATCTGGTAACACTGGCCTCCATCCTGTTCCTTGAACAAAATGTTGTTTTACTCAACTCTGGGCATTTTCACTGGTTGTCTTCCTTGCCTGGAGAGCGATAATGCCCTCTCCTTTCTTCTCTGGCTTCCTTCAAAATCAGCAAAAATCTCTACAAGAAGTTTTTCACAGCCTCTCTTAGTACTAATGCCTTCCCTCTGTTATTATCTCCAATTTATTCTTCTAGATCTTGTTTGTAAATAGTGGTTTGCTTGTCTCCTCGTTAGACTGAGTTTCTTGAGATCAGGGGACTGCCCTTCTTTGTATCCTATTGCTTAGCATGGTGCCTCGCACCAATAAATGTTGGCTGCCTCATTGATTTATGTGGATCTGTGGAGAACCAAGAGAACCCTTTCCCATTCCTCAAGATCAGGCATAGTCCTGGTTGCCCACAGCATTGGCCCAAGAGAAGCTTGACAGCTTCCATGGAGCCTTCTGTGTCTGCTGGCACCAGCCTCTTTTAGGAAGTCTCTCATTGGTATGTCAGTTAGGTCAGTGTCAGCCACAGTGGCTTCTATTTGCTGCCCCATACTCTATCTCCTCTTATTTTTTCCCTTTCTTGTATTTATTTAGCATTTAATTTTTCTCCAGTTACATGTAATTTCCTGTTTCTTTCCAAATCCACACAGCTCCTGCATCTTTCCAGCATTCTTTCTCCTTTATTTTTTCTCCTCTGTTCTGTCTGCCTCCTTCATTCCCTGTACATTCTTCTCTACAGACCCTCATATGACTTATCAAAGCCAGAAGACCCTTCTATAGCACATGAGAGGCTGGATAAGAAGGGATAGATAAAAGTCCTCTCAATTTACATGCCCACTGTAGCCCACACCCTAGCTGTAATATATAATGGGTCAGGAGGAGCCCTGGAATGGACAGCCCCTCCCCCCAAAGAAGGAATCAAAGATAACTCTTCAGATACCTGGGTACTGACCAATGACACATGAAGGTGGTTTCCAAAATAGACTTTAAAATTTTAATAAGTTGCAAAATTTGAAATTAAGCAAATGAGACAGGCTACTGGCTTGTTAAAAAGCACTTTACATACATTATCTCACTTGAGATAATTCTATGAGGGGTGTCTATTGGTATTATTATACCCATTTTGCATATATAAAACTGAGTCTCTGATTTCCTAGCTAGTAAAGTATCAGAGGTACTCTAGGTCTTCTAAACGCCTATATTCTGCCCACTATTTTGCATTAGAGTGTTCACTGCAGAAAAATGATGGACTAGGTAGAAGATGCCGTTAATTTTTATGGAAGGAAAGCAGTAAAGTAAATTTTAAAAGGAACTTTTCACCTCACTCATTAGGAACTCCTGAAATTATATTCTCTAGCATTTCTGAACACCAAAAATTCATAGAAGTTATACAATTTGAATAGAAAACCTAATTGATTTTTTGCTTTGCTTTTCTTCCTCATCTCACCACTTACTCCCTTGTATTCAGGAGCTTTAGATGCTTTTAATCCAACCTTTCCTAGGCAATTGAGATAAAAGAAGCTTAGATTTTGAGGATTTTAGTAGCGTGGTTTTTTTTAATGTGTTTTCCCTAGAATACATTTTTAAAAATTATTTTATATGTGAGGAGAATCTTAACAATTGAAAATTTCCTATTTGTTTTGTACTTGCTATAATAATGTTGCTTTGTGTTTATGTTTATAAAAGAAAATAATCTTATCTTTCAGGACCTTATTTAATGAACTGAGGATTGTTGTTGAACATCTAATAATGAAACCTGCATGTCCACTATTTGTGAGAAGACTGTGTCTCCAGAGCATTGCTTTTATAAGCAGATTGGCACCAACAGTTGCATAGTTTAACATATGGTTAAATTATATGTAACATGAACATTGTAAGCAGTTGGTACTTCTGCAGGTGATTGTAAATGCCAGGTATTACACTGATTTTGGTCTAGGTTGTGTAATTTCTCTTTGTAAAAATGTTTAATTCTGTAGTACGTTAAATCAAGTCTTTTTGGTTTTTGAGAAAAACATTGTGCTCATGATATAAGTAGGTTTGCATTTTATAGGCAAAAGTCTATTAAGCTAAAGACAAAAAGTTTAAAATAACGAAACCATGCCTAACACCACCAATTACATAAATTTCTTATCCAAAAAGTTGCTAATTTCTTTCATGCCGGCTCCTGTTAGCTATACTTTGCATGTGATGCAAGCTCCTGATTTAGCCCCCAACTTAATATTTGTGGATATGTTGAGACAGTATTCTTTCTTCCATTTGATAATTTCAATCAAAATAATTTTAACAGAAGTAGTGGAACTGCTTATATTTTAAAACTTCATCTAAACAAATTGACTGTATTCTGTTTTATGGAATAAATTTCTTTAGCCCACAATTTAGAAGAGGGTTTTGTTATACTTTAATGGCTAGTCCTTCTTTGTCTTGTTAAAAATTTGGGTAATTTTGACTATAAAAAATTCAACCAATAGCTTTGTTAGATATGTGGTTGTAAAATCATTTCATTTGCATTATCATTTTGGACAGGTCCATAGGTATGTATTGTAAGGTGCAATCTTCCATTCATTTGATCCTTTGACTAGAATTTGTCAAAGAATTTGAATAGGTTAGGATTCTAAAACTAAAACAAAATCTTGTTCCTCTTTCTTATACATGTGGTGATACTTCAGGTATTATCTTTATAGAATCTCATAATCTAGATTCTAAACTGCCAACTTTCTTGGTTTCTTAGGCTTGAATTTACATAAAAGATTGCAACTATTGAGACACCACATCAAATAAATGCCTTTAAAGCTGAAGATTAATTGTAAACTTGAGTTACTATGCTTGCTGACTTATTCTGATGATAATGAAGTTTATGCCATATAGATTTTATGTTCATCCAGCAAACCTGATTAAAAAGTTACATGCGAACGTTACAAAATGATACAGTACGTATCCTTTCTCTGTAATAGGTAAATTTTGGAGAGTTGGATACAGTATACAACTGTGACTTTATTTGTATGAATTGTTAAATCCTGTTCATTGAGCCTCACTGAATTCCTTTATAAAACTCATTCTGATTTTTATTACTGTTGCATGATTGGAAAATATTTAAAGTATTGCAAAACTTCAGTGGTCCAAAGTAGGGTATATTAGTTCTTTGTAACTAGTATTTTTTTTTAATGTGTGCATGTAATTTAGACTTTATCAAAATACATTCATTAATAACTTGTCAGTAACCATCAGTTGTCCGTATTGCAGGCAATGTTTTTAAAATGGACTAGAATAATTCTGTTTGATTGCTCTTATTTTATTTGATTGAGCTCACTTTAATCAACTATTTATGAAAGTTATCCACTAAGTTGGAGAAGCAACTGCATAACACAGTTGATCTTTTTTGTGACTATCCTTATCATCACTGTATCTGTAATCTGATGGTTTTATAACTAAAATTTCTATAGCAATAAAGTGAATGTAAAATCAAATTAACCTGTACATTCCTTTCTAAGAATTTTTGTTTCGTTTTAAATGTTCTTTATTAGATCAGAATAAATAATATTTATTTGACAAGAAAGGAAATAGATTGTTTAAAATCCATGCATAATTTTAATTTTATGATTTGTGTGTTTCATTTCTACCATGGAGCATGCTTTAATTCTCATGAACTATAAGTAAAATGTGGTTTAAAACAGGTATCCCCACTTCTTTATTTTGAAGACGATTATGCTCAGAAATAATGGAAAAAATAGGAAGTATTTTCTGTCGTCGATAAAGACAATTATAACATTAAAACTAGAAGTGGCGGGTGTTTATTTTAAGTAGCCTAATGATTGTCAGACCCAATGGTTACTACAGTCAGTTGTTATCTCTTGTATGCTTGTTTTAGGCTAAGTAGAAATCCAGGTTTGTTTTTAAACCTTATTTTCATTTATAGATAACTATGTTAAACTTCTAGAAAGTATTGATACAGACAACATCAGAATGATAATTTGCATAAAATACCTTTTGTTTTCCTTGTGATCACAAAATTTTTATTGGCCTGAAGGACTGCCAATGAGCAACCAACAGAGATAATTTTCTTCTCTAGGAAAAGATGCTTTGTAGAGACTTCCAGAATGGGCAAATTCTGGTGTGGCCAGCATCCCCACAGATTTTATACGTAATAGCCCTTCATAAAATAATTTTTAATAATTGTGTATAGGCTAGTTAGATAAGTCTACCTCATACTCAGATTAGTCCAGAAGTTGAGCAGCCAACTGATTCAAACCCCTCCCCCCCAGTATATATTAAACAATTGTATTATGTGTGACAACTGATTAGAAACCATAGGATTACATAATGGAAATTTAGCATCCGTAATTTAGGCTCTGCTGCAAGAGAAATAGATATTTCAAAGTGAAATTGGTATTTGTCACTGGGTAGTTGAACTTGTTCGAACATTTTTTTAACAGAAATGAAAAGTGTTCAGAATAACTGCCTCTTCCTTTTCTGATCTCACTTTTGTTAGAAAAATACCCAGCAGTTTCTTTAATGTTCACCACAAGGTCCTGCTTCTGGTCCCTTTGGAGGGGGTCAAAGTATTAAAATTATACTAAAATCTGAATAATCAAAAAACCAAATTTCTTAAATCCAGTTTGGACTTGGAGATTCTTGGAATCATATTTATTGTGGTAGAATTTGAGGCAGGTAGGCCTTCTTGAAAAACTAAAGTCAGGTGCTTTTATTTCCTATTCATTCAAAGATTGAATGTTTTAGGATCTTCCACATAATGTGACACAAATATACAAGTCTAAATTTAAAGCAGAGAATACTCAACACTCATCTGACTTTCTTGCACTATTGAGGCACTACTGTCATCCTAGTGACCCTGGTTTGCAACCTAAGTTACTTGCGGCTCCTCATTTGCTCTCATTTAACTCGTGATAGTCTATAGTCGAATCTTGTCATTTAGACCATCACAAGATTGCTTATTATATATGTTGCTTCTCTCCACTAACCAAGCCACCATGTTAATTTAGGCATTTATAACCTCTTACTTCAGCTATTATAACAGACTTCTAATTGGTTTCCCTGCTTCAAGGCTTTCTTCTCTCTGATCCATCTTCCACTCAGCTGCCAAAGTGATTATCCTAAGTGTAGAACTGACCATGTAACTTCCTTATTCAGTAAACTTCGCTATTACCTATGAGCAAAATGTAAAGTAAAAATAGTCATTTAAAGCCCTTCGCAAAATGGACCCTCCCTACCTTTCCAGTCTTCTTACAAATAATTCACTTCTATGCATTCTGTGATCCAGCCTACTTTCAGTTTCTTGCTCATGACTCTCCATGTCTCATCCAGATGCCTTTCCACTGGCTATCCCTCATGCCTTACTGGAAAGCTCTCCCTTCTCACCTCTATGTCTCAGTTTCCTTGACTTTCTTTTTATGTCCCGTTTTGCTCTGAGATTACCATCCATCAAGTCTGTATGTATGTTGGAAACTATTGTTTCTCCTATTAGAATGTAAACTCCTTGAAGTCAGGAATAGTGCCTTTTTTTTGTATTTCTCTAAACTAGAAGCAATTCCTGGCAATGTAGGAAAGATAAATGCCTATTGATTGACATATAGCTAATATTTACAAAGAATCAAAGGAAACCACCCCAGCCACACCTAAAAAACCCTTGCCCCCAGTACTAGAGATTAAATGATTAAACTAAATATACAAAGAACATAAATAATGGCAATAATGAAAATAAAAATGAACTTGAAATGGAAAGAGTAGAAGCTGGGAAACTAAATAAAAGACAGTATTTTAGCTCACAGAAATCAATTTTAGTAGAATTTTTAGTTTTGAGTTGGGAACCCAAATTATTGATATCAAGGATTTGGTTCTGCTGAGTTAATTGAAACTACTGGCCTGTACCTCAGGCTTCCCTAGTGTCAAACTTCCCAACCTAATTTAGAATGGTTGTGATAAATATTTATTGGGAAATGGGGCGGCCAGGTAGCACAGCGAGTAAGAGCACCGGCTTGTGTTGAGAAGACCTGGAGATCGAATCCTGGGCTCAGACACTTAGCACCCACCCAGAAACACCTGGCTGTGTAACCTTGAGCAAGTTACTTAACCCCAATTGCTTAGGGGTGGCCAGGTGGCTCAGCGAGTAAGAGCACCGGCTCCAGTGTTGGGATGACCTGGATCAAATCTGGGCTCAGATACTCAGCACCACACCCAGAAATATCTGGCCGTGTAACCTTGAGCAAGTTACTTAACCCCGATTGCTTTAAAAAAAAAAAAATATTTATTGGGAAATCTCAAAGGAAAATTCAAAGTGCTATATAAACAGTAATCTTTACAATTCAGTAGGTGGCACCCTTTCCTTAGCTAGTTTATTAGATGTCTTTGAATCTGGAGTTAGAGGGTTATTAGTTAATGCCATGGTGGAGGCTACCTGAACTTTGTATCTGTTTTACTCCCATCTTAAGTGGCCAAACTATCTTAATTTGTGAATCACAAAACTATTTCTACTGTTATCCTGTGTGTCTTTAGGATTAAGTAGAAAATGCCTCCAGCCTTGCTTTCCAGGCTTATTGTACATTACACTTACTTACACACTCTTCATCCTAGCCAAAATGACTTACTTGCTACCTCTCTATATGGGACTATATCACCCATCCCTGCCTTGGCATAGTAGAACCCTTTGTGCTTTTAATGCCATCTCAACACTGACTCAGAATCCCTAGCTTCCTTCAAGATTCAAGGGAGCTGGGGCGGCTGGGTAGTACAGTGAGTAGAGCACTGGCCCTGAAGTCAGGAGAACCTGAGTTCAAATTTGGCCTCAGACCCAACACTTAACTAGCCATGTGACCTTGGGTAAGTCACTTAACCCCAATTGCCCTCCAAAAAGGAAAAAAAAAGATTCAAGGAAGCCTACCAAGCCTTCCCAGAAATTACTTTGTATGGATTTTGCATTATGTATTGTACACTGCTTAGTTTTTGTTCCCCCCCTGCCCCCAAGTGAATGTAGGTTCATTGAGGGCAGAGACCATTTGTTTTCATTATTCAGTGCAAAGATGGCACCAGGCACTTAGTAAACACTTAGTAAATGTTGACTTAATGAAAGTGTCAATTTCAGAACTTTGCTGGTAGTATAATTGGTTTACTTAAATCCTATTTATGAGCTTAATAACTTTTTTTACTTAATATGTCTTCATTTTACATTTTTTAAACTAATAGCATTATTTTAAGGTTTGCAAAAGCCTTCACAAATATCACAACCCTCTGTGATAGGTGAGATAGGCATTTCATTCTCATTTGATAGATGGTAAATCTGAGACAGGTTAAGTGACTTGCTCTCGTCCCTTTGCTGCCAAGTTTGGAGCCAGACTTGAATCTAGGTCTTTTCTTTCTCTTTCTATTGCATCATATTGCATCTTGCTTCTTCTGGATGGTATAGCAAGAATGAATTTCTCCTGTAACCTGTAGAAATTCACCTGGAAATCAGAAGGTTCTTGAAGGTCATGTGAGAGGACATAATGATAATAAAATAACTCCTGGTGCTTCAAGCTTTACAAAGCTATTTCCTTACCACAACCTTGGAGGTAATGCAAGTATTCTTTTCCCATTTTATAAGATTTGTCCCTTGGGGAAGGGAAGGGAAAAAGCATTTAGAGAGTGCCTACTGTTTGCCAGGCACCATGCTAAGTGCTTTTTACAAATATTTTGTTTAATCCAACAATCCTTTGAGGTAAATGCTAAATGAAGTCATTGCCCAGGATGCATCTAGTAAGTATCCCTTAGGAAATAAGATGCTCAGTGATGGTGATAATCTTACAAGTGTTTGTTACCCAGGATAGGGTCTTTTTAGGTCTAAAATCAAGTTCTTTAGAGAGATTACAGTTTTGAGTGTATGAATTTAGTCATACAGTGTATTTTTTTCCTATAGACTAGGCCTGCTGTAGTGAGAGAGCAGAATGACCCACACTGAAGTAACTTTAAGTTGATGTTATTCACAAGGAATAAAGGCAATAGGTTTTTTTTTTTTTAACTTTTTTATCTAGAGGGGTTTTTTTTGGTACCCTTGAAGAAGGTAAGGGAGAAGTAGATGAGTAGCTCAAAATATTTCTTGAGGATCTGTGGCTGGAGTCATGTTCTTAGGGAAATGAACTCAGGAGTTCCTTTCCCCTTTTCTTATCCGCCTTCTTCCAATGCTAAGCTCTTGTACATTTTTTTTTGCCCCTCCTAGATTTGAGGGTAGAGGGGAATTGTGTGAACTCTTTTCTCCTTTATTTATGCTTACTTTTTTTTAAAATAAGGACAACTTTTTTTCTTAGAGTAGCATTTAAAGACTTCATTAGTCATTTGTCATGTGACTGAATTTAATTCCCTTCTGAGATGAATCTTTGCCTACATATCTTTTAGAAGATGAAACTTGAGGCTAAAAATCTTGGAGGTATGACCCTTATGATTATAATATTAGTACAAAGAATGTACACAAAGTACAAAGGCCTTAAAGAAATTTAGTATTAGAAATAGACCTAGAAAGAATTGTTAGTTACATAAATACATTATTACCCCTCTTGCTGTAAAATTCGAGCTCAAAAGATTCGTATATACAGTATGTCAGTATTTCTAAGGAACTTGTCTTGGATCTATTTTTAATAACTAATATTTTACAGGTTAGGGAGTTCTATTCTTCAGACCTATGCCATCCAGACTGTATAAATTTCTAAAATAAATTGAAAAATTCATCATTCCTCTGTATCCAAGGACTGAGGTGCACAAATGCTAATGTAGGGCTCAGAGGGGAAATATAGTTCTCCTGCATATTTGAGAAAATGTGAAGCCCTTTCAAGAAAATCTAATAAACATAATAATCACAGCCTGCTGACACTAAGGAAAAAGGACCTCATTCGCTCTTTCTTTTATGCAGCGATTTACTGGTCCCTACTGATTTCCAAATTGGATCACTGTAGTAAATTATCCATGCTGGTACTTGTGAAAGTAAGCACTGGGATCTATATTTGTTTTGTGTTCTGCTTAAATCAGCAAGAATGATAAATTTGATGTTGTAAAATTGAAAGTATCAAGGGCTTTTTTTAGTGATTGAGCAAAATAATGTCTCTACCTGTAATTTATTGTGACCCTTTCTTACAGTGTGTGTTTTGTATGTCTAATATTTATTTCAACACAGATTAAATTGTTTTTCTTTTGTCTGTATCGTCACAGCTAAGATTTTATTGATGTAAAAAATCAAATTGTGCAATAAAATTTCTCTCTGGATTTAGAGCAGGTTTAAAAACGTTATGTCGCAAAAGAACATTTTACTGTTTAGAACTTGGCTTTCTTTAAGCTTAATTAACTCATTGTTCAAATAAGTGAGATGAATAAAAATCAACATTTGTCCAGTCCATGAGAAATACTAGAAGTACTGTGATTCTGTGGTCTATTTCATGGTGAAAATGAAAAAAGAAGTTAAGTCACAAGTGTTGATTAAGTCATGAATCTTTCAACAGGTTGTTCTCCCTCATGCTTCTTTGTGTCTAATGTTTTGGCAGATTATAGAGCATTCACCATGAATTATTGGTATCATTAAAACATGTCGCATAAATATATGCTGTGTTAAAGTCATAAATCAACATTAAATATGCCACATAGGAGTATATACTTTTAAATGTTTGGAGATATTGCTGGCAACGGTTGGTAGATGGCTTCTAAAGCAGTTTCTTTTATCTTTGAACAATTATTTCCTGTTCTGGGTGAGATGCTATGCAAAGTTAAGTTAAATTGGTCCTTGTTCTCAAAAAAAAAAATTAAGAACTCCAGTGACCAATTATGACTTAAAAGTACTGATAGTAAGACATGCCTCCCATCTATCTGCAGGGAGTTATGAACCATTGGTGCAAACTGAGACATGTTGTCAGACACAACCAATGAGTTGATTTTTGTTTGACTGTTTGTTACAAGTGAGGATTCTCATGAGGTTAGATACTGAGAAGTGACAGTGATGTGAAATAACAACAAAATACTTTTTTTAAAAAATTAGAACCTAGGGGCGGCCAGGTGACACAGTGAGTAAGAGCGCTGGCCCCAGAGTTGGGAGACCTGGGATCAGTTCTGGGCTCGGATACTTAACACCCACACAAAAATAACTGGCTGTGTAACCTTGAGCAAGTTACTTAACCCCGATTGGTTTAAAAAAAAAATTAGAACCTAATGACTGAAGTTAAGAGAGAGAGTTATTTCAGACAATTAAACAGATGTTGACCAGATAAGTAAATGGTCTGTCAAAATTGTATAGTTATCCCTTACACATTGTGGAGTTAGGGGCACCGCACCTCCACAATCTGGAAAATCCATGTAAAATTCTTTGACCCTCCCTGCATACCAGAGAAGAAGTCTAAATGTATTCTTTTTCTTTTTTTCAGAGGTTGATATTATACAATACTATACACATATTTTATGCATTTTTTGAGTTCCTCCACTTTTTCTGTGTTGTTTGTTGGCCTTCTGGTGTCATCTGTGGCTTCTGCAAAACTCTAAAAATTCCCATTTAATTTCTTATGCCAGCCTGCAGTATAGTGAAACCATGATGGAGAAAGTTGCAATGTGGAAGGGATAACTATATAAACCAAGGAATATATGTTAGGTAGGCTAGTAGATGAATAAGGTATTATAGAAGTTAAGTGTGTTAGTATATAGGTCTTAGGGATAATATAATTTCTGTAGTTAATGATTGTCATTAATTCATTAGAAATGTAATTTCTGGAACCATTTAAGTGATAAAAGGAAATATAAATGAGAGCAGAAATAATGTGTTGTCTAAACACTCAGTTCCCTCAGTGCCTAGCATAGTGCTCCACATGCCTTGGATTCTGATAGCTGTTTGTTTAATGAATGGTGAGGGAGAAGGCATTCCAGGTATTGTGTAAGGAGATTCAGACAGATTGTGTGACCTGATTATTTAGAGTATAATCTTGGGAAAAAAATGAAATATTTGTAGACTGTTAAAGTGGTAACTGCAACAAGTATTAATGGGTCAATAGAATGAAAGCCCAATGTGAACTTTGTAATAACTGATCATCTTCCTCCACAGGCATTTACTGGTATAGATACAAAAATGTGCAGATTGTGAGTTGAGGAAGTGAGGTAAGGTTGAAGTCTTGCAGATAAATGGAACAAACTAACATAAGCAGGAATCAGAAACTCAGTAGCCCAAAGTTTGATAAACTCAAGAACACAAACTACTTAGAAGCATTTCCTATTTGACAAAGAACTGCTTGGAAACCTGGAAAGCGGTTTGGCAGAAAGTGAGTTTATAACATGTTATATACCACATGCTATAACAAACTTTAAATTGATACACTATTAAAAGTCCAATCGTTTAAATAATTAGGAAAATATAAGACTTTTTTCATGACAATGACTTGGAGAACTTATAACTAACGGATTGAAGTAATTATAAAAGAAAATTGACAATTTTAGTTCCATAAAACTAGAAAGCTTTTGCACATTGTATATAAGAAGAAAAACAATTGGAGAAAATCTTTATATCAAATATTTCAATTAAAGATCTGATATCTACCAGGCCACATGTGGCATTTTAGGTCCTTGGCTGCAGCCTTTTGACTGACTTAAAGTTTTACAGAACAAATCATTTTATTAAGGGGATTGGTTCTGTGAAGTTTGGATTCAGTCAAAGGGCCACACTGAAGGAGCTAGAGGACCCAAACTTCACAGAAGCAATCCCCTTAATAAAAGGAGTTATTCTGTAAAACTTGGATTTAGTCAAGAGGCCACACCAGAGGACCTAGAAGAAACCATGCTGGGTCACAGGTTCCCCACCCCTCTAGACTATATAGGAAGTTAACAAATGTATATAAGACCAAAAGGGTCTGTGTGTGTGCACACATGAGTGTGATTAAAGGATATGAAGTTTTCAATAAGGAATTATGAACTATCAGTGACTATGATTGTGTTCCAAATCACTAACAATAAGATGCATACAAAGTAAAATAACTGGTTTCACCTTACACCCATCCAAACTGGCAAATAAAACAAATTGTGGAAATAGTGTTGGAGGGACTGCAGAAAGACAGGCTCACCAACTAACTCAGTACAACCATTCTGGAAAACGGCTTGAAATTATGTGAGAAAAGTTTCTTAACATTCACATTCACTTAAGAGGTCCTACTTCTGGGCACGTAACTCAAGGTCAAAGAAGAAAATAACCTGTACATACAAAATATTCAGAGCTGAACTTTTTTGTGGTGGGGAAAAATGTAAGCCTGGAAACTGAGGACTGATAAAACACATAATGGTATATAAATAATAGAATCTCCTTGGACAAATGGGGAAAGACAAAGAAATAAGGAATGATATAGGGTTAAAGAAATAATGTCAGCAGTGGAGTAGAGTGTTGGTTGTGAAACTGGTAGGGTGGGAGCAGAATGAATGGGATTATTTATTGGTAACAGTGATGTAGAAGAGAGGTAAAAAGTTCTAGTTTTCTTTATATCTTTCAAAATTGTTTCGTGAAATTGTTTGATTGAATGCTTCTCAACAGTTTGACAATTCGATTTTTATGTTCTTTAGTCGTCATCTCAAAATACTCTCCAAGCCAAGGAAATATTCTCTTTTTGATCAATACTTATTCTTTTATGTCCACATTTTCTCTGGTAACTAATGTAGGCATAAACAGACTATAGAATAAGCAGTTTGCAGTTATGACTACAAAAATACATTTGAGAAGATATCATGCAATCAATAAATTGATTGGGCTGGGAAATTCCAGTATCGCCTAAATGAAAATAACTTCATTAAAAAATATTTTTTTTCTACCAATATAATTTTCTTATTATGTGATGCAAGAACACTGAACACTATGAAATTAGGTGCATAGATATTTGATTGATATCTCTTCTAAGGATGTAGATCCAATTAAGTTCACCTAAGATATTGTCATTTGGTTTATCATATTTTGAGGTAGGAATGCCCCAATTAAGGATAATACTATATATAGGAATTTGAAAAACAGATTAAAGGGTGATTCACATCACTGTGTACCTGTAGTGAATTTTTCTCATGGTTTAAAATATGACTCAATTTGATTGATAGAAATTAACTTTTCATGTAGCTTTGTGGGAACACCTGTATTTCTCCTTTCCGTATGTTAAAAGGATAAGCAACAATTTTTACTTTGCTTGATCCCAGAGAAAGAGTTAATCTATTTTCTCTATCCTCTGCCTTCAAATTTATACATATTCACCTCCTAGGAACGAGTTCAGGGCATCTGATTACATATATTCATTGTGGCTCTTGTTTCTGAAAGCTTGGGTTTTGATCGAAAGCAAATTTTATGTTGTTATTATCTTTCAAAGAATTCAGTTACTGATATGTCCCCTATTGGAGTTTTCTAGCATCTTGTTTTTGAATAAATATATGCTCACTCACTAAAATCAATCCTGTTGGAAGAAACAACAGTGAAATTTCTTCAGACTACCTTCACCATCCTTTGCTTTTTCATAGCTATCTGTATAGTAATGGTCAAAGAGTTCAGAAGAGCAAATTATCATTTTAACACATTTAAATAGGCCGCTTTTTCAAGGCCAACCCATATCTGAAGCAACTCTGAAGCTGACTCTAGACAATTCCCATCACTTCTGACATGACTTTTTTTTCATTTTCAAATGCTTTATTAACTTCTGATTTACATCATTCATTTCCACCAGATTTTTTTTTCCCCTACCCACCGCCCCAAATAGCAGGCCCACAGGATATCCCCTCCTCCAATCTGCTCTCTCCCATAACCCCTTCGATTTTTCCAGTAGGGCATGGTGTATCTCTATGCCCCAGTGCCTGTATATCTTATTTCCCAATTACATGTAAAATAGTATTAATAATAGTATATATATATATATATATATATATATATATATTTTTTTTTTAAACATTTGATTTTAAAACTTTGGATTCCAGATTCATTCCCTTCCTCTCTTGTCACCCACCCTTACTGGGAAGATAAGCAGTTCAGTATAGGTTGTATATGTGTAGCTAATGCAAAACATTAACATAGTAGATATATTGTAAAAGACTAACTATATTTCCCTCACTCCTATCCCACCTCCCACTTGTTCTATTCTCTACTTTAATCCAGTCCCTTTTCAAAAGTGGGTACTTCCAACTTCCCTCCTCCCCAGCCTGCCCTCCCTTCCATCATCCTCCCTCTGATCCCCTTCCCCCCTACTCTCCTGTAGGGTGAGATACCCTATTTAGTGTGTATTTCATTCCCTCCCCAAGCCAAATTCAATGAGAATAAGGTTGACCCATTCCCTTTTGCCTTCCTATTCTTCCCCTCCATTGTAACCATTTTCCCTTGCCTCTTCTATATGAGATAGTTTACCCCAATCTGTCTCTCCCCATCTCCTCGCATTATATTCCTCTCTCACCTCTTAATTTCACCTTTTAAGTTTCATCCCTTCCTACTAAATTGGTCCTGTGCCCTCTATCTATGTATACCTGTAAACATATATACACACATTCACATATGTATTCATACGCCTGTATACCCTCTGATATAGACATATATATTTCTATTCCCTTCAACTATTTTCACACTGAGAAAAGTTTCATAAGTTACAATTATTGTTTTTCCATGTAGGAATGTAAATAGTTCAACTTTGATAAGTTCCTTATGATTCTTTTCCCTGTTTACCTTCTCATGCTTCTCTTGCTTCTTGTATCTGAATGTCAAATTTTCTGTTCAACTCTGGTTTTTTCAGCAAGAATGCTTGAAAGTCCTCTATTCCACTGAATGACCATATTTTCCCCTGAAACAGGATACTCAGTTTTGCTGGGTAGGTGACTCTTGGTTTTAATCCCAGCTCCCTTGACCTCCGGAATATCACATTCCAAGCCCTTCGATATCTCAGTGTAGAAGCTGCCAGATCCTGGGTTATCCTGATTGTGTTTCTGAAATATTCAAATTGTTTCTTCCTGGCTGCTTGTAATATTCTCTCCTTGATCTGGGAATCCTGGAACCTGGCTATAATATTCCTAGGAGTTTTCTTTTGGGGATCTTTTTCAGGAGGTGATCAGTGCATTCTTTCAACTTCCATTTTGCCCTCTGGTTCTAAAACATCAGGGCAGTTTTCCTTGAGAATTTCTTGGAGGATAATTTCTAGGTTCTTTCTTTGATCATGGCTTTCAAGTAGTCCAATAATTTTTAAATTATCCCTCCTGGATCTATTTTCCAGGTCAGTGGTTTTTCCCATGAGATATTTCACATTGCCTTCTACTCTTTCATTTGTTTGGATCAGTTTAACAGCATCCTGATTTCTCATAAAGTCATTAGCTTCCATTTGCTCCAGTCTAATTCTGAAGGAATGATTCTCCTCAGTGAGCTTTTGAGATTATTTTTACATCTGGCAAATTTGGCTTTTTAAGGCATTCTTCTCCTCATTGCCTTTTTGAGCCTCTTTTGCCATTTAAGTTAGTCTGTTTTTTAAGTTGTTATTTTCCTCAGTGAGGCTGTTGACTCTCATTTCGTAATTTTCTTGCATCGTTCTCATTTCTCTTCCCAATTTTTCCTCTACTTCTCTTATCTGCTTCTTAAGATCCTCTATGACCTGTAACCAGCTCATATTTTCCTTTGAAGCTTTTGGTGCAGGAGTTCTGACTTCACTGTCTTCCTCCTGTTCCATGCTTTGCTCCTTTTTGTCCCCAAAATTGGAGTCTAATGTTGGATTCTTCTGTTTGCTTTGCTTCCTTTGCCTGCTCATCTTGCCACTCAATTACTTGACTTTTGGGCTTTTTTGCCACAGTAGGACTCTGCCACCAGACAGGAGCTTTGTACCAAATTCTGGGGTTTTCTCAGCTGCCAGAGGTATTAGATGGGTGCCCTGTCTGAAGCCTCCACATGCTCTGGCAAGATGGACACACAGCCCAGGACCTCCACCCTAGACTGCAATCCAGATCCAGGCAGGTTAAAGCAAGAGCAATTACCCCTCAGACTGGTGCTTGGTCCCCCGTCAGTCTGCAGGCCAGGAGCTGAAGCTGCCACTTGGCAGAGGCTCTGCCGCAGTCCTCAGGGGCTTCTAGCTGAGGTCCCAAAGTCCAGACTGAACTGACCTCTCATTTTGTCCTTTGCATCTATGCATTGATAATTCTGGATCGCCACAGCTGCTGGTGATCTGGAGTCCCTCTAGCAGGTGGCTGGGCAGGCCCGCCCTGGAGCTAAAATCTCACGTGTAGCTGTCCTTGACTCCCAGATTGCTGGGCTGGCCGATACCTGCCAGCCTGCCGGGCTGTCCTCAGCAGGAGGTTAGCTTCTCTGTGTCATTTTGTGGGTTCTGTAGCTCCAAAGTTTGTTCAGAGTCCCCTTTTACATGGATTGGGGGTGGTAAGAGCCAGAGCCATGTGGAAGTCCTGTTTCTACTCCACCATCTTGACTCTGCCCCCCCCTTCATAACATGACTTTTTAAGGCTTTATCCTTCTGTAAGAAATACCCCAAATAGGCAGCTCCAAATTAGTAGTACCTAAGCATGGACATAATAAACTCAGTCTGGAAGACTTAGGCCCATTTCACTTAAAGCCATTACAGAAGTATTTACCTCCTCTTTTAGTGTGAAAAACCCATATAAGATTATAGGATTTAGAGAAGGAAACGACCTTAGACATTACCTAGATGAACTCTATAATTTGTAGGTAATAGAATTGAGGCCTAGAGAGAAGTGATTCCCCCCAAGGTAAGAAACATTAGAGCTGGTATTTGAAAACTGGACCTCTGATCCCAAATCCAGTGTTCTTTCCTCTAGGCCACATGACCTCCATTTAAGGAAAAAATTCGTAACAAAGCTGTCCACTTGTGGAATGGAGATTTTCAACTTGATGCTGTAGGATCTGCTGGGATATTGAGATGTTATAACAGTGTTCTTGTTAAAGTATGAATTAGATTATTGAGTTTCTGATGTCACTTCTAACTCTGATATTCTCAGAATCCATCTTGATCTTTTCAAATCTGTAGTATTCAAACAAGTTACTAACCATAGCAGAAGAGGAATAATCAGCTTTCACATTAAAAACAACCAAACAATCCAGGGGGCTTGGAATAAACTTTAAAAATTTGTGAACCTTGGAATAGCTAGGTGGTACAGTGAATAGAGCACCAGCCCTGGAATCAGGAGGACCTGAGTTCAATGTGTGCAGAATTATTTCTTATATAGCTATCATTATCTTGTATTCAGTTTAAAAACTTGCAAAATATACCTGTTTGTCCCCAGGGTACTGCCCTCTTGTGGCAAATTGTCAAAAAAAAATTCTTAAACCCTTTGCAAACTGGAATTTGATTTGTTAGTTATAATTGTAGAATATATATATATATATATATATATTGATACAAGGAAAGTTTGTCTTCTTTTACTTTAATCCAGTTAATGCTCACTTTAAATTGCTCAGTCAGGAAGAAATAAGAAAAGATCTTACTAGGAAATCAGAGGTTCTTAACCTTAGACTTTTCAAGAAGGCCCATGAATATTTTAGAAGGGTGTCCATGAACTTGGATGGAGAAAAAAAATGCACTTTAGTTTCACTAACTTCTAATTGGAATTTTGTATTTCCTTCAATTATGAATACAGAAAACAAACCATAACATTATTTTCGGTACCTGTGATTATTACCAATAGAAATCACAGATACTTCATATACCATTATAGTCATTGCTGTTCTCCCAAAATATCATTTATGCTCATAAATACTTAGGAATTACTTAGTTATTAGGCTCACAAATAAATATATTGCAAGTTTTTTGGGAGGTAAATATTTTGATAACTTTCAGTATAACTAATTTCCTTTGTAATATGTATTTTATGCATTTAAAAACTTTATTCTAAGGAATCCATAGGCTTTAATAGACTGCCAGAGGTTCGTGACACAAAAAGTTTAAAAAGCTCTTGGTTTAGATATAAAAATAATTAGAAAACAATTGGAGCTTACCCGCTATCATTAGCCAAGCATTTTTTTTTATTTTAAACATTTGTTTTTTAAGGTATCTAAGCAAGCTAATGAATCTTTTTAACTCCCATTATCAGTCAGTCAGTCATTCAGTAAACATTTATAAAGCACCTACTATGTGCCAGCCACTATATTTAAGCTCTGGAGATGCGAAAAGAAGCAGATCATCCCTGCCCTCAGAGAGCCCAAATCTAATGGAGGAGACAACAATCGAACAAATGTGGACAAACTACATACAGAAAAACGGGAAATAAAAGAGAGAAAGGGGCAATTACATGATGCAATGGACAGAGTGCTGGGCTTGCAGTCAGGAACTTCCTGAGTTCAAATCTAGCCTCACATATTAACTGGCTGTGTGACCCTGAGCAAATCACTTAATCCTGTTTGCCTCCATTTCCTCATCTGTAAAATGAGCTGGGGAAGGAAATGGCAAACCACTCCAGTCATCTTTGTAAAAAAAAAAAAAACCCAAACAAATCCAAATAGGGTCAGGAAGAGTCAGACAATTGAAAAATGACTGAATAACAACAAAATTACACCAGATTTAGAAAGACAATCTTACATTTGTGTTCATAATCTTGTAGGAGGATAAGGGAAAAGGAAATAATAAAGATATGTATTTGTTCAATCAGATATTTATTACATATCAGCGAAGTCCCAGATGCTGTGCTAGGTGTTGGGGATACAAAATACAGTAAATGAAACAATTCCTCCTTGCAAGGAAAGCTTATATCCTAATGGGGGAACAGCAAGGACATGTGTGTCGATAGATATTCTGTATACGTATATAAAAGAATAACTGCAAAGAGATTAAATGCAAAGTAGTTCAATTCAAGGCAATTTGAGAGGGAGGGCAGTAGTACTGGAGGGGATGAGGAAACCCTTCATACAGAAGGTGGTTCTTGAGTGGCACCTGGGAGGGATTGTGTGAGACAGAAGATATAGGAGCAGCCAGTGCCAAAGAACAGAGACAGAAGAGAGAAGGACAAGAGGACAAAAGGGTTAGTGTGTGTGTGTGTGAGCGTGTGTACACACATGCACGCACATATGTCTCATTCCCAAATGTCTGATGAAATACGACTTTGATGTTAACCATGCAAAGTAAATATTCTGCTTATTTTGTTTTAAAATAGTACTTTATTATTTACAGATACAAGTACACTTTGTAGCTGTTGGATAGTGTCGTCTTTGTATAGTCCAGTTTATTTATAGAAAGCCATCTATTCCATCCCCTATATTTTCACCAGACCTTTCTTATCATCTCCATAAGTGTGGTACACGGAGGACTCTCTTAAAAAGTACAAGATGTGTTTTTGGAGCCTGCATTCAAACACTCGATCATAATAACTAACATTTATGTTATGCTTACTGTGTGCCAGGCCCTGTGCTAAGTGCCTTACAATTGTTATCTCCTTCAGTGCTCACGACAACCCTAAGGAGGTAGGTGCTATTGTTATTATTATTATCCCCATTTTGCAGAGGAGAAAACTGAGGTCAACAGCAGTTAAGTAACTTACCCATTGCCACACAGCTAGTTAAATCAGATTTGAACTGAGATCTTTTTGACTCCAGGCCAGGCACTCTATCAACTGCTCCCTCTCTGCATCTTGGTGAATGCACTCATATAGCTTCAAGATAAGGGTCTCTTACAAGGTTGTTTTTTTTCTCAACTCAACCCAAATTATCTTACTTTCCCTCTCCAACACATCTCCATGACACCTGAATTAATTTAAAGATATGACTCAGTCAACCAATCGACAAACTAAAAACCTCTTTGTTTTCTGGCGTGTCTATAATCCGTTAATTGCTATGGTGTTTAGGTAGCTGTCTAAAAATTGCTAAGTAAATCTATGTGCAACTAATAGGAAAATAATTCAGGTTTCAAAAATATTAAATGTATAACCAAGAAGAAGTTTAGGTACTGGTTGAGTCTGTCAACATGACATTCTGGAATTGAAGAGGCTTCTGAAACTGACCCAGACATCCTTCCAGTCATGATCTGACCATTCTATATTTGTGTTTTCATGCACGGGGAAATTGAGACATGTTTCCTACCTTTCAGGTATATGTTTATGTTTGAAAGTATTGTTTCCTAAAGGTTGAACGCTGTTGACCAGATGACCCCTGTCTTTAAGCTGCTTGCCTCTTATTATGGCTTCAGAGATTCTCAGAGGAGGGGACCAAAGCCAGCAGCCACCCCCACCTCCAAAGCAGTGACCTGCACTGACACCAGCACTATTCAGCATCACTAACCACAGCCAAAAGGCCCCATTGATGCCCAGCCAGCATAAAGCTTTGGAGAAATAAAAGATAGGTTCTCAGGAAAAAGTTAAAGGCCTCTAATTCAAATCAGGCTTTAAAAATATATTCCTGTCTATTTAGCAAGAGGTAGCATGTTGTGGTAGAGAAAAAACTAGACGTAGACCCAAAAGATATGTGGTTTCAATATGGTTTCTGATATTTACAAACTAGATGGCCCTGAATAAATCATTTAACCATACTGATTTTCTGTTTCCTCATCTGTAAAATGGGAATAATATTACCTTGAATGCCTCCTTCACAGGGTGGCTTTGAAGGTCGGATGAGATAATGTATGTTAAAGGCTATGTGAATGTCAGCTCTTATTACTCATATTATTATTTAAAATTTACTTCAATGCTTAGAGAAAGTAAAATAATAGAAGGGGGAGGGAATGAACAGATGGGGGAAGGAGCACCAATAGTCAGCCTGTATCTGCTTGCTGGTATTAGTTCTGCTGCTGACTATAGGACCTTGGAGCTTTTACACCTTCTGAGGTTCCGATTCTCTTGTATGAATGGGGAATTTACTCCACCTACTTCATAGGATTATGATGTCTAACGAGATAATATATGTGAAAATCCTTTAGAAAGCATCACCCATTCTAGAAATGTAAAGTATTATGTATGGTAACTAACAGGTCTCTCATGCATCAGCTTATTATTTGTTCCTTGTAATAGATTCTCCTGATGGCTGCTCGCAAATGGAATTAAAGACTGTATCTTGAATAGAAACTACAAAGTGTCATCAAGAAAAGTCACTGCAAATGAGTAATTCCAGCAGATTTGGAGGCAGCACACAGTTAGGAAGAGCTTTGAGGTGGCAAAGAAAGCCTCGGTCATGAATACTAACAATCACAATCACTTACAGGTATTTATGAAGGATTTTAAGGTTTATAAAGCACTTTTTTAAAACAACTTTGTGAGGTAATTAGGCAATGCAAGTATTGTTGTTAAGTCATTTTTTCAGTTGTGTTTAACACTCTGTGACCCCACTTAGGGTTCTCTTGGTAAAGATGCTGGAGTAGTTTGTCATTTCCTTCTCCAAATCATTTTACAGATGAGGAACAGGATTAAGTGACTTGTCCAGGGTCATACAGTTAGTAAGAGTGTGAAGCCAGATTTGAACTCATGAAGATGAGTCTTCCTGACTCCAGGTCTAACACTCTATCCACTTCCCCACCTAGCTTTCCTTAGTGCAAGTATTACTGACTCCATTTTACAAATGAAGACACTGAGCTTCAAAGACCTAGGAAATGTGGCAGACAAGATTCAGACCAAGTTTTCTGTATCAAGGTCCAAGGCTCCTGTTCCTATACCATAATGGGGGTTGTTGGAGCTTTGAGATGGCTGCAGAAATTATACAGAATGAGCCAGGAAGTGTCATATTAAAACATAAGCATTTTTAAAAATAAAACCAACAGTCCATAACTCCTTATAATTTCAAAAATAATAGTGTCTAGTTGCATATTTATGGTAAGAAACTAATAAATATACAATATATGAGCAAGAACTATTTTGATTTCCCTTTTTAACATATGGAAAAAATAGGATTCTCCAAACCTGTAACTTCTCCAAAGTCATATTTTGTGTTAATTTGGTCAAAACTTGTGTTTCCTATACAGGATCCTTCTTTCATTGAAGAGGTGTGTGTGTGTGTGTGTGTGTGTGTGTGTGTGTGTGTGTGCCCGTGTGCACAAGCACGGTGAGGGTGCTATAGGCATGTAATCAATAAAAACAAAAATAAAAGCTGGCTTCCCTTATGCCATCTTCTGTGGTTTAAAAAAATTCATTTGTTACACTATTCATTAAGCACCTATTAAGTCTAATACACTGTGCTCACTGCTAAGGGATGAATGAAGAGCAGTAAGGCCAGCCCCAAGGAGTTTACAATCTGGAAGGGGGAGTTAAGGCACTATGGAATTAACTACCCTTCTTATAGAATGTGAAGAGTGGCAAGGTACAAAGGTAAGAAGTCATTAGGTGTTGAGAACATTAGACCTAAGGCTTTCTAAATCACTGGCTGCTAATACAGACCCCCCAACAGTAGGCATTTGGAAAACAAAGATCACTGGAGCTGTTACTGAACCTTTTTTCCCCCTCTCAAACAAATCACAAAGCACATAGTATTATTGACTCCAGAGCCACTCTATTCAAGTTGAAAGGACGCCAGGGATTTATTCAGAATCAGTAGTTACATAACTTTCTCTCAAGCACATTGTTGCCAAAACTGCACCTGGTGGTGGTGAATAAATTACTGAAGAACTAAAAAGTCAGGAAATCAGGAAAAATCTCTTGAAAGAAAGAAGCCTTGAAAGAAGCTGAGATTTTCTCTTTTTGTTGTTGCTTCTTTTTTGGGGGGGCAATTGGGGCTAAGTGACTTGCCTAAGTTCACACAACTAGTTTTTGTGTTAAGTGTCTGAGGCCAGCTTTGAACTCAGGTCCTCCTGACTCCAGGGCTGGTGCTCTATTCACTGCGCCACCTAGGCACCCCTTAAGCTGGGATTTTCAAGAGAAAGAGATGAGGAGGGAGAGCATTACAGGCATAGGACATGGCTTTGGAATCTAAGGTGTGACAGTGGGCAGGGAGATGGAAGAAAGAATGTCATGCATGAAAAATAGTGAGAATCACATTTTGACTGTAGCCTAGTATGCATGAGGGGAATTAACAGGTAATCAGACTGGAAAGATAGGTTGGAGCCAGATCATAAAGGTTTTTTGTTGCTGTTGTTGTTTTTGTTTTTTTGTATTTGCTATTAGGTACAGTTTTCAGGGAGGACATAAGACTGAAAGTGTCCTAAATCAGCATTCCCTCTAAGCTAGTCTACTCAGCATGGCTGGAGCTAGATGACCACTTGTCACAATTCCTGATCCTATTTAGATCGGAGTGGTTAAGCTAGAAGTCCCTTCCAGCTAGGGGTTTGTATAATTTCTTTGTACTCCTGCTTTTCCTTGTAGTATGCAGAGGGTGTAAAGGATGTCCATCCTAATGAATTCTCTTGCATCTATCTCTTGGGAATATATGGAAATCACTGGCTGGTACACGATTCAGTGCTTCTCTTCTCAGACTCTCAGGGGAGCTGTCTACCAGGTTTTTTCTATGTGCAAAACCAAGGAGTACTTAGATTCTCTGGCATTCAGGAATGATCGAAAATAATAAAAACAGCAATAACCACTATTAAAATCACAGCATTTTGGACAATACACCAATTTGAAGTAATTATAGGACATCGTATTAGGGTTGTAATTGTTTACTTAAAATTCTTGAATAGTATTACACGTAGTTGTCCATTATAGCTTATCGGTACATCAATCATGCAAAAAACTGCCCATCCACATGCTACATGCCAAGGGCATCAAAGAACTATGTTCTCCCTTTTATCTGCTTCAAAGTCTTAAAACTTAGCTTTATTAGAACTCTGCTTGAGTCCCTTCATTGTTATGAATTTTCGAGTACTGAATGGCAATTTATTTTCTAAATACTGGAAGGGCTTCTAATAGTAATTAATATGTAAGATTTCCTACTTCAGGTTTCTTTTTAAAATTATTACCTCAACTCACTGGCAGTAAAGAATACTTCACTCCTCTCAGCAGAATGGTTGAGGGTTATGGCAGAGGAATGAGGCATACCAACAAATATAACAAAAGTGTTAGTTTTGCTTCTGATAATGGAAGTTTCTAGTGGGAAGGGGCTTACTGGGAAATGAAAGTGATGAAAAAAAACCATCAAAATCCTTTAAATGCTCTTTAGTAAAATATTTACCCTCCTCCCAATTTTTTTTTTGCCTCAGTGCCCAAGTACATATAAAACAATGACCCCTTTCAGAAACAGTAGCCATTTCTTACAAAATGTACCATATTGGCATAAACAGTGTTTCATATGAAAGAGCTAAATGACTTTCAAGAGAACCAAGACTTGGTGCCTTATTTACCTAGAAGACAGTAGGGGGTAGATAACATTGGATTATAACTAAAATATGCTGCCTCAAGAGGGCTCCTTATTTATTACCCAGCCCATCCCCAAGGCCCTGGACTCAGCAGCAAATTCAATGGATAAGCAGCTGTCCAGGACAAACTTTGTCTTGGGTGACTGATTGTGGGGTTGAGCCAAGAAAAAATCTATTAGCCATCACCATCCTTTTTTTCTTTTTGTGTAAGAGAGACTCTGCCAAGTTATCAGATGTTCAAGTTTAGAATTCACTTCCTGTCATTACTAAACAATTCAGTGTCTGGAATAACAATATGTAGCTGAAGCTTCTCTGCAAGTTAATGAATAATTTTTCTTTGTACTCTGGCCTCTGATTTCAACGCGTTTGTCACAGCCGTTTGCCTTTAGTAATTACTCTTTAGGCACCTTCCAAAATGCTTCTGGTTTTTTAAAAGCATTTTTTTAACTGCTTGTTTTTATTTTCTGTTGTTTGGTTTGCCCTTTCCTATTCATCAACTATGTTCTCCCTCCCACTGTAACCCTGCAGGAATCTCTAATGTAATAAAAAGGATTATGACTCTTTCTTGTTTACTTTGTTCAGCACCCAAGAGGTCTTGCACATAGTAAGTGTGTAATAAATGTTTGTGAAATCGAAGTCTGTTACTACACCTAATAACAGGAAAATGAATTGTCTCTCTATAATCTATCACAATACATACATGCACACACACATACATAATTCAGTGTATGAGGTGCCTTCCAAATCTAAACTACTAGATTTTTTTTTATTTGTTTGTTTTGCTTTTTGGAGGGAGAAAGGTAGGGCAGTTGGGGTTAATAACTTACCCAAGGTCACACGGCTAGTTTGTGTGTGTGTGTAAGTGTCTGAGGCTTCCTTTTTCTGTATTTAGAGGTCATATCTTGTCTTTATTTGTCCACACTGAAAAATTTAATAATTAGTTTAGCTGTATGAGCTGACACCAACTCCGGCTTGCTCTGAAGTGAACTTTGTTTCTAACCAGTAACCAGAATAGCATTATATTTATTGAAGTAGAAGCCTTAAATCCAGGGGAAATGGGCAGCTATCTGATATAATTTGAGGAGGACTACTTTCCCAATACTATATATAGTATCTTTCCTGCCACAATGTCTGAAATTCTATGTTTAAGGTTCCTTCAAGGGCCATGTTAAGTGTAAGAAGGTTCAGCAGCCCAGAGATTAGGTTTCTCTCTAGACCATGACTTTGAGAAAGTCACTTGGTCAATCTGAGCCTCGTGTGTAGAATGAAGTAGATGACCACATGACCTCTAAAGTCTCTGTGCTCATGGGTCTTTGTTGGCAATCTAATTACAAATGGACAAATAAAGAAGACATAACCTCTAAATACAGAAAAAGGAAGCCTAACCATGTATTTTGAAATACACATAGTGGCCTGAATGGTCTTCATAGTCTCCTCTAGCTCTATGTCAATCAATCAGCAAGTATTTACCAAGCACTTAGTATGTGTGAGGAAGCATCATGATATAGTATATAGAGGGCTAGACTTGGAGTCAGGAAGAGGAGCTTAAGTCCTGACCCTGTCATGTATTGGCAGGTGACCCTTCAACTCTCAATGCTCTAGGCAACCCTCGAAGACTGCTCTTTGCAAAGGTGGTTACCTGTGTTATAGAGGGAGTTACCCACACCAATGAAATCACAGGTCCACACTCTATCCCCATCCTCTTATTCCTAGTGTTGCCTGGCATTGTTCTAGGTGCCATGAATACAAAGATAAAAGTCATAGTCTTTGCCTTCAAGAAGATTCCATTCTGCTGTCAGGGAGGGAGGATGGCAGAGAGCATGTACATTGGTAAATACATGTGAATTATATGCAAAGAATTTGGGATATATTATGAACCTATGAATCTGATGTTGAATATTATATATAAATCTCCACTTCTAGGACATTTGGGGACGGGGCAAACTACCTACTTGGCCAACCCTACCCCATAAATATTCCCCATTGGACAATGTAGAGGGGTTTCTGTAGGAATTCAAGGAGACTTTTGACATTTCTCTTAGAGTATCAAGTCTTCTGGCCCCAGTAAGGGAAAAATGACAATCCTAGGTGATAAGTCATGACCTGACATGGAATACCCTTGCTCAGTTCTTTTTTTTTTATTATCAGTTTTTGATCAGTTTTTTTTTTAAAGAATTTATCTGGGCAGTGCTGCCAACGCCCCGGCGGAGAAGCTGAGATTGCATTGATTTGAAATACTGAAAGTGGATACAAAAAGGCTTCAGCAATGCAGACTATTAAGTGTGTTGTTGTGGGTGATGGTGCTGTTGGTAAGACATGTCTTCTGATTTCATATACCACAAACAAATTTCCATCTGAATATGTACCAACGGTATTTGACAACTATGCAGTCACGGTTATGATTGGTGGAGAGCCATATACTCTTGGACTGTTTGATACTGCAGGACAGGAAGATTATGACAGATTACGACCCCTCAGTTATCCACAGACAGATGTGTTTCTTGTCTGTTTTTCAGTGGTATCCCCATCCTCATTTGAAAATGTGAAAGAAAAGTGGGTACCAGAGATTACTCACCACTGTCCAAAGACTCCTTTCTTGCTTGTTGGGACCCAAATTGATCTCAGAGATGACCCTTCTACTATTGAGAAACTTGCCAAGAACAAACAGAAGCCCATCACTCCAGAGACTGCTGAAAAGCTGGCCCGAGACCTGAAGGCTGTCAAATACGTGGAGTGTTCTGCGCTCACACAGAAAGACCTAAAGAATGTATTTGACGAGGCGATACTGGCTGCCCTGGAGCCACCGGAACCGAAGAAGAGCCGCAGGTGTGTTCTGCTATGAACATCCCTCCAGAGCTCCCTCTGCAAAGCTGGTGTCGGCATCATACTAAAAGCAATGTTAAATCAAACTAAAGAGAAATTAAAATTCGTTTTTGCAATAATGACAAATGCCCAGCACCCACCCCCACACTCTAGTGTGAGACATTGGCCTATTTGCAGGCACCCAGTTTCTTTCCCAACTCGGTTTAAATGCTAGTTAATTTTGGGTAATTATGTATTGTCAGAAAACTGATCAGTACTAGTTTTTTATTTTTGTTTACTGTTTCTAATTTTTTTTTTTTTTGGTTTAAAAAGCAAGGCATGCTTGTGATGACTCTGTAACAGACTAATTCTAGGCTCAAAATTTTTGAAGCTGCTCCCTGGTGCCAACTTGGCAAGTAATCTGGGACTTCTTAGTTTTTTTTCTGTTTTTTTTTTTGGGGGGAGGGGTATTGTGGTTTTTTTGGGGGGGTGTTTTTTTTTTATAACCTATTAGCCAGTGGATTTTTTTTTTTTGAAGGGGGTGGTTTGGAGGGGAGGGAAGAGGTTGTATTCTACTTCCCAGATCTGGTTCAGGAAACAGATATTCCCCTCCTGGTGCTCTTTAGGAAGGAGTATAAGGAATGCTCCCCCCTCAGTAACTTGTACTCCTTTTTGAAAGTTGCCTTTTTGTTCCCCACTCTGAGTAGGTCCAGTGTTTAATGAAACCATCCCAAGTGGGGTGAAGCATGTATTGCCCCTTCTCCCTCCCTCTATTATGGGTTGCACTGTATTTTTGACTATGATATTGAGGAGATAAGCCAGTTGCTGCTTTTGAAGTTAAGGTTCAAACTTTATTCATTAATAAGTGAAGAAAAGCCTGTACCTTTGGAACCACACCAGATGGGTTTAGATTAGAATTTTTAAAAGAAAATGTTATTTTGTTTTCCTGCCACTCCTGGTCTAATCTACTGAGCCAAGATGTGCAGTTTATTATGGTTCATGGAACACAGCTGATGAACCTGGTGTGTTGAAAAGAAAGGTTAACAGGAGTGGTGCTGGCAGATGAAGGTTTACAAAATGATTCTGATCATTTTCAAGAGAGCTTGGGATGGACAGCCAACTTCATTAAGAAGCTTGGTGGGAGGGAGACATGATACCATAGGGACCAGTTGGGGAATCCCCTTTATGTGTGTTTTGCATATGAGAAACCCCAGAGCCAGAGGATGGGGCTCCTAATGTAATAAAAATAATGGGAAGAAGTCTTTTTGAAGACTCCAGTGTTAATAGGGGTTTTATCAGAAAACTATTGGTTTGCAGTTTCCAATTTTTTAAAATATTAGGGACTCTCATTCATCTTCCCCAAATCCTAATTCTTGTAGATTCGTTAGTGTTGAACCAATGCTTTTCTCATGTCTCAATTCTTTGTATATGCATTCTTTTCAGATGTATTAAACAGAAAAAAATACCTTCACAAAAAAAAGAATTTATCTGGACATATCTGGATGAATTATTCTTATTATCTTCTTATAATCTCTCTACTAGCAGACCATCTCAGAAACTGGTAGAAGGAGGAGGTCCCTTCCCTATCACTCAAGCAATGAGTCCAGGGACCTACTAGCTGGTACTATCCTCTTGATTTCATTATTTCCCCCATGTACCACTCATATATGCTATATTGGGCTCATCTGGTTACCTTCCAAAACACGAAATTGCAAAATCTTTAAGTTAGAAAGTATCTGGCTGGATGTGAGGCATCAAAATCCTAAAAGACTCAAACTTTAGAGAATCAGGTTGAGGCAGAGAAATGGTCACTCAGTGACCCATCCTCCATTCTGGCTTCTTTGTGTCTTATAAGTTTCTTTGAATTTAAATTCTTTGATCAGTTCCTCAGTTTTTGTAGCATCTTAGTTATCCACAGACATCCTGGTGAACAAGCAGGCCTGGATATTAATTTGTGTTTGCCCCTTCTGCCAACTTGGACCCCCCTTCTCTGCTCCAGGGGAAAACTGCCTTTTTTCTGGGGTCTTCATTATCTAACCACTGGCATGGGAAAGATAGGACATTAGACCTTTTCAAGGATGTTAAAGTATGAAGCATACAAATTTATTTCAGTGCAGGTTATTTCAGGTTGGTAATTACTACTAATTAACCTGGTCCTGTTCCTACTTTTCCCTTTTGTCCCTACTTGCACAGATATTCAAAGCACAAAAGTGAGAGATATGTCACAAAATTCTTCCTCTCCACTAAAAGTAATGGTGAATTGAGGAGCTATCAAAATAGAATATGGGAATAAAGGGGTCAACATAAAAATATTTGATGGAAGCCAATGGGAAGCGGTTTAAGCATGGAAATTTTTACAATGATTCATAGAATGGGGATATTTTAGAGCGGACATGATGTATAGGTTTCTGGAATGTTGGAAACCTTCAGGTAGGCTGGAATTGTGAAGGATTAACAATTGAGAAAAGGAAGAAGAAAGGGTGAAAGAGGGAAAAGAATAAGTAATATATCAGAGCCATTTTGAGGTATAACACCTTCAGGTGGGATTCTGGTATGATCCTTCTCTGTGTCCTTGAATAATTTGTGCCCAGATAAAATCCACTGGAAGAGTAGAAGATATTTAGAGTCTTGGGCTCCACCTGGAAGGGGCCAGAGGGTGAGAGGTCCTTGACATGTCTCCAGATCTTCATGTGTCAGGAGAGAACTTCTGACACAAGGGTGCACACATATATTCAATGGATTAGACTAGTCTTTTCTCTATAGAAGGCATGGTAGACTTGACTAGAAACCATACTGATAAGTCAACAAACATGTCTTCTTCAAGAAGACTTCTTTGGTTTCCTTTTAGGCATATAAAAAGCCTAGAAAGGGGGAAAAACAGAAGAAAAGCTTACTTTTCTAAAATAAGAATGTTAAAGGAGTTGTTAGTCCCAGTATAGGAGAAAGTAGGTCCTATGAGCTAGAATAAAATGGGCGCATATGTTCACCCATCACTAGGAGGCAAGAAGTAGAATCCTTAGAAGTCGCCACGTTATTTTAGCTTTTACCGAAATCTAAGTCATATTAAAAATATGAAAATATTAAAAATCTTGAAAATCAGATGTTAATAAATTTTTTTTAAAAAAGAATATGCGAATGTATACCTGTATTATTCCACTGGTATAGGGAACTCCCATCAGTGCAGATCAGCAAACATTTTCCAGTTTATATTCTTGAGTTCCCTCCTGGCATTGAGAGATTAAGTGTTTTACTAGAGGCACACAACCAGTATGTGTCCAAAGTCAAACTCGAACCACCATATATGTATGTATATACCTTTTGCTGCCAAACCACAGATGGATTTTCTGATAAGTCAGTTTCTAGGTAATCTGCCATATTTATCTTTTGAACAGAACCATCATTTTCTTAAAGCTACAGTCAGGAAGAAACTAAAGATAGCTTAGTTTAGCCAGGAGAGTCCTTAAAAGTTGGAAGCCTGTAATAAAGGTGTTGTGTGTGGTAATATCTGACATCTCACCTCTCTCTACTTCTATTTCCATCTCATTTAACTTAATCATTCCCTATGTTCATTCATCTATTTGTAACGCTTAAATTATCATGAAATAAGGACATGTTAGCATGTCACTTCTGTATAAAACAATATTAAAAAATGACAAAATTTTCTCCTTTCTTTTATGTGTTTCTTCCAAAGGTTTTTTTTTTTTTAGAGTAACAGTGTAAAGTAACTGGGATCATAGCTTCACTCAGAGTTCTTAATGTTCAAGTTCACTGATGTAGCAAGACAGAGAGTCCAATGGTCTTGAGCCTTGACTGAAACAATTTTCTCTCAGCTCTTACCGATTTCCTCTGGGATCAGTCAGCTGTTAAATGTCTCCCAAATGGAGTCCATGTGAGGTTTTCAATTGTACCTCTATTCTATTCTATCTAGTTAAGAGCATACACAGGAAGTAACAGAACCATGAACCTCAACTGAACTGGTAGTGACCCGATTGTTGGGAGGGTGGAGATTTATTGGCTGGCTCCTAATATTTTCAGGTGCTAGTCCATTTAATCCCAGCTGTAGCTGCTGGGTGGTCTTCTGTGTCCAAATATGGTGCAGAAAAGTCCCAAAATAACAGAAGGTAGTTGCATAAAATATTTCTTTTTCCTATGTGATCTTAACACTTTTTAAAAAAAGGAAACCATTGCTTCCTAATTTTTCTGTTTTGTCAAATATGAGCTTTTCCAAAACAAAACACCTGGGTTTTGCTATTCTAAAGCACTAGCCCAAATCTTTTTCTCAAAATGGAAATTCTCAAAAATTCCAAGGTCAGATGGAAAATCCCTGAAGCCATTCTGTGCAGTAGCCTAGAAGTGGAAGATGAATGAATGAAAAAGCATTTATTAAGTGTTTACTATGTGCCAGGCACTGTAACACACCTGGGATACAAATAAAGAAAATAAAGCAGTACCTGCATTTAAGGAGATTGCATTCTAATGGGAGAAGACAACTTGATGGTGATGGGAACATTTAAACATGCTGGCATGATAAGGCAAAAGCGCCCTTAGCAGAACCTAGGGTCTGCAGGGTGATCAGAGAGCAGCTGCTGGCATAGTTTAGACATGGCTGGGAAGTGATGAAATGTTACGTACGAGGAATTGTACAAGAAAGCCAGTTTTGCTGTATTGTAGAGCATGTAAAGGAGGAGTAGTGTATGAGTATCCTGGAAAGACAGGTTGGATACAGATTGTGAAGGGCTTTAAATGCTAGAGAAGGGAGTTTTTATATCTTATTCTGTGGGCAATAGGAAGTAAATGAAGCTTCATAAATAGTGAAGTGATTTGGTCAGAATTGTGCTGTAGAAATATCAATTTAGCAACCCTGTAGAGGGTAGATGGAGAGGGGAGAGACTGAAAGCAGGGAGACTAATTAGGTAATTAACGATGGAGTTCTATGTGGTAAGGGATTCAAGTCTAGAGGTGTTGAGGCGCTGAACTAAGGTGGTAGCTGTGTAAGTTGACAAAAAATGTGGCAAAGCATTCAAGAGATGTTGTTGTGGAATTTGAACCAGTAGGGTCTGGCAATTGATGACACATTGGGGGCTAATGGAGAGGGAAGAGTTAAAGATGCTTACACTCCACCAAGTTGTATTTTTATGAAGCATTTGTATGTGAGGTATCCCAAAAGTTTAAAACTACATAAAACATGCCTTATAGTCTGCTGTATCAGATTTGAATTCTGGGTGATTGCTGCACTAAAACTTTTGGGACACCTTATATATTAGTAAAAATCTGATATAACATCTTATATGGCATATGGTCATCCTGCCCCTGCAACACATCTTAAAATTCAGTTCCATCATAGTAATTTTTCTAATTTGTCAAGATTCTTGGATGTATGTGAAACATTGTTAACGATGGGAGTTCTATGGATCACTGTCAGGTAGGACTCTACACTGTGGCCCTAAACAGACTCATTATTTGGTAATGAGTTTAAATTTTGTTATTTTTCAGTAATATTCTGTATTTACAGATGTTAAAACGACAGACTATGGTTGTTAATAAAAAGATAGGCTGATCAGTAGTAAGTGAAATTAAATGTATATATAAAGTTAGTGGGGGGTGGGACGGGGAGGGAAGGGAACAGTTAAAAGAGAGTTGGTTCCTCCAGAGTATAAGCAGCCAGACTTCTGACTCCTCTGGATGTGCTTGGATCATCCTAATTAATTTTTAGGAAGGCTTCCAGCTGTACTTTGTCATTGCTTACAGATGGTGTAAAATGTAGCATACTACCATTTGTACACTTCAGAGAAGACACTCCTTTCAGCTGGAGGATGGCAACCTTATTCTCAAGGCCTTTCTTTGGAATGTTCTACTTTTGTTTCCTTTTTTGATGTAAATTTCTATATTTTCCCCTTTGAATAGGATTTTTGCTTATTTGCAAGCTTTATTCAGGCATTCCCTCCTCCCCCCAATCATAGAAATTTAAAAATTTTCTCATAAGTACAAGGTTGGGATTCTGACTTCTAGGACAAGGACTGGACTTTTGATTTCACTGGTGTAGGGAACTCCTAGGTGAAAAAATTCCCTCTAGCAATGAAGGTCAACATTTTCTCAGCAACTAATAGTATTGGAGAGATGCTTAGGGCACTGAGAAGTTAAGTGATTTGCACAGGGTTACACTTTTGTTGTTAGGTCATTTCAGTCATGTCCAACTCTTTGTGACCCCATTTGGGGTTTTCTTTGCAAAGATACTGGAGTAGTTTGCCATTTCCTCTCCAGTTCATTTTACATATGAGGAAACTGAGGCAAACAGGGGTAAGTGATCTGTCTAGGGTCATACAGAGAGTATGTGTCTGATTTGAATTTAAATTCAAGTGTTCCTGACCCAGGCCCAGTGCTCTATTCACTGCCCCTCCTAGCTGTCCTATAGGGTCACACAACTCCTATTAATCAGAGATTGGACTTGCACCCTGGTCCTTCTGGCTTCAAGGTCAGCCTCTATTTACTTTCTATTATTATTCTATTGCTCAAGGACAACAGAATTACTACTATCTCAATCTAATTCCTCAGGAAGGGAGTGACAACCTGGAATTTCTTAGGGCTGATACTAATTCTTCTCTTTTTTGCCTGGTATCATAGGGAAGTTTGAGTATGTATACATATGTACTATTGTATAGTGTATCAAAAATAGGCAAAGGGTGAACAGGCCTTCAATGTGAGTGAACTTTATTATTGTAGAAACTACTCTGGGCAAGATTCCCATCTTAAGAATCCCATTAACTATACTAGCTCAAAAGATACAAAACAGCAGGAAACTCAAGGGGAACAATATTGTCACCCCGCTATAGGTGTCTAGTGATACATAATGGCTAAAATGTTGGACAGACAACTAGGAACACCTGGATTCACATTCTGTGCTTGACACTTCCTGTGTGACCTTGGGTAATGCACTTAAACTTTCTGGGATTCAATTTTTTCATTTGTAAAATGAGGGGGTTGGATTTGACTGTAAGGTCTTTTCTGGTTCTAAGTCCATGACCCTCTCATCCTATGACAAAGCCTACCTTCTTCCTCCTTACATCTGAATCCTATCCTCCCCATCTCCTCTTCTTCATTATCCAACCTGATGCAAATAAAAATGCCTTGTTCAGTTTAGTGCCAAAATGCAATGATTCAGCTTTGATAAAGAAACAGAAAGAAAAACTAAGGATGAAAAACTAAGTTTATTGGCTTTATTATCCACAAATTAAGGCTAAAGGTATAGGATTGTTAAATGTCAGTTAACTTTACTCAGTTCCACAGACTATGCACCCTATTTTTTTGGGGGGGGGGAATGTGTCACTGTTAGCAAGAGGGTCCTAGTGATAGAATACGTAGCTAGACCATGGCAAAACCATAACCATGACAATAAAAATCACAAAGCAGGCAACCAATTGGCAACTGACCAGTAAGGCAGCTGCCTACCATTACCATCTCATAGGACTTAGAGATGGAAGAGACCTTACAGTTAATCAGGCTAAATGTCCTCCTTCATAGATGAGGAAACCTGAGAAGTGAAGTAATTTTCCTATGTTCACAGAGGTAGTAAGTAGCAGAACCGGGATACCTTATTATGGATAGCTTATTATGAATGGGTAAAGGTGTTGAATTCTTGTGATGCCTACCATAGAATTTATTGTTCTGCAAATACTATAGATTTAAGTCTTCTTTCAAAAAGATTGTGAAGTCAGTAAGTTGCCTTACTGGACATATGTCCTTAAGGAATTCAGACAGAAAGGCTCTATATATGCCAAAATATTCATAACAATTTTGTGGGGGAAGCAAAAAAAAAAGAAAAGAAAAAAATAGTGGGTGCCTATTAATTGACTGAACAAACTGTGACATATGAATATTACGAAATATTTTTATGCTGTAAGAAATAATCAAATATGAAGAATTTGGGAAAAAATGTATGAACAGATGTATAACAAAGGACCAGGAGAAAAAAAATATATACCATAACAACCATAACATAAAGGAAAACAACATTAAATGGATTCTGGTGTGTTCAGAAAACAGATAAGCAATAGAGCACCAACCCTGGAGTCAGGAGGACCTGAGTTCAAATTTGGCCTCAGACACAACACAAAAACTAGCCTGTGACCTTGGGCAAGTCACTTAACCCCAATTGCCCTCCAAAAAGCAAAAAAAAAAAAAATTATGGGGGGCTAGGTGGCGCAGTGAGTAAAGTGCCGGCCCAGAGTCAGGACCCAACTTCAGTTCAGGCCTCAGACACTTAACACCCACACAAAAAAAACTAGCCTTGTAACCTTGGGCAAGTTACTTGACCCCAATTGCCCTCCAAAAGGCAAAAACAGACAAACAAACAAACAAACAGACAGACAAGCAGAAATGAGATCAGGAACTACTAGCTTTGTGACCCTGGGTAAGTCACTTAACCCTGTTTGCCTCGGTTTCCTTCTCTGCAAAATGAGCTGGAGAAGTAAATGGCAAACCACTCCAGTATCTTTTCCAAGAAAACCCTAAGAGGGGTCATGAAGAGTCTGACAGGACTGAAAACAACTAAACAAAAATGGACTGGGTACTGGGCTATGCTCAGAACATACAAAGAAAGGAAAAGACATTTCTGCTTCACCATCCTGCTGCTGGTCATGGGACAAAGAACTATAAAAAGACCTAGACTGGAAAAAGTGGAGATTACAGAGGGAAAACGCTAGAATTAAGGCGATGAGGAAAGGCTTTTTATAGAAAGTACGATTTTACTTGGGACTTGAAAAGGAAGCCAGGGAACCCAGGAGGTGGCATTCTGGAGGGAAAGCATTCCAGGCTTGGGGTACAACCAGTGACTATCTGGTCTAGATATTAGGTCAATCAAAAGATGGAAGAGGAAGATCCTGTTCTCCATTCCTCTTCATTTTGAAATGTAGTTATCAAAATACTAAGGAAACAAGTAAACTCCCCTGCTTCAGGGTCTAGATCAGGGGTGGGGAATCTTCGGCCTCTAGCCACGTGTGGCCCTCTAGGTCCTAAAGTGCAGTCCTTTGACTGAATCCAAATTTCACAGAATAAATCCCCTTAATAAAAGATTTGTTCTGTAAAACTTGGACTCAGTCAAAAGACCACACTCAAGGACCTAGAAGGCCACCTGTGTCCTCAAATTTCCCCACTCCTGATCTAGACTCTGAAGCAGGGGAGTTCACTTGTTCCCCTAGTATTTTGATAACTGCATTTCCATATACTTGGTTTCTTTGAATCTTGTGTGTTTCATGATCTGTTTGGCATCTAAAGCCCTTCATAACCTAGCCCCTTGCTATCTTTCCAGTCTCCATACACCTTACTCCCCAACATGTACTCTATGGTTCAGTGACACTGGCTGTTTCAAGAACAAGGTGCTTCATCTCTCAGCTCTGGGCATTTTCTCTGGCTGTCACCCGAGCTCGTATTGGGGTTTCATGGTGTGTTGTGTCCCACCGTCTCAAAAGAATTTAGACTCAGACAACCTCTAATCGTAGTAGAGGCATTTATTGAGGAGTGGCCCTCCTCAGAAGTGGAACCCGCAACTTAGGCAAACACACACACACACAAATTTTTAGTGTAATGATGTTGATTACACAACAGAAATTAAGAATATTAAAAGGGCAGGAGGGGTTTGTTAAGGGATTAAGGAATAGGGGAGGGGTCCTTTTTATGGTTGGGTGGTCTTGCTGCTTTCTGATTGGCTAAGTATTATGGTCCAGGCTGGTCAAAAGGATAGTCAGGAACTGTGGCCCGGTCTTGGGCTAAAGGGATGACTGTGGTCGAGGAGTAGGAGGACACACCTGTTCAAGTATGTGAACTAGCTGAGGGGCAGTGGCTGTATTGAGTCTGGGGGGCTAAGGTGTGCTTAAAGCTATTCTGTGTGGTTAGGACTTGTGCACTGGTCAGTGAGGCCCTTAAGGAAGTTAGACTGCTGGGGGGCCGGGCAGCTTTATTGAGATCCCCACACCTGGAAAGCTTTTCCTCCTCCGCTCCAGCTACTTTAAACCCAACTAAACACCCACCCGCTACAGGGAGCCTTCCCCAACGCCTCTTAATTCTAGTGCCTTCTCCCTGTTCTTTACAGAATCATAAGTGTATTAAAAACATCCTGAGAACAAGGGCTGGAAGCTTCTCCACACTACTTCGACATAAAAAGGGTTCGGGAGCCCGGTTTCTGAGCCGCCCCAAGGTGAAAGCCAAGTCCGGTAAACAACACCCTCGACCCCGCCCCTGTCAATTTAGAGACCAGAGGCCAGGGAGGCGGGGAGCACGTGCATCACGCAACACGCACGTCTTCCGTCACTTCCTTTGCCGGCTCCCGGCCCTCAAGTATGCTTCCGGGTTGAGAAGGTCGCCTGTGGCGACGCTGGCGTCCCTCTCCGCAGGTGCTCGTTCTATGGAGCCAGTAGGTTCCAGCAGCGGTAGCGGTAGCCGTGGCGGCGGCGGCGGCGGCAGCGGCGGCGCGAAGGCAGGAGGCAGAGCCCGCGTTGGGGCCTTTGCCTCGGCAGGATGCTACCTGGTTTGGCCGCCGTCCTTGCTCACAGACGCGGCTGGTCCTCTCTGTCCCGGCTCCCCCTAAGGTGCAGGGCGGCACCTAGCCGCCCTTGCGGCCCCGCCCAGGGTGAGTGGCCCGGCCCGGCTGGGCCCTGCTTGGAGAGATGGGCGCGGGCGCCGCTTCCCCCCATAATCATCCCTTCCTGCCCCCTGGGCCGTGGGGTCTCGGCTGCGCCCTCTTTCCACTCCCTCAGCCCAGACCTGCCTACCCCGGCGCTCCATCAGGGTCTGCGGGCCGGGCCCTGGGATTTGTTCCAAGGAAGGCCCCCCGGGGGCCACCTCGTGGGAAGGCGCGGGTTCTGCGTGCGGGTCGTGCTGTCCACGCCATAATAGAGTCGCGCGTCACAAACCACTTACCATGCCCGGCGATGCTCGGCCCGGGCCCCTCCAGGCCGTTCGATCTCCGCAGCCGGGCCATCCATGGCCAGCACATTTTGGCCTCCCTTTAGAAGTGTGCCTCTGCATTTAATAAAAAAAAAGTGACCCCCACCCCATTCTCATCCCCGAACCTTTGGAAAATTAATTTAAATTAGAATTGACTCACCAATCTGTAACACTGTTATAAAATCTTTAAAAACAAACAAAAAGCTGACAAAGACTTGTCTGGAGGTCAACCCAGCAGTGGCAGATCCGCTAACTTAACGAGTTAAGTCGAGGTAGTAGACTTTATTTTACTTCTTTACACACTGTCTTTAAATTCAGATTTATCCGAAGATTCACGTAGTTGTTTGGAAGCAGGACTCACTCTCCTCTTATCTGGAAGCATAGCTTCGCATTACGAGACAGTTTATAGTTTGACTCTGAGAACTGAGAAAAAACAAAGATGGGAGGGGATAGAATTCATTATTCATTTATTTTGGCAGGTGACCATTGGCGTGGAGATGACACATTTGCTGTAGTGCTTTGAAAATTTATATTGGAAAGTTCTTGGGTGATGGAGGAGTCAGGTAGTAGATGACAGGATGTGTATCTTGAATTAGGCTTATACTGTAATCACAAGCCATAGTCCTCAGGCTGTGCATTTTAAACTCTAGAATAAATTTAGCTTCTTTGTATTGAAGATAATGAAAATACCGTTTCAGTGGTTTAAAGCAAAAAAAAAAAACCTACTGCACTGCGCTATCCTACTTTTGATACTGTTTGGAAATTAGATGTTTTCTGAGTTTCCTTCCTACTGGCACTATATTTCCTGTTTTTACTATTGGTAAAGTGAGAATGGAGTGGTACTAGATTTGAGAGCCCCTACCTAGTTTACTACTGAATTTTTACAGAGCAAGCATTATCAGTTTAATGTATTTCTATTTTAACTGTAGAAACGATTATATTTGATTTAGTGCAAATAAGTTTTAAAGGTTTTGGAAAGGAGTTGAATTCTGGTCTAAGTTTTCTTAGGTATCCTTTATGGATCTCAGCATATCTCTAAATTATCTGAGCTTCAGTTCATCTATTTATTTGTAAAATATCCAAGCCTGTCAATATTACTTTATAGCTCTTGACGTAGTGTTAGATGATAAGGAAGATAATAAAATAAGCATATGTGTATAATGTATGTATATACATGCACACAAACATACAAAATATATTTGGTAGTATCAACTTTTAAAGTCACTAAACATTTATGAACACTAGTTATAAATGAAATATCAAAGTGTTAAAAGGCAACTAAATAAACTTTTAAAAAATTAACTTTAAAAACCTCAGGAGTTTAATTTTTTTTTTGTAAAGCAGTCGGGGTTAAGTAACTTGCCCAAGGTTACACGGCCAGGTGTTTCTGGGTGGGTGCTAAGTGTCTGAGCCCAGGATTCAATCCCAGGTCATCCTAACACTGGAGCTGGTACTCTGTGCCGATAGCGCTGTGCTACCTGGCCACCCCAAGAGTTTAATTTTTTATGCTTATGTGAGATTAAGAAGAATGGTTAAGCTTGTGGAAGAAAAGTGATTTAATAAAGTCTAAATCCTGGCAGGGAACTTGAAGTTTGGTGAAAACTTTTAAAATGTATTGTAATGCTGAGTGTGCATTTGGGGTGCTTATTAAAATAATATGTATAATATCAAAGTATTATCATTTGCTAGTATGAGGTATAAGATTAATGCAAAAATATATACATAATTTAAAAAATAGAAATTGGGTATTAATATTTTATTGTCATCTTGGTTCATTTGATGTTTTATTATCCCTTCAGATTAACATTGGATGTTTTGTTAACATACATAAAATTTTTATGTTCTTGTATAGGCCCACATTCTACTTAAAATATTTCTCAAGTACCCATTGGAGAGAATAAAAGAAAATTTTATACAATTTTATAGGATTATTTTGATACCTACTCACAAGATTCCAAATTTTTATGATAGAATTTCATGTACTTACAACTTTTCTTTCTTTATTTCTTTATTTTTGCTTTTTGGAGGGCATTTGGGGTTAAGTGACTTGCCCAAAGTCACATGGCTAGTTTTTGTGTTAAGTGTCTGAGGTCACATTTGAACTCAGGACCTCCTGACTCCAGGGCTGGTGCTTTCTTCGCTGCACCACCTAGCCGCCCCCAAACTTCCAACTTTTAATGATTTGTGCTAATGCGGGAGGAGGGAATTGCTTTAGCCAGTTCAAATATATTTGGAATTGATATTTATTTTTAAAACGATCTAGCCGATATTTGAATATTATCAAGTCTGTTTTTTGAGAAAACACTTAAGTTGAAATGATAAAAGTACAGTGAAGACCTGCCTCAGGAAGCAGTGAGACTTAACTGTTTCAATGTAATTAGTTTTTCTTGCAATCTTTATTTTGTGCATTTAAAAACTTTACTCTGAGAAGGGACCTTAGCCTTTACTACTCTGGCAAATGGGTCCATGATACAGAAAAAGGTTAAGAACCTCTGGCTTGAGGATATTGGCTGGGGTTTGGGTGTACTGGCTGAGCTTCAGGCTCTGTAGAGGAGTTTAAAAGCAAAGAGGGTGGTGATATTGGACTATATCACTTAATTTTGGTTATGTTAAAACATGGAAGTGATAAGCAATTGAATTAACTGTAGTTTACTTCATGTTAGTAATTTACTTTAACACCTAATTATATAGTGATTAGGAGTTTTCTGCTATGTAGGACAAACTACTGGATAATTAATTTCTTGAGAAAGTAAAACCAAGATACCTTCTATATTTCTGTGGACCTGGAAGCACTTAGAAAAACAAAAAAGCAAACCAAACCCTAAAATTACACTGTAGATTAGTTTCTGGTGGAAGGATAAGCGTGTCCTGATTACCTGATAATGTCTGAACAGTCAGTGTTTTATGCTGGAATCTGAGAAGCAAAGTAGAAAGGGTAAGAGAAAAGACATAGAAGAAAAAGGAAGAGAGGCAGTGTTGATAGCAGCAAATAGGGTTTAGCCACAGATACCCTTAATAGTGGAGGACAGTGATAGAACATCCTGGAATCTGAATCTAGGGGGTAGAAAGAGCTGAAATGGCCATCTCTACTCTCTGATTCCTGCTGAGAGTTTACAAAAAGCCCAGGAGCCGTGGGACAACTATGACATTGTGTATGAATGAGGCAGGCAAAGAAAGTGGTTTAACAAAGAGCAAATTTTTTTGCTGGGCAGTTATAGAGTTCAAAAGGAAGTAGAGTGTTATTTGTCTGCCACTGTTACCTTATTAATGGGATCTGTAGATGACTCTATTATTATTATTATTATTATTATTATTTTAAAGCAGTTGGGGTTAAGTAACTTGCCCAAGGTTACACGGCCATTTTTTGTGTGGGTGTCAAGTATCTGAGGCTGGAACCGATCCTGGGTCCTCCCGACTCTGGGGCCGGTGCTCTTACTGCGCCACCTAGCCGCCCCATAAATCAATGTATTATTCAAAATATGAAATGTTACAGAAGAAAGCAATTGAAAAAAGTTCATGCATCTTTGTGTAGTATATAACACTTTTAATCTTGGCATTAAAGATGTCATTTTAAATTTTGTTTGTGCCTGGAATTCTTTTCAAATCCTTAGTAGGGACAACTTAAAAAAAATTGTGGCCTGGTCATTTCTGTCATTTTCCAAAGAAGAGGAATTTAGAGGTGTTTAGGTCCTCTTCAAAATACCCTAGCACAGATTCTTGGAATGGTGAGAGGGATATTTTTCCTTTCATAGCTCATGAATCAACAATGTGACCATGTGATTATGAACAAGAAGAGTAAGTACAGGCTGAACTGTCTGCTCTCTCTTCCTTTAGAATGTAAGTTTCTAAAGCTCAGGTACTGTCATTTTTTTTCTTCCTATATTTCCAACAACCAGGTATTAAGTAGGTGCTTAGTAAATGCTTGTTGAATTAAGTTGATAGGGAATTTTCCATAATCATTGGGTTGCTGTAAATACTATAGATAATTTTTTTGAAAGGTGCTAAGCTGACAGGAAAGTAATAGTAGTAGTGAAGAAGTTGATCCTTTGAGATCAAGGAAACTACCTATAAAGTTGAAGCTTCAGTCAGTAATTTGCCAGAATGTTATGGTTTACTCTAAAGAAATTATACTTCATCCCTGCGAGCAGGGGCCAGATGACTAAAAGGCAAATTGATATCAAGTGCTCTTTAGAAAATTGTTTTTGGGTTAATTAATAAGCATTTGTTTTTCTATGCTCTACCCCAATTTAAAAAAAAGAAAAAACCCTTATAACAAATTGACCATGTCCAAAAATGTTTGTCTCATTCAATGTGTTTTTATTTAGTCTGTTACCTTTTTGTTAGAAGGTAGTTCCTGTCAGGAGAAGCATTCCTCGTCATCATCTAGTGATTCTTTAAATAAAGCAAGTTAGAAAGCATTGCTATGGTAACCATTCAGCCCAGTGTCCTATACCTTACACATCTATAGCTATATTCAATAGTATGTCATAATCTGATGTTTATGATGATCGAATCATTAAAGAAAATTAAATTCATTACATTCTGTTTATGAAGGTAGATAAGTACATTTTAGAAAGCTTTCCACAAAATTGTTTTTTAAAGCACTGGCATTTAGTGTCAAATCTCACTTATTTGGAAAACTCAACTTTAATGACTTTATTCCCAGAGAGTTATAGAGTAAGTGAAGTTTTTAGTATTTCTAGAGCAGTGACGTTGAGTGATTTCTATATAGTAGACATTGGTAGAGAGGGAATCCTGAGGGAGGTAGTCCCAAGTGTACATAATAATAAAAATGGAGAGATGGGACTCATCATAAAGATGGAATTTCAACTGTTTAAGATGGAAGAAGGTTAAATGAGAAGAACATGACCAGCTTGTTTTTTTCTGAGCATCAAAAGATGGGCAAGAATATTTAGTCTTTAAGAGTAATAGGGACCATGAAGAGACATAGTATTGACCTGGACTAGTCTAAATGCCTTATTCTTGTAGTATATGTATTTTGCTTTTTGGAAGGGGAAGGTAGGGCAATTGGGGTTAAGTGACTTGTCCAAGGACACACAGCTAGTTTTGTGTTAAATGTCTGAGGCTAGATTTGAACTTAAGTCCTCTTGACTCCAGGGTGGGTGCTGTCTTCACTGCACCACCTCACCACGCCCTGTAGTGTAATTTAAAGACTGCCAGAACTGTAGGCAGAATTGGAAGAAGAGTTCTTCCTTGGTCTCTGCCACTTATCTTCCTTCAGTGCCCTCAAGTGAGCCATGCTTCGTATTTAAGTCTCAACTTCTGCCAACTGAAACTTGAATCCTAACTGTGTTGATTTAATCTGCTAACTAAAGCAAATACATAAATAATTGAAATTAACTTTCCTGAAAGATCTTTGGTTCTCCAAAGAAGAGCTCCTCTTCAATTGATGGAATTTGAGGGGGTGCTGTTTTTGACCCGGGTGTCTTCTGGTGTTTTTTGCTTTCTGTTCTGTATCTTTTCTTCTATGTTTCCAAGTAGTCTACCTAAGATAGAGTAAAACATGGCAGTAATTTATGAGTAAAATGCTCACACAACCAAGTCCTTAATTTTGTAAGTGACTTTGTACCCCTTGGAACTCATTATATACAAAGATCAGCATGCTCATCTGTGAATGTGATGGGAAATTTTCTTTGTCTTTATGTGCTATAATTTTGTATAAAGTTCTTGTATCCTTAAATATAAATACAACTTGTTATTCTGGTCCCCTAAAGTTTTATTTAAAATTAATTTCTTTTTAGGATGGCAGAGCTTAGTGACACTTGGAAGTTTCTCAAGCATTTTACCCGGCAGCCATCTACACATTTACTCACCGAGTCAAGTAAGAACTTACTCTACAGATACTCAGAAAGAAGGACTGGAAATGCAAAATGTTCAGTTACCATCAACTTCAGTAAAACATGTTTCTACTCCTGTTGAAACAGGTACATATTTTCTTCTTTTTTTTTTTTCCTAATTCTGAAGGGATGATTTGAGAAACTGAATAATTCTTAGCTTTTTTGTGGTGGAATTGGTAACTTGCTTTATAAAAATATAGATAATACAATTTGAAATCTGTTTTATTATGCATGTAGGATCTAGTGTTAAGCCACTTCCAATGTTACTTTAAAAAGTAAAAAATATGAATGGTAGCAAGTTTTTTTTGTGTACAATTAAAATGACCATTGGAATAGTATCTGGTAGGATTAGACAATTGGTAATGAAAGCTAACTTTTCATAACTATTCTTTAATGTAAGTTTACTTGAATTAGAAGTATTCTTTCCTTTAATATTGTTTCTGTTTTGAGAGAATGTCTGTGTTACATGAATGGTTGACTATTAAGACTGAGCATATATGGAATTTATATACTGATAGTCTAAGAGATAATTTCTCTTGAAATTTTGCTGACAGCTAAGCTCTCATTCTACCCTAATTCCCAAGAAACTAATCTCCTAGTTTGATAGGGTAGAGGTAGATTTGTTTTTGCCAGGGTTGGCCCTCAAGGAGGGTTTCTGTTATGGGGAAAGGAGAGACCTAATATCATAAAACATTTTAGAACTCCAGGAGACCTTAGTACAACTCCTTCTTTTTGTGGATGAATAGATCCTGGTTCTGAGAAGTTTGGTGGTTTTCTGAAGATTATACAGCCAGGGTGAGCGACCCTAAATCAATGTCTCTTGATTCCCGTGCATTGCATTCTGGTACCTTAGGATGACCAGAGAGCATTCACAAGTTGGATGGTAGGGTGGAAAGAGTGTTGGACTGGGACTTTATTGAGATTCATGCCAAGGCTGCATGATTACTTTGGGATTTTTTAGAGGGATTTTTCATAAGGTAAAGTTTGGACTAGATGATCTTTCTGATACTTTCCAATGTCAAGATTCTATGATTCTGGAGCTCAGAAGGCTAATATTCCAGCTATCATGTAATTACAGTGTGACTCTATGGGTTGGGTTACTTCACTTATCTGGGCTTCAGTTTCCTTCTCTGTAAAATGAAGCAGTTGGATGAGATGATTTCTCTTAAAAATATTTATATCTATATCTGTTTATCTACACACATATGTGTATATATGTATACACACATACACGCACATTTATCCAGTCCAAAAAATCCATCTCTCTCTTTCTTTACTCTCTTTCCTCAGTTAAGAATGAAAGAAAAACAGACCTCTGTTACAGACATACATATGTACATATGTTACAGACATACGTACGAGCAAAACAAATTTCCACATTGTACATGTACAAAAATACATCTTATTCTGTACTCTGAACCTTTTACCTCTGTTAGGAAGGTGGGCAGCATATTTTATGATTAATCCTTTAGAACCCTGTCTATTCATTCTGCTGATCAGAGTCCCTGGTTCTTTCAAAATTGAGGTGGGACAGTGGCTAAAATACTGAGCCTGGAGTGAGGACAAATAGAGTTTAAATCCTAATTCTAATACTAATTGTGTGATCCTGAGTAAGTCACTTAATCTCTCTTTGTCTCAATTTCTTCAGTGGGGATAATAATAACATATGTCTTCATGGTTGTTGTGAGGACCAAATGAGATAACATATGAAAAATTATTAATGTAGTGCCAGGCACATAGTAGGTACTATTATATTGTTGTCATTGTACAACTTGTTCTCCTTGTTCTTTTGCTTATTTGTGTCAGTTCATACACATTTTTCCCAGTTTTCACAGAAACTACCCCTTTCGTCATTTCTTATAGCACAATAGTATTCTATCATATTTATGTAACATAACCTGTTCAGTTATCCCCCAATTTATGGACACCTCCTCAGATTCTTATTCTTTGCCACCTCAAAAAGACATATAGATTTTGTTTTGCTTTGGAATAATTTATATATATTTTTTTTTACCAAGCACTGTGTGTATTTTTCTGTTCTTCGGTTACTTCATATGAGAGTGAGCTTGTGAACTTCAAGTGTCAGCTGCTTCCCTCTCGTCTCCTTGTTTATGTAGTTATCTATTTGTGCAGCCTGATTATGTTAGTTTTCCTTATTCTTCCTTTCCCTTCCTCCCTCCCCCACAGTGTATTACTTTTTTCCTCCTTTCCATTCTTTTCTTAAGATCAAGACATAACAGATTCATTCCCAAGCCTTGTCTAATTAGACTTCATGCTATGATTCCTGGTGATGATAAGGTTCATAGGGGACATATATATCATCTTCCCATATTTGAATGTAAGCAGTTTATTCCTTTTTAGTCCCTTATAACTATTCATGTTTACCATTTTATATTTCTCTTAACTCCTGTGTTTGAACATCAGAGTTTCTGTACAACTCTGATTTTCATCAATAATGTTTGGAAATCCTCTATTTCATTAAAGATTTATTTTTTTTCCTGTTGTAAAGCCATGCATGAGCAGCTTTCCAGAGGACTGTTGCTGTGAACAGCTTTCATGGTTCTGATTACATAGTATAGTGGACTCTCCATTTATCCAATAACAAATCAGAGCAAAACATTCATAGAAAATCAAAGTACAGCATTCAAAATGTTACAACTCAACAACTTGTCACTAAAATGGCCACATAGTTTTCACCAAAGTGGTCACATAGTTTTATACAAAGTATATAAATTTAGTCAATCACAAAATCCATAATTCAATCACAAAGCAGAAAAATCAAAGTTCTCCACCTTTAGGTCACAGTAAATCATAATATTCTCAGTCATTACACAGTATCCAAGTAAAGTCTTCTTTCAGCTTGACTCAAGGCTGGCTCTTAGCTTCCATGGTTCCTCTTCCATGGTCCCAGCTCCAGCTGTCACCTGGGTTCAAAGGCAGACAGCTCCCAGTTCCTTGTCTACTTCTTTGTCCAGTTCCTGTTCCATATTGAAGTTCACAATGTCCAGTCCACCTCAAGTCCTTCCCAGTTCCTGTTTCTGGGAAGACAAAGCTCAACAGAGCCACAATAATATACATGCACATTGCTGACACCATCATCAATTCATTATCTGCCTATGTAATCAGCTCAGACCTACCAACAAGGTCTGAGAACTCAATACAAATCATCAACATAGAAATCAAACACAGACCCACAAACAAGGTCCAAGAGGTCAGCACAAATCATCAGTAAAGTCCCAGGACCTCCGACACCCTCCTCCAGGAGTTCTGTAAATATACAACAAGAAAATCCTCTTTCAGGGCTTCTGTACAAAGTATCACAACCAAACATCAGCACAGATAGAGCAGACAAACAGAGTGCTGGGATACCACAAGTTTTCTCCTTGACTCTGCCACCACAAGAGCCCTCTTCTCAATTCTGCTGTCTGTAGCCTGGGCCTCTCCTTATATATGGTCATTAGCTCTTCCCCTTCCTGTTACAGGACTTCATGAGTTCTAGGGTTCACAAGTTGTGGGGTTCACACATTCTGTTTCTTAACAGACATACAAGGCTCAAAAGAAACTTGAACTGAAACAAGATGTTAATTCAATACCTGAAACAAGGTGTGAACTACTTCTGTGCTTGCCATTACACCCATATAAGATTATATTCAGTTTTGTTGGGTAAGTTATTTTTGACTATAAGCCTATATATACTTTGCTTTCAGGAATATTGTATTTTAAATGCTCTATTCCTTTATAATGGTGACTGCTAAATCTTATGTCATCCTGACTGTGCCTCATCAGTACTTGAATTCTTTCTTTCTGACTACTTGCAATATTTTTTCTTTGATGTGGAAGGTTTGGATTTTGGGTATGATGTTTCTAGGAGTTTTCATTTTGGGGTTTTTTTGGGAGTTGGATTCTTTCTATTTCTACTTTGCTTTCTGGTTCTAAGAGATCTGGGCAGTTTTCTTTTAGGACTTTTTGAAATACAATGTCTAGGCTCTTTTTTTTTGGTCATGGCTTTTGGGTAGTCTGATGATTCTTACTTTTTTTTCAATCTGTTTCTCAGGCCAGTTGTTTTTACTATGAGATGGTTTATGTTGTTTTCTATTTTTTTCTTCAGTTTTTTGACTTAATTTCCTTATTGTCTCATGTAGTTACTGGCTTCTATTTCATACCTCCTAATCATGTAGAAATTGACTTCTGTTTGATCCCTTCTAATTTTCAGGGAGTTTGTTGCTAGAGCAAGATATATACTTCTTGTGCCAAACTATTAGTAGCTTTTCAAATTCTTTCTTCCATAGATCTCATTTCTGTTCTAGTTTTTTTCCTCTAGTGCTCTCATTTCATTGATAAAAAATTTTTTAAACTCTTGCTTCATCCATTCAGGAATTCCAGTTGGATTTGTATCCAAGCTGTGTTTTCCTCTGGACCTTTGCTTGTTGATGTTTTAGAGTTACTTTCTTCTGCGTCTCTCTTGAGCGTCCCTATCACTATAGTAGCTATATATGGTTGGGTTCTTTTTGGTTTGCTCATTCTTCTAGGTCACTTCCTGACTTTGGACTTGATGTTAGAGCCAGCATCTGTGCACTTATGGAGGGAAGTTCTGAGCTGGTTCTGTTACTGCTTTGTTGTGATATTAAGAGATATGTTATTCCAGGATTTCAGGGACTGTAAATTCCAGGCTGTAAATTATCAGATCTCTCAGTGTTCTGATCTGGTGAAAAATCTGATTGCTTCCCCCTTGTCTGAGCTTTGCAGATTTCTCACCTGAGTTTGGATCTGAGCAATAGAATTAGCCACCATTGGCCAGCTGGAAAGGTCTGCTGGTTCAGAGCAACAGAACTGCAGGCTCTCCTTTGATCTGGGATTCCTGCCTTGATTATTTCTCTAGAGGCTTCAAACTGGGCAAGAAGCTGGAACTGAGACCCCTGCTCTGAGCCACACTGCTGCTGCTTGCTTCTGAACTTGCTACTCTCTTCTTATACTCCTTAGGGCCACAACACTGAGCCAGCCTCTTCCTCTGGGTGCGGGTCTACTTTGGATCTATGACCTGCAGCTGAGTAGTGGGCCACAAAGGTTCCAGCTGGCACTGGTTGCAGTGCTCCGGTATGGATCTGGAACCTCTTCTCCTCTTGGTGCACTGTGAGCAGAGTGCTCTTGGCCAAATACCATCTCCAGGATCCCCAGATAGCTTTCTTTATTTCCATGTGCTAACCTGGGCTGGATGAATGACTCACTATGACTTTTTGGGGGCGATTTTCCCATCAGAATTTGGTTTGCTGTGTTTTCTAGATCTGTTTGGAGGAGGGTTTTATTTTTTTTGGGTGGTGATGGAGGGGAGCAGGGAAGCTGCCCTGCTTTCTGCTCCTCTGCCCTCTTGATTCTGCCTCTTGAAACAATCTCTGAGGGCACATGGCTCTCCAACACTCTCTATTTCTGTAAGTGTGAGAGCATTTTGGGGAGGCGAGAATAAGGGAAGGAAACTAGCAGGACCAGTGGCTGTTTTTCATTCTCTCTGAATACTTTTAAATCTGTCACAAAGGCAGACCAGGTTGCCAGGACTTTACACTTCAGGGACTTTAAAGATTATATAGGTCAGTCTCCTCATTTTATAGATTAGGAGGATAAAGCCCAGAGAAGTGGAGTAATTTGCCCAGGGCTCTACAAGAACTCAAATGGCAGAGTCAGGATTTGAACACAGGGCTTCTGACTCCAAAACCAGCACTCTTTCTATTAAACTGTGTGCTTTTCCAGCAAGGGGCACTCATATTTGAGCATTTTGGAGGTTAACTCCCTTGGTGCAGGAGTCTGCAAGATTTATTGATTGCACACCCCCCTCAGTGTAAAAAAAAATTGAGCTTCCCCCTCCCCCAGTATGTGCATTTTGAAAGTTATGTACAAATGGATATTTAAAATGGATGAAATAATATTTGATTCTAGCATTAGTAAGGAGCCACTGGAGTTTGAGTAGAGGAATGACTTGGTCATATCTGTCCTTTAAGAAAATAATCTTGGTAGCTGTGTGGAAGATGACTAGGAGAGGGGAGAAACTTGAAGCAAGGAGACACATTAGAGGCATTTGTAATAGTAAAGGTGATGAGGACAGGAATGAAATTCAAGAGATGTTGCAGAGAGAGAACTGAGAGAATCTGACATCTGACTGGGTAATTAGGGTTAGAGTGAGAAATTTGAGGTGATGCCCGGGTTGGAAACCTTATACTTTGTAAGGACGCCCTTGACGGCAAGGGAAGGGAAGATAGGGAAGTTCAGAAGAAGTGTGGGTTTGGGGGGAATAGGTAATGTAGAGAGGTCTTCATTGCAGATTGCATCTGATCTGTGCTCCCTTATCCTGTGGAATTCGTTTTGTCAAATAAAATGAAAAGGGGAAAGAGAGGGGGCAGTGAAGTCCTGCTGCAGATACCACATGATCTGGGGCATAGGGGGTGGTTATGCTGTGTGGGATTTTTTCCAGTGGCATCTATATAGATGCTGCTCTGAGTGTCTTGGTGTTGGTAGGGTTATAACTACCCTGGGAGCCTTGCCCTTAACTCATAAGGAGAGAAATTAGGACCTTGTGGTGAAAAGGGTGACTGTTGTGGTATAAGTTGTTATAGAGACAAGCCTCATGATCGGTTATCACAGGCAGTGAGATACATATGTGCCCCACCTTTTGCTTCTCTGATTTGTGGATAATTTATCCTTTGGGATTATGCCACAGCGCTTGGGAGACTGCTGTCCCAGTGGACAGGCGCTCCTCTCTCTGTATGTAAGGGACTGGAACGGTTCAAGTGATGTGATTTTTGTGGTCAGTTTTATCATTGGAGCAGGAAGCCCTATTCTTTCTCTTTAGTGGAAGTTGTCTCCCTTTTATTGAGGGTATTCTTAGTGACCTTAAGCCTTAGGCTTAAGTCAGAAATTTAGTAGAATTAATTAGGAAGAAGTAAGAAGAGCATTGGCCTTTTCCTTCCATTGGCAGGGAAGGGGACTGAGGAAACCACAGAGACTCACCTATCCCCTTCATTTTAGGGCTAACCCTATGCAAGTCAAGGAAGGCTTATGTGCCTCCAAATCTCTCCCACTCATTGCTTCACCAGTTAGACATCCCTGGCAAAGATATCTTGCAGACTTAAAGGAAATAGCCATTGATTACTTGTTGTTGCCAGGATGCTTTTTTGTCTTTGAACTTTTGTTATATATTGTATAGTCCTCCTTCCTGGAATATCTTCCTCTTCACTCTTTTATATACCTTTCCTTCAAGTCTGAACTCAGGTCCTTTTTTCCGTGTAAAACTTCTTGGTAGTTGGGCTCTCGTTTACTTTTCCAAAGTTATTTCATGTTATTTCCTTTAAAGTACGTTGTTTTAGTTGAATAGACTTCTTATCCCTCAAATTCCTCATCTCCTATCTCTTTACTTTTACACAGGCTATCTTGAATATCTGGAGTCTGTCTTCTTCCTCACCTTTGTCTCTTAGAATCCTTAGCTTCCTTCAAGATTGAATTTAGTTGCTACCTGTTAGAAAATAATTCTTTTCTGAGTTCTAGTTGTTTGTGTTCTCTCTTTTCTCAAACCATATTGTTCATATCTGTTTAAATGTATTCCCCAGTAGATTGTAATCTGTTCAAGAGAAAATACTAGTTTTTGTTTTATCTGTATATACCTTGCTCCTAGCACACAGAGTCTTCCTTGTAGGCTCTTCATAGTGGTTGAACGAATCTGAGTGTGCAGTTCTCAGGTGGTCCCTCCCAGGGTCTCTGGACTCACGTAGAGCTTATTTCTTATACTAGTCATTTGGCAGTTTCTAATGCTATCTTATATTGTTATTAATTCCATTGTAAAGTAATAAAAATGATAGAAGGGAAGATTGTAAGAAACTTTGTCAGTAACATTTATTGAATGTTTATTCTATGGATTAGCCAGTCTCCAAAACTAGATCATAAATTCCAGGAGAATGGGGAATGTGGGTTTTATGATCTTACCTTAGCAAGGTGCTTTTTTTCAGTAGTTCCTTGAAGGTTGAGAGGTTAGGGCTGACTGTGTAGATTTGAGAGTTCTGATATATGAACCCATTAGATCTCTTGAAATCTCTGAGAGTGTAGAGAAAGAAGAGAAGATGGCCCAGGACAGAAACCTGGAGTTGGAGTCATACCTATCCTAAGGCATTATCAGCATATGGATTATAATGCTGCCAAAGAGATTGAAAATGAGTGTGGCTAAACAGGGAGAATGAGGAGTAGTCAAATATTCACAGCTATGGGTAGATGGTAAGGCAGTAACAACAGCCAGTATAGCTTGTTCTTTCCTAAATTTGGCAGTGAAGAGGAGAAAAGATACAGGGTGATATATCTTGAGGGGATAGCAGGGTGCCATGAAAATTACTTAAGGGTAGAGCAGACCTGAGCATGCTTGTAGGCATCAAGGAGAGAGTGCAGATGAGAAATAAGGAATGATTAGAGTAGCAGGCTCCTGGAAGAGATGAGACTATATAGATAGGTTTAGGGCACATGTTAACCTTGGCATGAAGAAGAGCCTTTTTTTCAGAGATAGGAGTAAAGGAGAGAGTAAATGAAGCTGTGGATGGTTTTTGAAGCTTGGAGTTGGGGAGTGGTGGGTGGTCTCTAGCAAAGTAGGAAATAAAGAGATCTGATGAAAGATGAATGGAGAAGGCTTTGGTTGCTGCTGAGGAGAGTCTTGGGAGTTAAGGAGAATAAAAGTTTTGTTATGCATCATTGAGCGCCTAGTTGAGGTTAGATGACAAGAATTTGTAGGAACACTGAGCCAGTTTAGTGCTGTGATTTCTTCTGTTGAAGATTGTTAGGGAGTGAATGGGGCCAAGATGAAGGAGTTATAGGGTGGTACGTAGTTTAACTGTCCAAGTGTCAAGACTTTGAGGAGAAGATGGAGAGACCATAGCGAGGATGATGGACTTGAAGAACGGGGGGAGGATGGTTACTTCCATACCCTCCCTCTGTTACTATTTTTCAGCAGCTTTTTCTCTTTTGAGGTTCATTGTATCCAAATATATCACCTAGTTCAAATACTGATAGTACTATTTGTTATTATATACTTCTAATAGTAGTTTATTCTCCTTTTCTCAAGGAGTTCAGTACCTGACTCACAGTCTTCCTTTCCATTCCAACCCCTGCCATTATAATAGGGGACTTCAAATATTTTGGCTTCACAGTTCCTCACTCAGTCTCCTTAGCTCTCATGACCTGCTTCTGCTTCCTACCTGATCCACAAAGTACACCTTTGATCTCAACTATCAGCTGAGTGTTTTACCTTTTGTTACCAAGAATTCTGAAACCGCCTTATTGACCGCATTGCGTCTTTATGCCTCACCCTTTATACACATATTTTTCATTTTTATTCTGATTTTGAATCACTTCCATCTCTCAGTACTCTTGTAGGCCATTGTCCCTACTCTGACTTCACTTTTTTCCTTTCCCATATTGGCCCCATAGTTACTGTCTTCTACTATAGAATCTCTTGCTCCCTTGTGTTCATGTTGCTCCTATCTTGCTGAACCCAACCCTGGATTAAGCCCACCATATGCTTTCCTTGCTCCTACTTGCGTGTTAGAAGAAATCACACATAGCCATCTGTTTGACTGGGTCCATTACAGATTTATGTTATTAATCTCATCTGGTTCCTTACTGTCACCAGGCAAATTCTAGTACTTAGCACACTGTAGGTTCTTAATAATTGCCAGTTGACTGATTAATTCAGATTCTTTCCTATTCTCTGCAGAGACTATTCAAACCTTCTTTTCTCTCCTTATACCTCCTGCTCTCTCATTCTGTCAGCAAAAGATCTCACATCTTATTTTATTGAAAAAAATAGTCCAGTTAATGAGTTCCTTCTTCCTTACTCTACAACTTAAATTTTCTTGATACATTACCTCATTTTCTCCTCTTTTACCCCAATTGTTGGTGAAGAGCTTGTCCTTTTTCTAATCCATGCTAACTTTTCTACTTGTACCCTCATCCCTTCCTGTCTCCTTTGACTGGTCTTCATTGTGAATATAAATTTTTTAAGAATTATTTTTGTAGTTGAATGCTCTCAACATAGGAGATAGTGTTGGAAAATTTTCCTTCTGAAATGACATTTTGAGGATTCATGCTTTTTCTCCATTTTATTTTATTTATTTTGTTTATTTTTAGTTTTCAACATTTATCTTCACAAGGTTTTGAGTTACAAATTTTCTCCCTGTCTTTCCCCTACCAACTACCCCCCAAATAGCGATCCTACTGAATACCCCTTCCCCCAATCTGTTCTCTCTTATATTCTCCTCCATACCCCCTCTGACTTTCTGGCAGGGCAAGATGGATTTCTGTACCCCAGTGCCTGTATATCTTATTTCCCAATTGCATGTAAAATAATAATAATAATAATTTTTTTTTAACATTTCATTTTACAACTTTGATTTCCAGATTCTTTCCCTTCTTCCCTTGTCACCCACCCCTACTGGGAACATAAGCAGTTCAATATAGGTTGTACATGTGTAGTTACACAAAACATTTCTTCAGATATGTTATGAAAGACTGACTATTTTACCCTCCATCCTATCCTGCCCCCCACTTATTCTATTTTCTACTTTGACCCTGTCCCTTTTCAAAAGTGTGTGCTTCCAACTACCCTCCCCCACAATCTGTCCTCCCTTCTATCGTCCCCTCTCTTAACCCCTTTCCCCCTACTTTCCTGTAGGGTAAGATATCCAATTTAGTGTGTATGTTATTCCCTCCTTAAGCCAAATTCAATGAGAGTAAGGTTTACCATTCCCTTTTGGCTTCCAGTTCTTCCCCTCCATTTTAACAGTTTTCTCCTAACTCTTTTATATGAGATAATTTACCCTATTCTGTCTCTTCCTGTCTCCTCTTATTATATTACTCTCTCATCTCTTAATTTTATCTCCATTTTATTTTAAGAAAAATTTTGCAGTTACAGAAGAATGTTGGTAAATATTAGAGATATATAACGAGGAAGGAAAAAACAGTATATCGTGCATGGGACTTATTCTTTTTCTGACTTTTCTAATTAGAAAGCCATATTCTTGGAAGTCCTTTGAATAATAGAAACCTTAAAGCCCTCAAATAAGATTATAGCCAGTCTATTGTAAGCAGATTGATGTATACATTTTTTTATATTAAGATCTCTGAAGAAAATTTATGTACTCTTTGAATAGGCTATATTAGGAAATGCCTTCTTTTGGCTTACCTAAGTCTTTCCTGATTTAGTTTAATTAAATTTCTTACTTTGCCTACTATAGGGATTGAGAACTCCTTGCTTAGACAAGGTTTGAGGGAAATACTGGATTAGAAGTGGAAATGATGACAAATTAGAAAAATGTTCTATTCTGTTTACATAGGAATGGGACAAGAAAACACTGTTAACTAGAGCAGAAGGAAGAAATTAATTAGCAGTGTGGAGAAGTGAAGGAAGTGATATAATTAACACTGAAAAATATAATACTGTTATGGGTAGATATGATTGGAGCTGTTACTGTTTTCAGTATTTGGAAATGAACCCCATGGAATTCTCCCCCCCCTCCCCCTTACTGAGATCAGAATGCTTGTTTACTTTCAGGTCTCAATTTTTGATGAAATCTTGCTCAGATCAAATTAGACCTTGTTAGCCACAAGATAGGGCAGCAAATGAATAATTGTTTGATTGAAAGATAATTTGTGTAGTTAAGATTTTGAGAATATTTTACTTTTGAATAATTCAAACCACATGGTAAAGTCAGGAGCTTCTCATTAAGAGACATAGACTTACTAGAGAATTTTCAAGTTTTTTAGGAGCACTTAGATGATTTAAATTTCAATAAAATTAGTTTTAATTTTCCTAATGACAGCAGATGTGTGGCAAACATCCAGTGCCTGAGCATAAAACAAAATGTCTGGAGATATTCATGGATTAGAATGTCTAGTTAGTTATTGAAATCATAAGGATTTTATTCTGATGATGATGCAGTGTAAGTTTATTAAGGTGGTGTGCAGAATAAGTATTCATACATGCATTTGAGCTGTTTAATAGCATTTCTGGCTTGTGATTCAGAACACTCTATAATTAGTGACTACAACTTGACAGTTGGTAATGAGTAGAATATCTAGAAATATCAGCCTAAGAGAAACTCATTTTACGTGACTTGGTTGAAAAACTTTGATTATTTTAGAAAGGAGGGGGCTCTCAGAAACTTATGCCAGCATTTTTCAATTGTACGTGATCTAAGAGAAAGAGATAAGTTTTGGAAACATTAAGGTTTTTTTCCCTTTAAGAAGTCAAATTATTTAAAATAAATATCTTAACAGACTAGCTCTTCTGATAACCTCTAAGTAATAAAACCCAAAATTTATGTAGCTCATTAAAGTTTTCAAAAGATTTTATATAGAATGCATAATTTGAGGTTCATAATAACTGTGAGGAGGGTCATTTTACATATGTGGAAACTAAGATTCAGGTAAGTGATTTGCTTATAGTCACAAACTAGACAGTCTCAAAGGGAGGATTTGAACCCTGGACTTCCTGACTCCCAAGGCCAGTGCTCTGTCCACTACACAGTGCTACTCCTAACTAAAAATACTACTTAATTACAATATAACTAGATTACAGAGTAGGGCATATTATTCAACTTGATGTAAAATGCCAACAGTTATCATTTTTGCTTCAATATAAATGATTACTTACATTTAAAGATGCCATCATGTAACCTTATTAAAACAGAATTCCACCTTACAAAATATCAAACCAAAACACCTTAGGAGATTGGTCTTGCTTTCCATGTTTCAAAATACTGTGTGTAAAATAATATGTATTGAATTATTTTTCCCATTTATTTTTTGAAATTTTACACAGAATTAGGTATAATAAAAATGACAAGTTGTCCCAGTTGTTACACATCTGGTGTAATGGATCACTCAGAGCTTGATTGTTCAAACAAACAATCTTTCAACTAAATTCATACTCATTTAAAAGGATACATACATACATATGCATATACATACAAATACACACACATATTTTAAACGTGGTTACTAGGTGAAAAAAATTTTGGTCACAGCAGATGAGATATGGAGTCTACTGAGCTTTGGTGAAGAAGGAAGGCATCACAATCTAAATTTGTAGAGAAGTACCCACACCAATGAAATCTTAGATCCTTTACGTGAAATATATACAAAATGTAGTTGGTTTCCATTTCACTGATATTCTCATTGACTCTGATACTTAACTATTGTTTAAGACACCATACTGGACAGTGTCAGTGCCAGGTATTTGGCAGAAATAAGCTAGAAAAGCCATATGGAAATGCTTTTTTCAGTAGCTAGAAAATGTAAGCAATAAGTTAGAATTGACTTGTATTTAACAGTAAAAATGTTGCCATGTCTTACAATTATGATTTATGATAGGATGTTTTAAAACCTGTTTCGTGAGTTTGTAAGTTTGACAGAAAATAACTATATATCTCTACATGAACATAAATAACTCTTGAAATTTACAGTACCAGATACCAGCCTTGGACTCCAAACCCCACTTATTAAACAAGAACCTCTCCAAGTAAGAGGTAAATGTATGATTTATTTCTATTTTCTTCTTATATTTTGTGGTTGTTGTTAAAAGTTTTCCTTTCTTCCAATTCATTGGAGATAAAAACACCCCATTATTAACTATCCTCCTTCCTAATGTCTCTATTTTTGAGTGCACTGCTATTCTTCTTGTTACCTAGGTTCTCAACTTTAGTGTCATTTTCAACTCTTCATGCTTTTTGCAACCTGCTTCCTATCTATTTCTACCCTCCCCCCAAGTTTCTTGCATTTTTCTCCTTGTCACTCGTCACTTGTCCCTACTGTAGTTCAGGTCTTATCACTTCTCCCCAGCACTGTAGTATTAGTCTCTTAGTCTGTATGAGGTCTCCCTCCCTCAAGTTTGAACCTATTCTAATCCATCCTACACAGAACTGCCAGTGTGATTACTAAAATACAATTCTGACTGGGTTACTCCCTTGCTCAAAAAACTCTGGGGGCTCCTTTTTGCCTTTGGAATATCTCTGGTTTTTAAAACCTTTCACAATCGAATTCACTGCAATCTTTCTTTCCAGCTTTATGCAGTCTACAATCCAACCTAACTGGCTGCTGTTCCTCACATGACAGTCTTATCTCTTGTTTCCATGCCTTTGCACAAGAGTTCCTCATGTCAAAAATCTTCTTTCTTCACTGCCTGCCCTTAGAATCACTGGATTCCTTTAGCTCAGCCCAAGTGCTCCCTCCTATAAGAGTACTTTTTCTAATCCCACCCACACCCCAGCATCTGGTGTATTCCTGCTGGCCCCCAAATTACCTTGTATTTACTTTTATTTACTTATATCTGTATGTGTTGTTTTTCCTCGTTAGAATATATGCTTTCACTAAGCTGGGACCGTTACCTTTTTGTCTTTTTATTAGGTAGTGTCTAGAATATATCAGGTACTTAATAAATACTTGATTGACTAATGCATATATCTATCAGCAATTTCTCTTCTAATCTGAATGAAAATATTCTAAGTTACAATATACACATCTAAAAACAAGTAAAAGTAAAGTGAGCCTCCAGCATCATGCAAATCACGTGTTAAAATCCAGAAGACTCGCATAGTTTACTTTAGAAATAAATCCAATATTTAGATTTCTTTCTATGATATATGCTGGAGTCACTGGGCTAGAGGAAGGGGATACTAAAAAATTGAAGGAATTATTTCATTTTGGTGAATACCTCCACCAGATTTAAAACAAAATAAGACATGCCTGGCTAGCCTACAAAAGGGAGTAGAAAGGCTGCCTCACTATCAGAAAGTAGAGGAGAGAGGTGGAAAGTAATGTTAAGGGATTTTGAGACAAAGAGAAAGAGCAAAGAATCAGCTCCTAGTAAATGAACTGATTTTTTTTTTCTCACATGGGGGGTGGTGATTTGAAGTGGGAAGAGATTTTGAATAACTTCTGTAAGGAATGAAGTTAGGTAGTGCTGCCTTGCTGCAACGAGAGGCCAGTTCAGTTTCGAGAACAGTAATTTGATGTACCCTTTCAACAAGGTTGTGAGACTTCCATCTGTGATCAGCAGCTACTCAACAGAAACTTTGGCAAGAGACAAGTGATAGGACGTGACATGATTAAGTTAATTCAGTAATACATTCACTCACTGGTAACTGGACTGGAATCTCACATGGAGAGTAGTCTCAAACCTATGATTCTTGGTGCCCTCTACTCTCTTCTGCCTTTGTGCTTCAGGCCCTGAAGAAGTAGCAAGGGCTCCTTAGGACTGATGACAACTTTGTATTTTTATTTCATGGGTTGCCTTGATCAGAAAACTAATCACTAAGTTGCCAAGCTACTGGCGATTATTGCCTTTCCATTTAGCAAAACCACTCTTGGAAAGCAGATGCAGTCTACTTCTTTGTTCTGTTGGCTTTTAATTACATTTTGTTTTTTCTTATAAACTTGTTAACCATCACAAGCACGAACATTTCACTATAAAAGAAAAAGGATTATGTACGAAACTATCAGTTTCTATTACATATTTTTTTAAAGTGACAAAACTGCCTTGCTTGTCTATCTCTTTTTGAACTTCCTTCTGCTTTCTTCTTTGTACTTTTTAAATGTTTCAATGATAGTTCTTTCTTCTTTTTTTGGTCTTATTATTACTGCCTACTAACTTCCCTTAACGAGTCCATGCCACCAGTTGAACCTCTCCTTTGTAACAAAAAAACCCATTTTGGTTGTATCTGAAAAACATATACAGAATTTCTCATTCTGTACTTCTTGTCCACTACTTCCCTCTGCTAGGAGGTGGAAATAATATTGCATCATTAGTCTTTTGAAGTCATGACTAGTTATTGCCTTGATAGGGGTTCTTCAGTCTTTCTGAAATATGTTATTTTGGTCATTGTATACATTATTCTCCTAGTTCTTACCACTTCACACTGCATCAGTTAATTTAAATGTTTCAGGAACCATTATCAAAGCCTTCTTTGCATAGTAGGACCTGCAGAGCTTGTGCTTGGCTGACATAGCTTTCAAGAACTCAGGGTCATCTCTGTGGCATGGTAAGGCATTAGATTAGAAAAGACTTGAATGAAGAGCTTGTGTTTGATATATTTGATTACCATAAATGTTAGCCAGTTACTTTTCCAGTTGAAACTTCTAATTAGTTTTCAGGTAGTCTTAAAGTATGCTGTATGGGTTCAGTTTAGATTTGACAAAATAATATGCATTAGAGCAAAGTTGTTTTGGTGCTGTATTTAAGTAAAAGATAACAGACTTCAGAGATAATAAAAGATTGCTTTCCCATTCAACTTCTAGAGCCTCTCATCCACTAATTTAGGAGGATTTTTTTCTTCTTTTCTGACCCTACATGCAGTACATTAGGAAAAAGTTGCCTATTTTTGAATGTTATTGGAATATTTAGGTCTATTACACATTACTGCCCAACTGCATTGTAATAATCCTCAAATGTGTTGTTTTAATTATGTGTATATAATTGATTCTCTTCTGAAATCCTGTTCTGCCTCACAACAAGGAGATGACTGAGTTTTCAAAAGCTATAAGAGGGAAGCACAAGCTCTGGCAGGTTTTTCCAAACTGGAAAGGCTTCTAGTATGGGAATAGAGATGGGTGATGTTTCTGTCACTGGAAAATATAGCTAAATTAGAAGTACTCATCACCAGAAGCCTGGCTACCAGGTAATGGATTTTTGTGACCATAGCATTTCATGACACCATTCCATAATAAGGCATGGAGAAATTGTAATTTTAATTTCCACACTAATGGAATTACAGCTCCCTGTCATTAAGAAATGTATATTTGGTTTGTTTTACTGTTTGCTTTTGGTTTTAGTTAAAGCAGTTCTTAAGAAGAGGGAATATGGACCAAAGTACACCAAGAATAATTTCATCACTGGAGTCAGAGCAATAAATGAATTCTGTCTTAAATCCAGGTACCACAGTTAAATTATTATTGGCTAGCAAGATAGCTATTTATTTATTAATATGGTGTGTATGTATTTTGGCCAGTGTGTAAACTGTTCAGTTGGTCCTGCCCAAATGTGAATAAACATTTAATAGCATTCAAAACTATTAGATTTGGTGACTTTTCTGTTAAGTTGAAACTCTTTCATTTTAGAAATAACTATACTATATTTCTTTTTTTTTCATTCACAAAAACTAAATTCTAACAGGTTGACTATCTCAGTAGAAGTGCCTAATAGAAATGCAAATAGTTTCACATTTTAATCAATCTCTTCTAAAGGCTGCAAGATTTTTCAGTTGTATTTGAATGACCCGTAAGTGTTGCTGAATTTGAGCAAGGTTCAGGTAATTTTCTTCATAGTTGCAATAACAATAATCATAGTTAACATTTCTATAGAACCCTTAAGATTTGCAAAGCAGTTTACAAATATCTCATTTTATCCTTACAACAACCTTGAGAGGTTGATGTTTCATTATTCCCTTTTTTCAGATGAGAAAGCTGAGATTGTGAGAGTTTTAAGTGACTTACCCAAAGTTACATAGCTAGTTAGTGTCAGAGGCTGGCTTTGAACCCAGGGCTTACTGTCTCTTAAGTTCAGTGCTGTGTTCACTGTGCCACCTGTCTCTAGTAAGAGAGACAATATGCAAATAACTATATTGTTATATACAATTACCTATGTGATTGTACTCTTAATACTCTTGTTTTCCAGACCACTGCTGAGATTATCATTTAACCTTAGTATCTATGCCCTTATGAGAAGTCCCTTTTTCCTAAATTAGTTAATGTACTTCCTTAAATACTTACCAGGAATAGCTTAGATACTGGAATAATTACTGCTCATTAGTTAATAAAATTATGAACACCCTTCATTTATGTAACATTTTATACTCTTTAAAAAGTGTTATTTATGTTTTATTTCATTTCATCTTCCACCAAATCCTGGAAGTTGAGTGGAACAGATATTACAAAGATTAACAAGCATAAATCACTGATCCAAACATGGAATGACTCCTGAATATAAGATATATCCCTAAAATGAGATCTCTTTGAAAGAAAATAAAAAGTTCTCTCTTGGAAACTATTATTGGGCATTAATCTCACATGAAGTTTATACAAGACAACTTTAAGAAAAGTTATAACCTGCATTTGGTCTGATAATGTAAATAATTGCCTTAGAACACATAGTGGATTAGTGACAAAACTAGAGGAGTCCTTTTTATATCTAGTCCAAACCTCTTTGCATTAGAACAAGAATGTGTTGGTGTTATGTAGAATCATTGTTTACCTTCTTAAATATAGTAACTAACTATCCATGGTCATTAAAATAGAGACCTTTGTGAAATAACCACAGTAACTTGACTTTATGTTTTTTACTGTTAAAAATGTCCTTAAAATCAGTGGGAAGACTGGTATTTTAGTGATTAATCATTTTTAGCGGTTTGTACAAAGGCTTAAAAACCTTTCATTATTTACTATAAACAAGAAATATTGACTAGCATGGAGGAAGCTTTTTTTTGACAATTTACATCTATGAATATATGAAACATTGGAATATTAGTCTGTAGAGCCAAGTAAGATGATTGTGAACCTTAAGTGAGTTCTTAGTAGAGAGATACTTCAGTATTCATTCTCTTTCTGCTTCTCACATTTTTTCATTCAAGTACATTTTCATTTCTTTTATTATGGCATGCGACTATAGTCAAAATAAAAGTCTTGGTATAGAATTTGAGCCTACACAAGTCACTATTAAACTCAGCTTGAATTTCATATTTTATTGTGTTTTCACTAGCCATAAACTATATTTAAATAATTAGTTTTAGTTGGAGTCCTCTTTACTTATAGTGCTTTTCAGATGAAAATATCTTCTTTGAAATTTATCCTCCAAAGATATGCATATCTTTGATCAGTATAATTGATTTTCTATACTCCAAATAAATACCTTTCATATTTGTTAATTACACAACCCTTCTTAGAATAAATCCGGCCTGTTTCTTCTCAACAGTGATCTAGACCAGCTGCGGAAAATCAGACAAAGAAGTCCCCATGAAGATACTGAATCCTTTACTGTCTACTTAAGATCAGATGTCGAGGCGAAGTAAGAGCATATTTCTCTTCAAAAACAAAGAAACATCAGCAGATGCTTAATTTGGGTTCTGCCTTGCAGTTGACCCTCTGCTAACATCCTCCGTGCCTCATGGTGGTGAAGAGTGATCCTGGGTTCTTGAAGGATATTTTACAAGAGCACAAGCTCCTAAGTTGGAAAAGGCCACAAGGACCTGCCTGGCTATAGACTGTCATCCAAGGGTCACCTTAACTTTTTTTGGAGGGCTCTTTATCAGAATTTGGTCCATTAGGTGACAGAATTTTTTAAGTTATGGCAGTTTATGAGTGCTGCCTATTAAGACTTTGAGACATTGTAATCTATGTTAGTGGAGAGAGCTCATACACCAGTGGCTCTTTTGAAGTATTAAAGATATCATTGAGAAAAATCAATGAGACAAATTGTAAATGAAAAAAGATAGATTCATGACAAAAGAAACCTTTTTTGGTCATAGAAATATCTTTCTAGTCTTTGCAGATGAATTTTGATATCCTAGTGTTCCCAAAATAATAGTACAACATGACTTAGAAAAAACTTTTAGGAGTCAGTATTGAATTTATTTTTGTACTATATATTTAGTTTAGGAAAATTCCTTGTGTGCTTTATTTTTCTGAAAGGACATTAATTTATTATTAGATTTTCAAATAGGTTCTTTAAATTTTATTATGTGTATAGTAGAAATGTTATAACTTGGTGGCCATTGATGTGTATATTTATGTGTTCAGGGCTTTGGAGGTTTGGGGAAGCCCTGAGGCTCTTGCTAGAGAGAGAAAGCTGCGTAAGGAAGCGGAGAGAGAATATAGAGAGAGTAAGTATATTCATTTGGAAGCTGAATTAATGTTAAAGTGTCTTATGGATGCGTGCCATGTTTTATATGTCTTTTGTAGAAAAGCATTACGTGCTTGTTGTAGAGAACGTTTATATTGTTACCTATTGATTCAGTTTTAGAATCACTCATTTTCCCATAAACATAATCTTAGCCTTTTACAGGTGAAGAAACCAAAATGTTTGGTTTCGATAATTTGTACAAAACAAATCTGTGCTCTATCTTAGTAATAGTAGTAATGGTAGAACAAATATAGCAGTCACTTTCTTGGAGGAAGACTGTCACTAGGGGAGCTAAAAATACAATTAATTCCCAAGAACAACTTTGCAGCAGAAATTTTTCCCAAATCATGGGAAATAGTTTCCATAAAGTCTTTTTTCTTTTTATTCACCAAGAGATCTTTTAGTAACCATTTAGAAAGTATTACTCTTAAGACAAAATTAGTATGCTGTAGTTAATTCTTATCCAATTGCATATGCATAATATTCTGTATAATCTTTACAACTAGAGGTGAATATCTTCAATTTTAGTTGATTCTCCAAAATGAGTAGTGCAATTTATGATTTGTTTTATACTCATTATAAAAGATTACTCTTGTATTTCATAATTAACTTTTTAAATTGCCTCTTTTTTTATGTGTTTGTGAAGACAATGAAAAATCAGTGAACTAGATATTTTAAATATTTTCTCTTCTTGTTGGAGACTTGGCTAGTAAAGAAACCAAAAGAACAATGTAATATGCGTTGTAATTATACAACAGAGAAATTGCTGAACTCTTAAGGGATGTTAAAATTACAGTTCTTAAAGTCTTTAAAACATTGAAATAATCCTATGTTGTTAAAAAGTTAAAATTATAGTTCAGTATGAACACATGCTATGAGTGTATCTTTCTTCATACCTTTGTATTTCTTATTGCATTTATATTTTGATTTGTAATATTAGTTACAGACTATTGTTAGAAAATTCAGCCAACATTTATTATGTGCCTATTATAAGCAGAGAAAAATAAGGCCCAGCCTTTGCTCCTGAGAAATTTATGGTACAGTATAGGGGAGGTGAGATGTGCACACCTATTATATAAATAACCATATAAGAAGATATGTGGGAATCATGCAAACAATACCAACAAAATGAAAAGTCTGAGTTGAGAGAAATCACTTCTGTTTGGGATATCAAGGGAAATTTCATGAAGGAGAAGGCATTCCATCTGGGTCTTGAGGGATGGGTAGGATTTCAGGTAGAGATATCCCATCCTCCCTGCTAGATTGTAAGCTCTTCAGAGGCAAAAGACATGTTCCCTCCAGTGCCTGACTCTGTGTGTGTTTGTATGTGTGTGTACATATATGTTTGTGACTATATACATATATGAGGTATTCAGTACTTATTAGATGAATGAAAGAATGCATCATTATAATGTATAATCAGTTACGAAGTACTAATTAGCAATTGGAGGAGTGTCTTAAATTGAAAATAAGTACTAGGCTAAAATACATGTGGTGAGAGAATTTGAGAGAAAAAATTATTCTGTAATTTTTTTCATAGGGTTGTTTAGGAATCAAAAGGTATTACAAGAATATAAAGACTTCCTGGGACATACAAAGGTAAAGAGTTCTTCGTTGTGATGTAAACATATCGAAACATTAATACAATACAAGTCACTTTGTTGTATAGAACCCTTTTTTATAATTTTTTATGGTGGGAATTTCGTCTGTTATCCTGAGCTCATACCCTATTTCATCACTTTGGTCAGTTTGGCATTCCATATATTGGGTGGGGTGGCATATGAAGAATCTCTGTGAGATGTGGATACCTCTTGGAGCTGAGAGGCAGTAGATTTTATATATTGGAAAAATCACCGAATTAGAGTCTTGACACTGATACCATTTGACTGTAGGACTGGATTTGTTGCTTTGAGCCTCAATTCCTTTATATGTAAAATGGACAGGTTAATACTGCCTACTTCATAAAGTTGTTGTGAGGAAAGAACTTTGTTGTCCTTGAAGCAGTATAAAGATGAGTTAATGTTGCCTGTCCGTTACTATATAACCCTCTCCCTGGAATCTTTCATGGCCTAGATAGTTAAGAGTGAGATGGGGTGGCAGCAGTAACCTTGGCAATGAACTAGAGCTTGCTAGAAGGAAGAGGGACTGTGTGCCTTTTTCTGAGGCCCCTCCATTGTCTCCATTCTACCAGCTCTTGAAGAATGTGTAGACCGATCACATTGGCATCTAGCTTCCATTTTAAGATTGCAGTTACTAAAGAAATAGGATCCTCAATAGATAATTTGACCTTATGGACAGGTTTAAGACACTAGATACAGAAAAACAGCCTAAAACACAAGTATCCTTATGGATATAGAAAAGAATTTAAGGGCTTTAGTAAACTACAAATTGTAAAATGAATGCTTTTTAAATTATAGGAGAATTGTTTTATTAGGTATAGAAGCATTGTTACTATCATTGCATATGTTTACACAGCAGCTATCATGAAAGGTAGTTAGCTTCTTGCCACTGGCTAGTTGGTAGGGACTGTGCTTGAAGACCTTTTTAGAATTTTGTATTCCCTTTCTTAATTTTTGGGTTGTTGTTGAGTTGTTCTAGCTGTGTCCGACTCTCTATGACCCCATTTGAGGTTTTTTTGGCAGAGATATTGGAATAGTTTGCATTTTTCTTCTCCAGCTCATTTTTACAGATGAGGGAACAGAGGCAAACAGGATTAAGTGACTTGCCCAGGGTCGCACAGCTGGTAAATGTCTGAGGCCAGATATGAACTCAGGTCTTCCTGACTCCAGGCCTGATGTTCTATCTACCATGCCACCTAGCTGCCTTAAACCTCGGGTACCTTCTATATTCTCATGACTTGGGAGGAGAGTAGTGCAAAGTACTGCTGCATTTCCAGCCTTTGAAAAAATCTGGGAATTAAATGAAGTTGTAATATTGAATTATCTTTCACCTGGTGGGCCAGCGGTACATAAACACTAAATCAGAAACGTAAATGTAAAGGAAATCTTAAATATATTTTTGACAGTTTGTTGTTTTCATAAGCATGCATGAAAAACCTCTTAGAGGAGTCTTTTCTTATGAATGCAACATTTTTCAGGAACTCAAAAAGTTGTTAAGTAAAGGGAAGATGTTTTAAAATATCTAGATTTTATTAACTTTATCAGTTCTCTGTAGCTTTTGTTGAATCATTCTTTTTGAAAAGTAAATATTCTTTAGTATGAGTTTAATAAAGGTTTTCAAGGTGTTTATGGACCAAGATTTATTTGCTTAAATAGTTTCACCTCCATTATTTTAAGATGAAAATATTAGAGAAAATAAGGTAAAGAAAATTATGCAAGTAAATATGTCAGATGTAGAGTATTTTGACTTTATCATTATGAATTAAATGAAGACCTTTTCTAGAGTCTTAAAACTGTAACTGTTTATGTTTACAATTTGTGTAATTGCTTTCTTTTCCAGCCACGGCCTAGAATAGCATCAGTATTTCTTAAAGGACCAGGAAAAGTGGTGATGGTTGCTATTTGTATGTAAGTTTGAAAAAATAAGCCCTTTAAAGCTAAACTATGTATTATTTTGAACCTGTATATCTTGGACATGAATATGTAGCTTACCACTTGGTAATTAGAAAAGTAGTTATTTTTTCCCATATTTATTTTAAAAGGAAATTGATTTGAGTCTCTGATTGTAAATACCAGTATGGAGAATGTGGTTCTGTCTGTATGTGTGTATTGTTGTGAAATGCTACCTGACTGTAAACTTTCTTAACTGTTTATTAAAGATGATGTAGAAATTCATTTTCACTCTTTTCATATATTGTACTGCTAATAAGAGCTATTGTTAATTGACCACGAGGGGTAGAATATCTATGTATGTATGGTATTTATGGTTAATATTTTTGCTGCTTACCATGGAAGTAGGTTGACAGTAATAATCTTGTATTTTCAGCCCTTTTCTTTTGTCTTCCCTTTCCTGTTATCCCCATTTACACTGATTATTAATACCCTCAGTAGAGGATATGAGGGCAAGAAGAGTTCATATTTCAAGGATGATTCTCAGACAATGGGCAGTTTAATTAAATGTTGTCATATTTAATTTTTTTAAATGTTTAAAGTAATAAAAGATTTTCATAGTTGTACCAGATATCTTGATTGGAATTGAGGAAGAGGGAAAAAAAAAGGAATTGAGATTATTTCATTTCCTTACCCATTGCTGCACAACTTTGTTTTTTCCTTCTCCGTTAGGGAGAAACTAGCCTGTAACTTTTGTTTTTGGGGGTCAGGCAAGGAAGAAAGGATAGTGGGATCAATTTATTATTGACTAATATTCACTCAGAAGTAGAAAGGTTGTAATTATATCAATTAAAGAACAGGAGTATTATGTCTTCCTTCTGTACTACCATCAAATGAATGCTCAGATGAATCTGTACTCTCAGCAATTTGGATGTTCTCTCCAGTGATGCCAGTGGCAACTTCGTACCTCTCTGTTTTGTGCTACTCTTATCCACGTCCTTTCATAAGTCTTCCAAAGGAAATCTGCCAATGTGCCAGGGGCCTTCCATAATTTTACTTGTTATCATAAGGATATTAGGGGAGTGATTGGTTCAGTTATCTCTCATTTTCATCACATGACTAGCTCATCTTTTTCAGTTATACATTTCTTTGATGACTTCCTTTACTTTGGTTCTTTGCAGTTTTTTATTTGTAATATGATGTAACTTACACACCCATCATGTGCTTCTCCACTGATTCTAATGTTTAATTCTTTAGAGACTAAAGTACGCTATAACAACCATACAGCATACGTGGTAGGATATTCCTATTAAAAACATGGGTCTGTTTAAGGGAGCAGATTGTGATCATTAAAGAAGTTTTGCTGTTTCCCAGAGGCATTCTGGCCTGCATTCCCCTGTCTAACTATGAACTCAGTTTTCCATTCTCAGTGTTTAAATATGTGTGTATGTGTGTATGTATGTATACACACACACTGATGGATGATATAATGATACAGATGCTGATTGATGTGCTCTATAATTGTCCATCTAATCTGATCCTTTATCTACTGTGCCACCTAGCTGCCCTAATCCTCAGGTACCTTGTACCTTCTCATGACATGGGAGGAGAGTGGTGTAAGGAGGTCAAATCTCCCACTGCATAATTTGCTAAAATTTGCCATAATTTACACAATAGGCATTTTTTTATCCACTAAGTTTTTCTTATGTGAATAGTTAAAGCTACTCTTTTAATGGTTTGTATCTTATCTAGGGGACTCTGGTACTCCTGGGCCTGGTAGAATCAGCACAATGTCATTTGCAAACAGGTGCATCTAGAGGACCTCCTCATTCCTTTTTAACGTACACTCTCTGTTGAATCAGTGCCCTGATGGTAGTGCACATTTGGCAAGCATATATCTCCCTTTTTTGTGCTTTGCCCAGTATTAATAATTAAAGAGTTGTCAAAAGATTATAGCTTTTATATCTTTTGAAGAATCCTATACAATTTCGCTATATACATCAGGATACATTTTTGGAGGACAACTTTTAAAGCATCATTTGCTCCACTAAAAGAAGTACTTTTAGAGGGAAAACATACATAATAAACACAATAAAAATGGTTGGCAAACAGTAAGAACAATGGATCCTGTATTCTTTATATCTTTTAGTTAGTTTTATATTGGGAAAGATACGGTTTAATTTGTAATATCACTTGCAAAAGTTCATCAGTTCCCTACTAGTACTCAACTCAGAGATATACTTAATGTGTGTATAGATTATTCTCACAAAGATTTTATACAGATGGGAAAGTAGGCATATAGGTTTTCTCTCAGTTTTTTTTGGTAGATCTGAGCTTTTATTTATTTTTTAATGTCCTTGTTATCTTGCCTTTCTTCAGCTATCTTTTGATTCCATCCTTCAGTGACCTTACATTTGTCTCTTCCTACACAATTTCATCTATGCACACTTGGTCTAATCCAGGGGTAGGGAACCTGTGGCCTTGAAGGCCACATGTGGCCCCCTAGGTCCTCAAATATGGCCCTTTGACTGTATCTAGACTTCACAGAATTAATCCCCTTAATAAAAGGATTTGTCACTCTAATAAATAAAAAGAATCTAGTCCAACCACTTTTTCTTCTTTTGTTCTCTCTAATGCCATTTCTATCGCTTCTTTAAGCATACAGGCACTGTGCAGTGAAGCCCAGGTGTGGTAGCTTCATTGGCCTTGATGGTAAAACAGCTCATTATAAAAAAATCTTTATAGATATTATCGTTTTTCTGTTTGTTATCTGTTCCACTTTTAGCCCTAGATGTCCTCAGGATAACTGCTTAGTAGGTTCTCTTGATAAGCTTTTAAACTAGGTTTAACCTCCCCTAATTCTCTTTGTTTTATGTAACAGTATATCTCATAATCTTCCACCATCCTGCTCTGTAAGATTTTAAAAATGAGCTTATATTTGAAGCCACTATTACTTTTGGCTTCCATGTTTATCCACTTGACAAGTAATTCAAGTGTTTGTTGCCAAGGTTGGTTTTGGGGCTGTTGTCTTCTAATGATAGCAATTGTTTTGCACTGATTAAATTATGTGAAGCAAGTTGGTGTCATTAAGTCAGGTTGGAGTTGTTTAAATTGCTTAATTTAAAAATTGTTCTCATTTCTATTATCCTATTTTGTTACCACTTTTGATCTTTGCACAAATTGGTGATCTGACAGTATATAGACAATTGATTTTGGAATGACTCATGAACTTCAGTAATATGTTATTTCTTCTTTATTAAAATGTCAATTTTAGTTTTTAAAATGTGACTTGGTGCTTATTGTGTCTAGCACCGTCTGACTGGTTTTTTTGTAAGAAAGAATTCACAATATACAACTTTCTGCTTTAACTCGTTCTTTATTCTTAATATGTATTTTTCAAAATATTCTTGTCTTTGCCTCTTACCACCTTTGTGTTAAAGTCACTGAGTATTGGGGTGGCTAAGTGGCACAGTGAATAGAGCACCGACCCTGGAGTCAGGACCTGAGTTCAAATCCAGCCTCCGACACTTGACACACTTACTAGCCGTGTGACTTTGGGCAAGTCACTTAACCCCAGTTGCTCTCCAAAAAGCAAAAAAAATAAAAATAAAGTCACTGAGTAGCAAAGTAAATGTTGATTTACTTTGTAGTTCTTGATAGACTTTCTCTACTGTTTTATCTTCTACCACAGATATTGGTTTATAGGCCTTAATTATTTTCATGGTAGTATTTTCACAAATATTTATTTTGCTCATACATGGGAAGAATACTTTGACTTTATTTTTGTGATTTTATTGGTGTGCATATGCACTCCCCTGAGGTAGATCATACTTCCACAATATCTCAGCCTGTATGATTCTTACTCATATTATTCCATGCATATTCCACAAAGGAGGAATCCAAAGTATTAAAGATTTACTTTTGTTCCTTTAGTATATTGGGGGTTCCAGTGAAGTTATCTGCTATGTCATTAAGCAGTCCATTCTTTTATTGTCACACATAATTTCAATCTCTTTTATATCACTTGTTGCTAATAAGTTATTGGAAGCAAGCTACAGACCTATTTCCGTATTTAGATTGTTATATATTTCCTCACATTTAGATTGTTACTTTTTCTGGAGCCAGTGTAATCCATTCTTTTTTTTTATATTTTAATATTTTATTTTTCCCCAATTACATGTAAATACAGTTTTTAACATCAAATTTTTCTTTGAATTCCAAATTCACTCTCTCCCTCTTTCCCCTCCCCCCTCATTGAGAAGGCAAGCAGTTTGATATAGGTTTTATATGTGCAATCATGCAAAACATTTCCATATTAGTTATGTTGTAAAAGAAAACACAGACCAAAAAAAAATCAACCAAGAAAAATAAAGTTAAAAATAAATAATAAACTTCATTCTGCATTCAGACTCAGTTTTCTTTCTCTGGAGATGGATAGCATTTTTTCATCATAAGTCCTTTGGAATTGTCTTATATCTGCAAATATTTATAACAGGCACTGGGACGTAGGAGATGACCAAACATGTCATGAATTGAAGTTCCTTGTTGCCTTTAGACACATGTTAAAGTTACTTTCACCACCTCTTTTATTTTGCCTCTTTTGGGAAAATCAGTGAACCAGTTAGCTGTGAATCTTAATTCTGGTTTTGTTTATAGGGAGAATACCATGGATTATCAGATCCATTTCTGCCACTAGTAGGCCTATCTCATTGGACAAAGATCTCACTTAAAATTTTTTTTTCTTAATTTAAATGTTTTCATTTTTGTTTTTAGTCATTCATTCATTTATTAATTACCATGCTTCAAACTGCATTTAGACTCCATAATTCTTGCTCTGAAGGTGGATAGCATTTTCCATCATGAGTCTTTTAGAATTGTCTTAGATCATTGTTAAAAGAGCTAAGTCTAACAAAGTTGGTCATCACACAGTGTTGCTGTTACTGTGTGCAGTGTTCTCCTGGTTCTGCTCACTTTACTCAACATCAGTTCATGCAAGTTTTTCCAGGTTTTTCTGAAGTCTGCCTGCTTATCATTTCTCATAGCAAAATAGTATTCCATCACCTTCATATGCCACAACTTGTTCAGTCATTCCCCAGTTGATGGGCATCCACTTGATTTCCAATTCTTTGCCACAGAAAGAGCTGCTTTAAATATTTTTGTGCATGTGGATCCTTCCCCCTTTTTTATAATCTCTTTAGGATATAGCCCTAGAAGTGATATTACTGGATCAGAAGGTATACACAGTTTTATAGTCCTTTGGGCATAGTTCCAGATTGTTCTCCAGAATGGTTGGGTCAGTTCACAACTCCATCAGTAATGCATTATTGTCCCAATTTTCCTCCATCTTCTCCAACATTTATCATTTTCTTAGTTTGTTGTTTTAGCCAGTCTGATAGGTGTGATGTTGTACCTCAGAGTTGCTTTAATTTACATTTCTCTAATCCGTAGTGATTTACAGCATTTTTTCATATGCTATAGATAGCTTTAATTTCTTTATCTGAAAACTGCCTGTTCATAAAAGATCTCACATTTAGAAATATACCATCTGCTAAGTTACAGTTAATAGACAGTCTAAGAATTTACTGCATGCTTCTTGCTTAGCAACTTGTGTTTCCGTTTCTGCCACTTTTCTGTAGTCACTGCAGAAGTAGAGGAGACTGCTCAGGATTGGGGGTGATGTGTATTTTCTTTTGTTTTGTGAGTTGCTGTGGCCAAAGTGATCACTTACTGGTGATAATCTCTGTGTACTAGGCTTGTCCTCAGAAAGCATGCTTATTTTGTTACAAGGACCCTATTCAAAGCAGGAGAGACATTTTCGAGATAGTGCTCTACTTGACTTAGCTTTTGAAACCTTTGTTAATCTTCCTGCTGTGATTTTGATGCATCAGAATAGAACTTTTTGAAGGACCTTATCATATAATAAAGTTTTGCTGTAATTTCTTTCTCAAAGCAAACTTGAGATCCTCTCATCTTTGTTGTGTCTTCCACCATAATCCCCTTCCATTCTTCTCCTTTTTTTTTCCCCTGGCAAATTAACTAAAATTCTCCTAATTTGGTTATCCTCGCTGTACCTCAGAGTCACTAGGATCTTATCCTTCCCACAAATGTGTCTTCAAATGGTTCTGAGGATTTACTTTCTCCATGGAACCTTTGCCCAGATAATAAGAGGTGGTAGCTTCTTATAAGGAATAATTCAGAAAACCCTATGCCTGAAGCCCAGTCTGTAATAATATTGATGATTATAATAGCAATAATATTTAGCATTTATATTGTTCTTTAAGGATTTTAAAGTACATATGTCATTTCATTTGATCCTCACCAACTACCTTGTGAAATAGGACTATTATCCCTATTTTGGAGATGAGGAAAACTGAGGTAGGCAAAAGTTAAGTGAATTGTTCAGGGTCACACAGATTTGAAGCCTTCTTGACTTCAAGTCCCATACTCTCTCCATTGAATCTCCTAGGAGCCTAGGTCAGGGAGGCCCACATGGATAACCTTAGTGGAGATTGATTTATAAAGAGGCTGCTATGGGACAGTAGGATTAAGAGAGTGAAGGAAACCAGAGATTACCTCATTTAACCACCTCTTTTTATAGAACAGGAAACTCAGACTTAGAGAAGTAAGTGACTGGCTCAAAGTCATACAACCACTAAGGGCCAAAGTTGGGATTCACACTCTGGTCCTCTGACTCCAAATCAAGTGTGCTTTCCATTGTATCATGCTGGCTCTTTGTAGAGCAAAGAACAACCAGAGACCCCATGGGGGATAAAGTTGGTGGGGGACCCAGCTCTGTCTTGACCCACCTCCAAATCCAGGGATACCCCAGAAACACTTAGAATATCTGGAGCGCCTACAGAAATGAATATAGGTGGATAAAGCCCTAGTCTCTGACATTAGTATGGGAGCTGTATAGGACATTGGTTTCATTTCAGTCATTTTTTAGTCATGTCTGACTGTGACCCCATTTGGGGTTTTCTTGGCAGAGGTATTGAAGTGGTTTGCTATTTGCTTCTCCAGCTCGTTTTACAGATGAAGAAACTAAAGCAAACAGGGTTAAGTGACTTGCCCAGGATCACACAGCTAGTAAGTGTCTCAGGCCAAATTTGAACTTAGGAAGAAGAGTCTTGACTCCAGGCTTGGCACTATCCTCTGTACCATCTAGCTGCCCCAACAGGTCATTAGTTACTTCCAAATAACAAGACTTCATTCTTAGACCCATCAAAGCATTTGGCTTCTTCTTGATCTATCAAGATGCTACTCTAAGGCCATGGCCTAAGAACTTTCCTTGATTTGCTTCAGACCTGACTTCCACCTGTTAACCAAAAACTTCAGCTTTTGTTGTCTGCAGCACTCCTAGTTCTGTCTTCTTCCAGTTCACACGATTCCTTTGCTTAAGGTGTATCTTCATTGTGACCTTCTGTAGACTCCGGAACACTTCACTTTTTCCCAGATGAAATCCCGTATTCATTCAGACCCACTTACCTGTACCTCACAGCACTTTTCATTTAGACATATCTTGTCTAAGCATACAACTCTATAATATACAAAATGTACTTAGTCCTGTGCCTTCATATTATAAACATCCTTAATTTGTGTGTTTAAATGATATGGAAATCATATTTTTAAAAAGTGGTAAATTCTTGGAGGCTAGAATTCTTACTTCATTTACTCTGTATGAAACATTAGCATAGAGTTATATTTGGATTCTTTACATCTTTTGATGAAAATTTTACCAATGCCATTACAACTAGAATTTTCTTTTCTGTCCTAGAAATGGCTTGAATTTTTTCTTTAAATTACTTGCTTGGATTTACACGGGTTCTGCAAGTATGTTCTCAGAAGCTATACATTCATTATCTGATACTTGCAACCAGGTGAGAGATTTGAGACTTTGTTAATAAAACAGACTTTTCCTAGGTTTTATGTTGAATGCTGAAAGGTTTGCAGATGAGGTGTTTTTCTTGAGTTGGATGGTGGAATAGTTTGAAAAGTACATAAACCTGGACCTAGTGACAGAAGGGAAGAGAGTGAATTAGAGTTGCTGAAGTTGGTTTTATAGTTCTGCCATGGTACGGAGCATTCTGAAGTAATTTAAGAGAAGCCCCAGGGGAGCTCTCCCGCAGTACGAAAAGGGCCGCTTTGTGCCTTGACAGTCTCTCTGCCACTTCAGATGTTGACACAGAGCCTGACTATCTTTTAGAAATTTAGAAAATACAAATGTACATAATTGATTAATTCACACTTATGGAAAGTATTGACCTTGTGATTTGGACCATTTTTATCTCTACTTTTGTAAGAATGAGGACAAAAAGAGAAGAATGGTTCTTGGAAAAAGAAAAATATATATATTAAAAGTTACCCTTCTGACTTGGATTCATTTAAACTTATGTACCTCAAACCCCCAAACTAAAATACCCATTTATCGTTAGGTCTTAAAATACAACTTTTCTTCACAAGTATACAATTTCATATGATCAGATGACTGAAAATTTTTTCATTCATATTTTTGTAAAGCACTTTGAGATTTGCAAAATGTTGACCTTATAACAGCCTTGTGAGGAAGCAACATTTTACTGACTTTGAAAATTTTAAGATTATGATTTTCAAAAGAAAAACATACACTCCCAGTTCATAATTAAATCTCACAGCTGGCTTAATTAAGTTCATTATTAATTATAGTTCATTGACAAAGAAGAGAAAAGTGAAGTTCTTACCATATAGATGAATTTTGCTTATTTTCTGAAATTTCATACATTTTTTTCATTGATCATACACAGTTGAGCACCTATATACGTATGTCTCTTTGATGGGCTCTGAAGGAGATACCCTAAACTCCTATGCTTCTCGTCTTCATGGAGTTTATGCCCTAGTTGAAAGGACAAGACAGACATTTGAGAAGTTAAAAAACAATGCAAGATATGAGTACAAGAACTAATACAATAAGGTAGCATATAATTAAATGGTGGATGAATGGTATGTGGCTTGGAATGGCCAGAGGAGGTTTTTTGGAGAGAAATGAGAAGTCAGCTATAAAGGAATATAATATTAGTTAGATTTTTTATTCACCTTTCTATTAGGTTTTGGACCCATTTAAAATCACATCTTCATGAAATCATAAGCTTTTACATGAAATCTGTTTCAAAGTATAAGCTTTTGGTTTTATTGGCTTTAATTTGCTGTTTAAAGATTCTATTAATTTGTACAGTTTGGCATTCTGTGTTAACTTAAAAAGGCATGGATTAATAATAATAACATTCCTTAGCTCTTTGTTGAATCCCTGAGTCCTTGCTTTATCAGGTAACGATGGAAAATCTAAAGAAAATAGAAATCACAGCTCCTGCCTGCCCTTATGGTCTGACTATGGGAACAGCTCTATGACTTGTGGGTCCCTGAAAGGAGTGTAGAAAAGTTCAGAGTTACATATGATCAGTTGTATGATGTGCCAGCCCAAATACATGTAGGCTAAAGGAATTTATAAAGGGTTAAGAGGGTTAACCCAAAATATACAAGATATCCTTTCACATTCATTAAGAAAGATAAAAAATGTTAGAACTAATTGTTGGTGGCTCTCTCAAGAGATGGGTGTATCGCGCTCATCGATGGCAGTGAACAGCGGTCCTACCTTTTTGTCGTGTGCAGCAGTAGCCGTATGTCAAGAGTAATCCCTTGAAATTATTGAGTTCTTAAAAATATTCCTAAGAAAATAGTGAAAGGAAAAAATTTTGATTTTGTGGAAATATATTTACAGTTTATTTAAAATAGTGAAAAATTACAAAGCACACAAATGCCTAATATGCCAAACAACGTTTAGCACAGTATCACTTCACCTGTCTTAGATTTCAGCCAAGAGAATCTGAGAATAGATGGCCTTTGAGCAGGTAAAACTAAAGATGCCAAAAGACAATGAAATGAAATTCCTGCCTTCATAAGATAATTTCTCATAAGCCTATTTTACGTTATTTGATAGCTAGTTCTCTGGTTTCAAAGCACGTGGTGGATTAGAAGAATGAAGTTCAGGAAGGCACTTGTGTCAAAAAGGAAGGAGATGGAGAAAGTATAAAAAACAGAAAAAGGATATATGTAATGAGTTATGTCAAATTGTCCAGCACCCACAGGGCATTGTGTGCTACAGAACAGTGTATTATGTATATTATAGAGTGGCTTCCTAAGGATGCTGTAAATTTCAGGTGTCAACATGGAATTGTTGCCAGACTAAAATGTTATTTGGAAATATTTAACAAATATAAATACAATAGAACATAGATAATGTTAATGTGGAATTTTTGAAGTTACAGTACACCTGTAGGGATCCTTGTGTACGGTTTGGTGGTCCCCATTTTCTATTTGAATTTGATACCACTGCCCTAAATCAGGAAGAATCAGTCATTCAACAAGCCTTTGTTAATACCCTACTCCATACCAGATACTGTGCCTAGGCATTGGGGATTCAAAGATAAAAGGTTCAGCTACAGTTAGAATATTTCTAAGAATCCAAGGACTTTTAAAAACCCATCTAAAATAGTTTAAAATTTTTAAGTTTGGGCATTTAAAAGGAGAAACTTAAGTTTTTAAGGTTTACTTAAGTGTTTCTCTGATACCAAGACATATTTAAGGATAGTAGTTATTGCTGTTTCCTAATGTTTTTTCCTGTGTAAATGAGGCAAAAAATTTTTTTGAAATAGTGTAGACTCATGGTAACGTTTTTCTTCTTTGCTTTATAGGCTTTATTAGCATTAGGCATCTCTCAGTCCATACGGACACCAAACTCTACTCATCCGTAAGTACATTGTCTTTATTTTTATTTTCCTTTTGGGATAATTATTCATTTGAGATGAGTGACTGTATTTCAAATAATTTCTGTGGTTAATATGCCCTTATTCAGACTCATATACCTCAGGTAATTTTTTCAGCTCTTGTTTCTCAAAATAATGTAGTAACTTTAGACGCCTAGGTGATGCAGTGGATAGAGAGCTGGACCTGGAGTCAGGAAAACTCATCTTTCTGAGTTCAATTCCAGTCTCAGAAATTTACTAACAGTGTGACCCAGGGCAAGTAACCTGCTTACCTCGGTTTCCTCATCTGTAAAAATGAGACAGAGAAGGAAGTGGCAAACCACTCTTTACCAAGAAAACCTCAAATGGAGTCTTGAAGAGTTGGATAGGACTAAAAAATGACTTAACATGCATTAGGTTGATTATTTTTGTTGTATCAGATCAGTAAAGGCAAGGATCATTTTTGAAATAGGAATTTGAACTTTTTTACTCTCCTTGTTCTTGTCATCTTCATATTTGAAAATCAGTAAAACCAATGTTTCACAACAAACCTCATGTTTATAATCACAGATTTAGATTTTGGGGTAATAGACTATCGGAACTAAGAGCTTATAAAACTACCAGCATGATAAAATGCTGCTGTTAAATTTCCCCCACACCATTTATTTTGCTTCTGTGATATGTAATGGGCATTGTATGGATTAAAAGTTTTTCTCTTTTCAGAGCCCTTAAGCTTGTGTTTTGATTCTGCCACTTAACCATTAATAATTCAATACACTAGTTATGTTTTAATTCCACTTGTACGGTAATATAGAAATTTTAAATGATGTGGATGCACAATTTTTAACATTCCAAAAACACATTATAGTTTCGACATCTTTTTGTAGTTAAAGGCAGAGCACTGCTCTTTTCCTGGGTTCTGGCCAGCTAATGACTAAGAATTGCAAATTTCCATACACATTAATACTCGAGATGTCCTGATAGTACTCTCCATATGTGCCATATATCATGTTGTAGATTGAGAAGGAGCAGAGTGTATTTTTATATGTAATTTTAATTAATTTAGCATGCTAAATTAAAAAAAATTAAATATAAATTAAGTCAGTTAAGTAATTGATAGATTGATGTCACAACATTTCATCAGTTATTTAGTATGGAAACAAGAAGGGGTTTGTTTTTTTGGAGGGGGAAGGGGGCATAGGAAGAAATCAGCAAGTATTTGAAGGTTATTGCGTAGAGATTATATTTCATCTGTTTAGCTTTTGAAGAACCAAGAGCCAAGAACAATGTATGGAAGGAGCAGAATTAGATTTTGATGTATCGAAAAATTACCGTTAGAGACAGGAGAGAGGGTAGGCATCCCCTTACTGGAAACTGTTAAGCAAAGTCTGTATGAGCTTTTGTCAGGATACTGTTGAAAGATTGCTTTTTTGGGTATGTGTTGGCTTAGTTGGCCTCTAAGGTCCTTTCCAGGTATCAGATTTTTTGTGTCTAGCAGGGGTGAGAACCTGCAGCCTTGAGGCCACATGTGGCCCTCTGGTTCCTAGGGTGTGGCCTTTTGACTGAGTTCAAGTTTTACAAAACAAATCCTTTTAATAAGGGGATTTGATTCATTCAGAGGGCTGCACTTGAGGACCTAATGGCCACACACATGTGGTGGCCTTGAGGGCACAGGTTCCCTACCCCCAGTCTAGAGCCTTCATAACTCTGCATGAAGCAGTTTAATGCTGGGATAAAAGTTTCCTCTCAATAATAATTCAGAGAGAAGTTTTCATTTAACGTTCTTTAAGTTTTCATTTATCAGTCAAGATCTTCTTAAGACTTGGGTATTAGAAGTAAGTTTTTCAGAAAAAATACTTTGTAAGTAATAAATTTCTTATCTGTCACAGTCTTCCTCCCCTTTTTTCTAGATGTTCATGCATACATTGTCCAAAGATGCTAAAAAAAATTGGATGAAAAAATTAAATGTAAAAGGAACTGGAAAACCTACATTGAAGCTTATAAACATAGTAATAGTGCTTCCAATGTGTTGAACTGTTAAGAGTCAACAAGTATACAGGATCAAATTAAAGATAATATAAATCCTGAACTGGCTCCTCATAAAGACTAAAGAATTCAATTAGAAACTATATTGCAAAGAAACTTAAATGCTATCCTGCTCATTAAACATCTGAATGCTTTTTAAAAAAAGATTAAATTAATTTCATCAGCCACTGTGGTACATAATATTAAAGTAGTATGATTAAATCAAAATAGGTTGTATGGAAAAGGAATTAGAAAAATATCTAAGTTAAACAGCGTTCACTTTATTTTGTGTATTTTCAAGGAACTTGCAGTCACTTCTAGTTCCAGTGTTATTTTTTTGATTAGTTATGATTTTAGCACTTTAATAAATTGTCAAACTATGACAGTGCACCAAGGTGTTATTGGATTTTTTTGGCTTGTTTTCCATTTTCATTGAGATGTTTAAAAAAAATATGTGAAGTTTTTTCTTCTATACTAACAATTTTTTTTTTTTCTGTCATTTTAGGTATGGTTTCTTAAATATGCGCTACATTTTCTCATTAATTAGTGGCGTTGGTATTTTTATGATGGGTGCAGGACTTTCTTGGTACCATGGAGTCATGGGATTACTTCATCCTGAGCCTATAGAATCTCTTCTCTGGGTAACATGATCTTTTTTGGCTTTAGTCATATGAAATAGCGTTTCGTTTAAAAAACTGTAAAAGTACATCAGAACTTTCTTTTAATACTGCAGTTATTGAATAAGGCTAACATATACCTTATAGACTGGTTACATGATATTAGAATTTTTAAAATGTAGTTATATATTTCAAAGGACATGTTCTGATGAATGAATGAAAAAACATTTACTGAATACTTACTGTATTCCAAACAAAGTGCCAAGCATTGGGAATATAAATAGAAAAAGAAAATCGTCCTGCTTTCAGAGGGAGTAAGGGTCAGAGGCAGAGTGCATGGTAAAACTCAGGAGGCCACAGGGTGCGTGTACTTGTCCAGTCCATTAAAATGTAAGGTCTGTGAGGGTTGGGGGGAGGGTGTTTGTTCTTTCTATTTGTTTCCCCAGTGCGTGCTTAACATAGTATCTGGCACATAATGGTAGGTACTTAATGAATACTTTTTGATTAATGTGAGCTTGTGATATTAGACTTTTCTTTTTTTGCTATTTTTTTGGAGGGCAATTGGGGTTAAGTGACTTGCTCAAAGTTACACAGCTAGTAAGTGTGTCAAGTGTCTGAGGTTGGATTTGAACTCAGGTCCTCCTGCCTCCTGCCTCACTGCACAACCTAGCCGCCCTGCTAGACTTTTCCTCATGTCATTTGTAACTAGTTTCTTCTCAGAAAAGATAATGTAATTTACATATATTGTCTTGATTTTGAGAAATTTAGACTAATTTATAGATACCTTGTTCTTTTGGTATTTGTCTCATTTTCATTATTAGTGTGATCTGTGGTATATGAAATCAAAGAGCTTCAATGACGAGTTCAAAATCAAACATTGAGTAATTGGTTAACTCATAAATAGAATGCAAGGTAGAGTTCTTAGAGACTGTTGTTTTCTGGCAGATAAATTGGCCGTCAACATTTCTGTGACCTAATTGGATTTGACTTTGCTTTAAATAATAATTAAAATTCAGAAAATACACACCAAGACACTAATCTTTTTTTGTGGAGTGTAATATCTTGAAGTCCTTTGGTGAAATTTGAAATTCCCTGTCCTCCCTTTGTTGGGTAGATGGTTTTACATTTTTGTGATCTTTACGTACCTGTAGGTTAGAAGCAAACTCTGGTAGCAGGATTTTTGAGCCTTACGATAATTTATTTCTATCTGCAACTCACCTTTAAAAAAACAACAGCACACTCTTCCATTCTTTATCTCTTTCACATTTTCCCATTTCTCATTTCCGGATTCCATTAATCGTGGTAAAATGATAAGAAATACAGAAGAGCCTTTCTGTCTTCCTTCTTCTTCCTGACTGGCTCTGGGACTATGAATGGTATGGAGAGGGCAAGAGAATAATGTAATATTCCTGCTTATCGACTGGCTTCTGGAACCAGCTCACAGGATCTTTGAGTTAGAAGAGTAGAGTAGAAATCCTCTTCAAAGTCTCCTTCGATCTTCCTCATCTTTTACTTAGGGACCCCTAAATTTTTAAAAAGCCCTTACCCCTTTAAAATACCCACTTAGAATACCACTAGATATCAAGATTGTCTACTCTGCCTCTTCCATCAGAAAATTACCTAGCTGCCCATGATCATGTTTTTAGCTAGTCAGGTACTTGAGGCATATAGGATCCCTGGTAGATCTGAAAGTCACTTTAAAGACCAGCTTTTCCAACCCCCTCATCTACATATGAGAAAAGGAAACCTGGAGAGAGAAAGTGACAAGTAGTAAATGGCACAGCTGGGATTTTTGTCTAGGTCTTCAGAATCTATAGAACAGTTTTTGAATAGTTAAGTGGTATTTTTTATATACCTTTATTATGTCAAGGTTTCTGAATAAATTTAATTTGACAAGGCCAAAATTTTAAAGTCATCCTCTTGAAAAACTTTGAAATAAAAATCAAACATGTAATTAGTTTCTAAAACTCTTGTTTGAAGGGCATTTTCCCTTATGCAAGCATTATATATTTCATGATAGTTCATTAGTTTTATATAAAGACCTGAATAGTCTGTTGGAATTAAAATCTGTGTTCTATTTTTAGCTTTTACAAACTGATAAATAGACTTATGGTTGTTCACTGAAATATTCATTCTTTTCTTTAAAATTTTTTATTTTCTAGGCTTACTGTATTTTAGCAGGATCATTGGTGTCTGAAGGAGGTATGCACTCTCACAAAATACATTGTTATCCCTACAAATTAATTATACTTTAGGAAGTTTTTAGCTCCTTAAAGTCCTGAGAATAGTTTTTCCAAACTTAGTTGGCCTTTAGTTAACTATTTATTGAGTTTCTACTTTGCATGGTACTCCGTTAGTTAGCTGTCCTGTGAATATAGGGCCTCTACAGTACGTAAGAGATGTGAGTATCTGCTCTTCATTAAGTTACAATAATAATAGTAATAACAATAATAGCATTTATAGCCTGCCCAAGGCCCCATACATATCAATACATGCTAAGTAATATAGTAGAGATTGAATATGAAAGTATAAAGGACTGATTAGATTGAGGTGCTAGCACAATTGTTAATTAGGGAACAATTTTGTAGTATGATTTTAAATTCTATTTGAAAGCTTCAGCTACGTGACAGCGTTCTTTGCCATGCAAAATTCTATGTTCATTCAATTTATGTGCTAGTCATATTCTTATGTTCCTTCTCTGGTCTTTGTGTGAAATTGAATCTCACTGCATAGTAAACTGCTCTGTTCTTATTTGTAGAGTGCAAGTACAGGCACATTTTACATGAATGCTTTTCTTTTCAGCAACTCTCCTCGTTGCTGTAAATGAACTTCGCCGGAGTGCTCAAGCTAAAGGAATGTCATTTTATAAGTATGGTACGTTTCTTACAAACTAGATCAATTGCTTCTTTATCCTTCTATTAACTAAAAATAAGCTTATTAGTGGTCATATATTCCTTATATAGGTGTGCATAAGAATGTAGTCTAGTACCATCTGTAAGTAGACTATTGTTTAAATTAAACCTTATAAATTTTTATATAAATCTTTTTTGTTTGTTTTGTTGTTTTGTATCTCTATGGCCCTCCATAGTGCCTTGTACATAGTAGGTATTTAATAAATTCTTGTAGAATTATAATTCTATAAGCCAGTATTTACATTTAAATTTAAAAAATCTTATTGTCCAATATGGAGAATTCTGTATATCTTTATAAATGTTATCCTATTTGTACCTCAATTTTAGAACGTGTATTTAAATGCTCTGCCCAGTTAAGATTTTTGAAGGTTTCACTCTTGTTTTTCTCATTTTCAAATAAGTAATAGAAAGTCGTGATCCCAGTACAAATGTGGTATTATTGGAGGATGCTGCAGCAGTCTTAGGAGTGGCCCTAGCATCTGCTTGTATGGGTCTGACTTCTTTAACAGGTAACTAATTATGATTTGGTTGAACAGCTAGGTAACTAATTAGGATTTGGTTGAACAGCTTAAAAATATTTTCTAGTATATACATTTTTTTTAAAAGCATAGGATGATTTTATTACAGGTTACAAAATGCCTCTTTCAATGGCAGGTATTTTAACTTAGAGTCCATGAACTTATTTAAAAAAAAGTTTTGTAACTGTAATTTAATATAATTGTTTTCCTTTGTAATTCTATGTGTATTATTTTATGCATTTAAAAACTGAGAAGAGGTTTATAAGTTTTCCCAAAGGGGTCTGTGATAAAAAAAGGTTAAGAACCCCAGCCTTCTGGAATAGGATACTGTTACTAGTGGTGATATATTTAGGATAGATTTAGGAAAGTCAGCAGTAGACTTTCTGTAAAACTGATCTTGTTTTCCTTTTATCTGTTGTAAAGTGAGATGTATAAACAAAAAAAATTTCCAGTGATGGCAGGGTTTAAGGTGGTAATTGGATTTCTGCATGACATTAAGTATTGGTTTTACCTAGTTTTTGGAACTTTGACACTCTTCCAGGAAAGAGGCATGCCATTGTGATTGATACCTAGGCTCTTTGTTATGCCATACCTCCACTCACTATAGCTTGATATTAATTATTTCTTTTATGCCCGAGGGTTCCTATATTTATAGGACATGATTATAAGAGCTATAGGTCTATAGGCATAGATCTTACAACTCAATTTTTATTCTCTAATTACTGGGCATGACATTAACATACTGACATGTTGCTGTTCTTCATCAGTAAGTGCTACTGTCTAATGTAAGCACTTAAGTTCACTGCTTATTAGACCTAGGTTGGAACATCACTTTTCATTACAAGGCCTAACCATATAATGTTTTGTATGTCAGATTTTTCATTTTGAAGGCTTCTGTTTTGTAAAGAAAAATATTGCCCTACTTTATTTTACAATCCTGAGGTATTCTAATTTGTTATTAAAATTTTTTATGCTGTCTTAAGTAAAACATTGGTAGCTATGGATACTAGCAAATCTGATCTCATTCTTTGAATATATAAAAATTAGATATTGCATAATAGGCAGCTAGGTAATACACTGGATAAAGTGCTGTGTTTGGAGTCAGGAAGACTAGAATTCAAATCCTGCCTCAGAGACTTAATGGCTGTGTCATCCCTGAGCAAGTCACTTAATCTCTCTTAGCCTCAGTTTCCTCACCTATAAGACAGGGATAAAAATAGCATTTACTTTGTAGTGTTGGTGTGAGGATCAAATGAAAAAATAATTGTAAAGTGCTTAGCCCAGTGCCTGACACATAGTAATTGCCAATTACTATCATTCATAATATGTTAAATACCAGAGGAAAAGCACAATTGGTAAAATGTGTAGGAAAAATTACCAGTAAACTTTTTTTATTAAAAAAATGCCTCTTTGCTAATAAAATTATAGGTTTTGGTTTTAGAAATCCAAAAATATATGAAGAATTAATGTAAGTACATGAATTTAGTGATAAAATACCATTTTGTATGTCCAAAGATAATGAGTAAGGTCCATTATGCTTTCTGACATAAATCATCATCATATAGAAAAAGTGTAGCCATGCTATACATATCAATTAAAAGTATGTTTAGGGTATTTCATTTCTGTTAAACTCTTAAAAACAAAAATAAATGTTAATTAATTCTTAGTACTGATAAAAGCTGTTGATAAACCATGTACACTGCTTGTGGTACTATAAACGAATCCTATCTGGTATTATATAACGTATTATAGAACCTTTCTGTAATTGTTTATTCAGTAGCTCAAAATAAAAAGAGTAATTCCTTAAAAAAAATTCATATCTGGTTTTTAGATTCATAGAATTGCATAGGGAATTACAAGGGAACTAATGGACCTATCTGGTCTAACCTCATTTTATAGATGAGGAAATTGAGACTTAGTGACTAGGTCCCTCAGTTAGTAAGGCATTTAAATAGTAAGCAATGGAACTAAGGCCTGAATCTAGGCCTTTTGACTTGAAATCTAGTGTTTAAAATACACAAACAAAAAAAAAAATAGAACGGTCAGTTAATGAGAATGGAATCATAGTAAACTATTGAATATAATAAATATGTGTTTTGTTTTGTTTTTTGCCTCCTGGCTTCTCAGACAAAATCCCACCTTTTGCAAAAAGCCTTTCCTATCCCTCTTTATGTTAGTGTCTTCTCTTTATTATCTCCAATTGTGTGTGTATGTGTGTGTATATCCGTCCGTCTATCTGTCTTGTTTGTTAGTAGTTGTTTGCGTGTTGTCACCGTCATTAGACCGTGAGTTCCTTGAGAGTAGGAACTGATTTTTGCCTTTCTTTGTATACTTAGTGTAGTGCCTGGCACATAGTAGGCGCCTAATAAATCTTTGTTGGTTTACTGATTATGTTTTGTGTTGATGCACAGTAATAATTAGATTGAATAATGAGAG
>NW_027186473.1:1937425-1966423 GCF_028583685.1 Petaurus breviceps papuanus
GTCAGGCAACTAGATTTTTATCAATTTTCCTTTTTCTTTTTTAAGCTGATTTTGAACTTTAGGAATAGATATACAGACATTTTATTATGTAGCCATTAAGAACTCTCTTTAGTCTTTGTATATCTTTTACTGCCTAGAAGTATATCTCTTGTATTTCTAAACCTAGTTAACCTCTGCCTTCATTCGCATAGCATGGTCAAATTATATGTTTGAAGATAATGCATAGAAATTCTTTTTTGTGTCAAATTTTATTTTTATTAGCAAGTAAAATTATTACTGTTTGTGTTATTATATCTTATTTAACTAACATACCAGTTATCAAATGAAAGTAATATTTTAAGTGCGAATATTAAGTACCCCACAGTTATCAAACACAATTTAATTTTATTGCATTTTTAGAAGTTATTGATAATTTTTAATATCCCATTCATTTCCCAATATGTCCCATTATATAAAGTATTTATTAAAGAATATTACCCACTAAAGAACTACTGAGAGAATGAATACGTTAGGATTTTAATAGAAATACACCCCCCCAATTGTTTCACTTATCCCCCTAATATTTAAAGTGACAATAGTATGATTAGCTTCCCTAGGTCTCCTTTTCTTAAAAATTGCTGTATCTAAATTTTTCTGTGACAGTATGCATCTTAAAACATTTTTAGGAGTGCTGCTGGAGCTTGTTCATCTAATTGCATCTTGAGGAGTTGTTTTTTGATCCAAATGATCACTTAGCCACAGTTTTTAAAAAGCTTATAATTTGTCTATGATGAACAGAACTACTTTTATTAAAGATCTTTTCTACCTGACTTAACATAAACCTTTGCAGTCAAATATATAAGAATTTCTTGCTGCTCTAGTAGTATGATTATTTCACATGAATTACATTTTAGGTTAAACATGCTGAGATAAAAATAAATACAGTGACATTTTCTGAAATTATTGACTAAAGATATCCTTAAAAGCTTTCACTAGCTCGTTTGACAAGACTTATATAAAGGTATAACCAGTACTACAAGATAAGGCATGATCAGTGTTACAAAAGGGGTGACAAAGGACTTTGGGAGTTGGCAGGAGAAACATATCACTTCTGTCTAGAGTAGATCCTGAGAGACCTGAAGGAGAGTGGTGTCCTTTTAACTGAGATTTTGAAGGATAAGTAAGATTTTCAACCATGGGGGAAGGTGGCCTCAGATAGGGAATAACTGAAGCAAAGACACAGAGATGGTAAAAATGGAAAAATAAAAATAAGTGGTGATTGTTGCAGGTTTACTAGCATGCAAAATAAATACAGATTGCTGTGAGCTAAAACTGGAAAATCGGCTTCATCCAGGCAATAGAGACACTCTGTAGTTTGTATTAGAGTAGTTAACAACTAGAGGCTGAGATGTTGGCAAAGGCAGTTGTCGTTATTGCAGTAGGTTAGGCAAAAGACATTGAAGGCCTAAACCAGGGGTGTAACATTAAGTCATTTTTCAGTTGTGTTTAACTCTTTGTGACCCCATTCGGCGTTTTCTTGGTAAAGATACTGGTAGAGTGGATTACCAGTTCCTTCTCCAGCTCATTTTACAGATGAGGAACTTAGGTAAACAGGGTTAAGTGACTTGTCCTGGGTCATATAGTTAGTAAGTGTCTGAGGCCAGATTTAAACTCATGAAGATGAATGTTCCTGATTTCAGGCCAACACTCTATCCACTGTGCCACTTAGCTGCCCAGGGATAACATTAGGAATTAAAAAGGAAAGGATCGATGTAAGAGCTGTTTTAGAGGTAGAAGTGTAATAAGACTTAGTGACGTTTGGGATCTAAGGGGTCAAATAGGGAAGCCAAAGAAGAGGAGTAGGTTTTGGCAAGGACACAGAATAAGAAGACAAATTCAGTGTTGGACACACTGTTCTTTGAGGGACATTCAGACAAAGGTGTGTCCTGTAGGCCATAGGAAAGGTAAGTCCAGAGATTTAGGAGTGTGGGCAGACTGAGAGTTTGGGGAGCCATCTTCATAGATGTGATAGTTGAATCTGTGAGTGTGAATGAAGTAACAGAGGAAGAGGGTATAGAGAGAAGAGGTTAGTGACAAAGCCTTCTTGAATGCCTGCATTGAAGTGGATAAAAGGTAGCAATAAAGGATAAAGAGAAGTGGGAAGAAAAAAAGTTAAGAGAGAACCAGTAGAATTTTGAAGGCAGGGGAGAAATAGGAAGTTCAGCATTGTCAAATGCTAGGGTCAAGAAGGATGAGGACTAGAGAGGATTCTAGGCAGATGGTGGAGTAGGTCAGAAAATTCCAGGCTTTCAAGATTTTTCCCCACAAAAGAGATAAAGTAACACCTTAAGGGTGAACAAAGTGGGGGTGGTAGTGTAAAAATGAAGAATAGGGGCACAGCGAGGCCTTCATGGGCCAATTTGAGAAGATCAGAAGAAAAATCAGGTTTGGTGTCCCTGTGAAGAATAAACACCTCCAGGCTAGCGTTTGCTTTAATAACAAGGGGCAAGCCCTGGGGTTGGTTGGTGGAAGGCTGCCTCAGCCCCAGCCATGGGAACTTTTACCCCTGGGATAGTGAGGGGAATTGGGCATGTGAGCCTGGGAAGATCGAGGGAACGTCTGCCAACAAGGAACGCCAGACCCAGCTGTGCCATGAAGAAGAGCATTGGGGGAAGAAAAGGAACCAGCACACACCAGGTGAGTGCAGAAGCAATGGAGCAGAAAGCTCATGGCTTTGGGTACTTACAGGAGGCTTTGATTCTAGGCTAGAGGGGAGAACTGAAGATCTGGGGCAAGAGGCACCATCTCCCACACCTCAGGGTAGAGGTGATTAAAAATATTAAGCTATTGCAAGAAAAATGCACAGGCAAAGGAGAAATAATCCAAACATAGAAAACTATTATGGGAACAGAGAAGACTGGGGTTACTCTTCTGAGGAGGATATTGAAGCAAAGAAACCCTTCTACCCCAAAGAGTAATGTAAAATGGTCATCTGACCCAAAAAATTTCATAGAAAATCTTAAAAAACACTTTAAAAATCAAATGACAGAGATGTCAAATCCAAGAAAAACAAGATTATGAAAGAAAAGTCAACTAGTTAGAAAAGGAGGTCCAGAATCTTAAGGAAGAAAATGACACCTTGAATACTAGAATTGGGCGAGATGAAGCCAGTAAAATTATAAGACATCAAGAAATAATTAAACAAAATAAGAATAATGAAAAAATAGAAAAGAAAGTGAAACATCTTATAAGAAAAACAACAGATCTGGAGAATAGATCAAGAAGAGAAGACAAAAATAATCATTCTAATTGAAAGCTATAATCAAAAAAAGAATCAATATATACAATAATACAAGAAATAATTAAAGAAAATTCTCCTGAAGCATTAGAACAAGGGGAGGGGAGCAGTAGAAATAGAAAAAATCCATTGCTCACCCCTTAAAAGAGATCCTATGAGGAAAATATCATACCCTGCAAAGTAAAGCATAATCCTGAATGAAAAAAAATAGACATTTGATCAACAGTCAGACCTTCACGACTGTTAAAAAAAAACACCTGAACTTAATAGAAGATTTGACCTATAAGAGCCAAGAGGAACATAAGTTAATAATAAAGACTGATTACAAGAGATTAAGTAAGGACAGACTGTTTACTTTTTACAAATGTAAAATGCAAAACTTCTAAGATACTTGTTGATAATTGGGTAGCTTATAAGAATGATTGGTGTAAACATGAGTATATTAATTTAAAAAGTAAAATCATACAATTGAGATACAAGAGAAAGGATCTGTACAAAGGAATTAGATGGGGAGGAGAGCAGGTAGTTCTGGTAACCTACTTAAATCATGAATGGGTGTAAGAGGGAACTATATATATTTATATATATTTAGAAGAGTATAACAGTCTTCTAAATTTAGAAGAAATAAAATGGTAGCAGTATAGGGAGAAGGAAGAGAATGAGGGAGGGATCTTTGGAGAGGAGGGTGAGGGCATAGGTAAGGTGTTTAGATCATTGGGAATAGGAGGATAAGGCAAGGATCTCTAGAGGGGAGGGTGGGGGAATAGGTTATGGGGCTATAGAAGGGTGTTTAGATTTATGGGAATGGGAGGATAGGGGAAGGATCCTTGGAGGGGGGTAGGCAAGTAATAGGAGGGCAAGGTAATGGGTAGAAGTAAAGTTGAGGAGGCAGGAGGGATAGGAAACGAGAGATATGCACAAACACAAAAGTAAAGATCAGAAGTAGAATGTGTTTGGGAAAGTATATGTCTACATATGTATGTATACGTGTATATATCTATAGCCATAGAGAAATATGTCTGCACTCAATTGTAGCCTTCTGGGGGGAGGGGAAAAAATAAAGAAAAAAGCACACAGCAGAGAACAACATGAAACTGACAAGGAAGCAGAGAGAAGGCGGACAGCTCTTCACACAGCACGCAGGCTTTCTGGGAATGAAAATTTAGGGTTACGGATTTTGAAGCCCCTCTTATGTGCTGTTAGGCCCATGATGTGCTTTTTTTTTCTCCTTTCTTTGCATTTAAGTTCCAGTATTTAAGTTTATGATATGTCTTTGCTTTTTTTCTCTATTCTGTATTTGTGTTCAGGTGTTTGAACCTAAAATAAAATCTTAAAAAAAGGATGAAGACTAAAGGCCATTCATAGATTTGATGTTTAGGGACGTCAGTGAGGCATTTCAAAAAGTGGTTTCAGAGTGGTGTTAGCAGAAGACAGATTACAAGAGTTTAAGGTTGTAAGGAAATGGTTAACTCCAGTATAGTATTAGGTAACTATGCAGCTTTACTTTTTAGTGCACTTTTACTAATTTCTAGGACTGCTATGAAAAATCAAAGATTGTTTAATAAATAAGCAAAGTGGAGTTTTTTTCTGTTCTATCAAAAAGGTTAAATTTGTGACTGAAAATAATCTCATCTGTATGGAATAAAACCTATTATCCCAGTCACAAAAGATTTATTAAATTTGTTGTAACAAATAAAAATGTATTTATTCGTGCTTGTGTTGGTTATCTGAATATTTCCTATATATTCGTAGATTGTAAAAGTAGGAAAGTAGTTATTTTCTTAAACTTCTGGGTTTTCTCATGATAATTTTATACTGCAAAGGAAGAAGAAATGATATGTTGCTAATAAGTGTTCAAAGAAATTTTCACCCTCAGTATTGTTAATATTTATGTTGTGTATTTTACCGGAAAGTGTTTTCATCTGTCTCCCCACAAAGTAAGAAATAGATCCATACTGATGAATTCTTATAACTCCTTTTTGCAAAATTCTTGAAGCTGTAGGAACCCCATTTATGATAAAATTGTACCTTTTAGTGAATTTCATTAAAACAGTTTACTTAGGAAATCAGGAATGAACTTTGTATCACCTAGTTTCCTATAGCAGCTTTATATTTATATATATTTATACTTCTATAGTAGAAAGATTCAGAGTTAGAAGGCTAGGGTTCTGGTATTTACTCGACATCCACCTTAAGCACTTTGACTCTCACCTTCCTCATTTGTAAAATGGGAGCATCAATATTCACATTGTCCCAGGGATATGAAGAAAGTGGTTTTATAGAACTTATAACATTCTATAAATTTAAATTGTTTCATCTTTTGTACCCTGAACTCCAGTGACACAAAGGGTAATTTGTCTGACAATATAAGGTGATAAATTTACTAATTTAAAATACACTTTATTTAGGCAATCCAGTCTATGACAGCCTGGGTTCTTTAGGTGTGGGAACCTTATTAGGAGCAGTATCAACGTTTCTCATCTACACAAACTCAGAAGCACTTTTAGGGAGATCAATCCAGCCTGAGCAAGTTCAGCGCCTGACTGAACTATTGGAAAATGACCCATCCGTAAGGTAAGAATTCTTTTATTAGGTCTAGCAAATTTTATATTTTTAAACAAAGTAAAAAATGGGGAAAATATATCCATATATATTTATATTTTGAACCATTAATTACAACATTTTTGAGAGACTGTAGAACCTCATTGCTTAGAGCTTTTAATAAAATTTTCTGAAATGGTCTAGGCCAAGAGTGGGGAACCTTTTCAAGTTGGGGAAACTTTTCAATTTGGAAGACTGCATTAATATTTAGCCATAATCAAATAAGGCTGCATTCATGAAACTTCAGTTAGATTTACTTAAAAATGTGCATTATTTTGTAAAGATGTAACTACTATGTATTTAATAATTTCAAAAATGAAAACTGTTAATTTTAAAGTTTTAACTAACCTTTTAATAACTTTGTTGTGTCTGCTTTTTGTTGGAAAGCATTTGAATATTTTGTTGCAGCATGGAGGGCCACAGTTTCAGTTGATCCTCTATACAGATATCAGTCACTTGCGACCTTAAGGGCATCTTGATTTGGGTTAGGTAGGAGAATGTAAATTCACAGCAATAATTGGTTGAAAAGCAAGAAATCATTTTTTTTGGCCTGAGGTGTGGGTATTGTACTGCATCTTTCTGTATTTCAGTTGGATCTTTCTTAGTATCAGAAGTGACTTTAAAATGTCATTTGCTGAGAGCTCAATCAATTCAATCTGTAGTTCTGTAGGTGCCTTGATGATATCAACTAGGTGAGACTGAAATGCTAATTTGAGTGTGTTTTCATGATTCTCAAAGTCAGTGAACCTTTCATTGTATTCTCCAATTAATAGGTCTATAGCAGCTGCATATTCTTCAAATGATTTGCATATATCATCCTGCTCATCAGTTAACTTTGCTAAGTGAGGAAAATGTTTATCTGAAATTTCCTTTTGAAGAAATATTTTGACAAAAGAGAACTTTTTTCAAAATGCTTGGATTTTTTGCCACATATATATATATAGACTTAGTTTTATTTTGCCAAGAAATATTCAAGTCATTTGATATCAAGTGATTTGATATCACACAGAAATGTAGCATTCCTATAGAACTCTTCTTTCAATAATTCATATTGCTGGTTCTGTTCATCATAAAATTTAACTATTTATTCTTATGCAGATAAAATTTTGGCTAATGCCTGTCCCAGCGATAGCCAGTGCACTTTAGAATGATACAGCAGATCCACACTGAATGCCTTGTCGTTCAGCTTTAGCATGTTGTGAAACTGATGATGCTGTGTTGCATTTGTGTGAATATATATGGTTAACAATACTTGTAACTTATTGAAAAGTGTCACTTAAAATAGCTTTAGCACAGAGATTTTACTGATGCAAGATGCAATGAAAAGAAATGAGAGCATCTGGATCTGTTAATGCTTTTTTTTATCTGCACAGTAAATCCTCTTGTTTTCTTGTCATGGAACATGCTCCATATTTACATACACTCACTAAATTTACCAAATTCAGTCCAACTTCTTGACCATTATCTGAAAACTGTTGAAGATATCTGTTCCCTCTATTCTCTTCATAAGAGTGTCCAAAGCAAGTAACTCTTCGTAGCAAAGAAAACCTTCTGTTATGACCCCAAATGAAGTATTAAACCTATGCTGAGTCAGTAGTATCAGTTGATTCCTCCAAAAAGATTGAATAGTATGTTTTCCTTTTGAGCTATTGTGTGAGGTTGTTCTGTTAAGTTGAAGGCTAATTCATGTTGCATATCAGTTATGGTTCTCCTTGAAAAAGGCAGTTGTTTGTACTTTGAAACATTACTGGGGTCTAAGCATCCTATAACTTTGACAGTACATTCTTTCAGAATTTGTTCATCACTGAATGGCTGCCTTTTTTTCCAGATTATATAAGTACTTTATAAGTTTCTTCTGTGGCATTATTTCCAGGTCTTGTTGCTGCTTGAATGAACTGTCTTTGCTTTTGCTTTTAATCTTTCAGTTTCTGCAATACAGCCTTTTGCACCTTTCCCACTTATTTAAAATATTTGTGGTCCTTATGAGTGTTATAATGCTGATGAGCATTGAATTTCTTTAATGTTGACAATGCAGTATCACAAAGCAAGCAAATCATCTTTAGCAGAAACAAGATAGTATTACAGTTCCCAGTTCTCATTAAAAAAAAATCTGTTTTCTTCCTTCAGAATTCTCTTGGTCTTCTTTGACATTAAGAGCTATTAAGCAGACAAAATTAAAAATTACTGTGGAATTAGCTGTGGAACGATTCACAAATTCCACTTTATAGAGAAACACAGTGCATCATTGTCAAAAGACTGGCATACTCAGCCCCCATCAAATCTCATCAACCAGCCTCATGTGGTAGTGGTGCCAGTCAGACAGGGGAAGTTAGAACTAAAGAATCAGTGTAGCAGCTGGCAGTTTAGCCCTTATGGTTTGTTAATGTTCTAATTATGTTGCTCAATCTAGGAGGATTATTTTGTTGAAACTTATTTTATCCTTTGGTATTTTAAATAAGTTCATTTTAAAAATAAAATAAAATGATAAAAAACAAACAAAATATATTAATAAAAGCAAAAGGATTTGTTCTGTAAAATTTGGATTCAGTCAAAAAGCTGTTTTGAGCTGTAAGAGTTTAAGGTATCGTCCCAGTAGTGAGATGTGTTTCGTAGCTAAGTACTGAGAAGCTTATCACCTGTTGGTTGGTCATTAAATGATGTATTCTTTGGGCATGGTAACCCATGAAACAATCAAACAAAAAAATGAAATTGTCCTTAGTTTTGTGTGGCCCCATATGAATCTATAGTAATATTGACAGGGTAGTGTGAAAGGGTGATTAGAATCATGTAACATTAATTTTATTATTGATGCATTAAATGTTTATTGATTGTTAAGTGAGATGAGTTGTCCAATGATCAGTTAGTTGATATACCACTGGAAGAACTGATCCATATCAATATTTCTAAATGAAATCTGACAATCTAAGATAATTGCAGATAAATGAAAGGTTGGCTCACAGGTTCTCTTTAGGAAACAAGAGGTGGCATATTGGTTTTATCATGTACCCAAAGGCAACAAGTAACATCGTTTCGTAAAACACTTGGTACTCTTGCTTGCCTTATATATGTTGAGTATATAAGCAAAACAAACAAACGAACATTATTAATATAATGACAGCTTATTTACTAATACATTATTGGTGAGGCTGTGAATTGATCCAGCTGTTAAAGAACACTTTGAAATTGTACAAAAATTGAGTTACTAAATTGTTCATACCTTCTACCCAGTGATCCAATAGAAGGTCAGTGTCAGAAAGCATATCTGTTATTTATTTATTTGTTTGTTTTATATATATTTTAAAGCAGTTGGGGTTAAGTAGGACTCAGCCATCAGGTGGGGGAGCTTTCATCCCAAACGCTGGGGTTTTCTCAGCTGCCGGAGGTATTAGATGGGTGCCCTCTTTGAGTATCAAAAACGAAATCAGTCAGTATGATGATGAGATTTTAGGTATCATGTTTCAGGTATGATGTTCCTTGTAGACAGAACCAAGCAGAGCTGCTGAGGAAGATGGAAAGTTACCTGGAGGTATAACATAAATATATGTTGTTTTGTTAGCTGTAAAATAGAAATATGCCTTTCTTTTAGTAAACAGATTCCAAAATAAGTTTTAAAGTTAAAATTCTAAAAACTGAATTTAACTTTAGAGGAAGTAAAGCACCTCGATTGGTGTTAACAAATTACTTGGTTTATGTTCTGAGCTCTGTCCAACCTTGAAGTAAATGCAATTACTTAGATGGATTGAGAATGGTTTGTAGATGGGAGTTGTATAGTGTTAAATTCAATATTAGACTTGGTGACTTAATCAATCAAAATGAAAAAATCTATGATGGTGCCTTCAGGAAATCCAAATAATTACTGTGTAAAATGTTGAGAGGTTGTCTTTGTAATGGTGTAGTGAGAAAGCACTTCTAAGTAGACCTTCAGCACACATGTTTTTAAAGCAATGAAATCAATTATTATAATTCAGTAAGAATGCCCGGCCCTGTCACAACTGTTCTTGCTGTTCATGTCATGAGAGAGATGATAATAGGCACTGTTTCAAATGTTTATACTGCTTTTTTTTTTCAGGTCTTTTTTACCTGGTAATAAACTAAATTGAAGAAGTCAATATCTAGTAAACTGTTATTGAATTAAAATACTGGATGAATTTGATAATCTTTGGTTAAGAATCAAGATTCATGAGTTTCTTTTAAAGAGGGAATGATGAATATATGCCTTAGTGGTGATTTTATGTATATTTTTGTGCAGTTTTATATCAGAATTTAGTCTGTATGTATGCGGGTCTCAATTAAAAAAAAAGGTATTTCAGAACATGTTCTAATATTATCTGTTACTTAAATGTTTGTATAGATAATAGCAAAAACTATTTTAGGCTGTTGCATGAGAAATAGTTAAAATATTTTATGTAAATTTTTAATACAAATAAGATTTTCTTTTCTGAGGACCCTGTATTACTTGTCCAATGATGAATATTAAATCATCCATTCTTTTTCTCACACTAGATATCTGGTAAATACAGCATCTATCCTCCCCCCTTTTTTTTTAACAGATAAGTCAATTTGGGCTTTGATGTTCAACAACCTCAGGAGCAAGTCATATCAATAACTTGTCATATCAGTGACAAATCCAGTAGTAGTATATTCTCATCTGGTTTTTCTAATAAGTAGATTGTATTGCCTTCAGTGTTATTCTACACGAGGAATACTTTTATTAAAAAATTACATTTATTTTTTATTACATTTTAAGTTCCAACTGTCTCCCTCCCTACCCCACACAGGAGAAGGCCACCATCTGACACAGATCTATTTATCTACCTATCTATCTGTAAAACCATACTATGCATTATCAGTTCTTTTTGTTTATCAATTATTTCTCTGGAGATAGTATCTTCCTTCATAAGTTCTTTTTAGTTGATTTGAATATTTATAATACTCAGAATAGTTTAGTTCTTCAAAGTCATTTTTTGAACTGTCTTGCTATTATTTGTATCCAAAGTTCTTTTGGTTCTGGAATACTTTTTAAATTAATTTTTTCTCCCAAAAGATTCATTTTCTTTTCCTCCAACTCTTTCTAACACTAATGAGAAAGGACTTTTCCTACCCACTCTTCACTCCCCCAGTCCTGTGTTACAAATATACATAGGCAAAACAAATTCCAACATTGGCCATGGCGCATGTATATGTATATGCACACGTATACATATGCGTACATATGTGTGTGTATGTGAACTCTGAGTATTTGATCTACTTTAAATGAAAGATCAGCTGTGGGATTTTTTTTGTATAAAAACAAGTGTCCTAGAAGAAAATGATATTCTAAAGAGATGCTTGTCTTGTGGTATTCTGGATAGAGGATTGGACTTAGAATCAGGAAGACTTGGGTTCACATCCTGTCTCTGACCCATGCTAGCTATGTGACCATCAGCAAGAGAAGAAAGCATGGTAACTTTTAGGATAGAAACCACATATAGTTTAATAAGTTCAGTCTGGGTTATGTGTAAGATCTATACAAATGATTGTATAGATTATTAGCCAGATTTTTTTCTTTTAAGTACCTACCTAATGCAAAACAAACTAAACAGATAGAATACTTAAAACAAAAGTCTGAGCACTTGCAAAATGAGAAGAGGTCAAAGGGCACTTACCTGTGAGTGCTGTCAACCCCGTTAGGTGACTCATCACTGGGTAAAAAGAGAATTCTAGGCTTATAATTAATTACCTTTTAAAAGTTTGTGTTTCTAAATGTGTACATATGTTTGCTTGCTCTTAGGGCCATTCATGATGTTAAAGCCACAGACCTGGGAATGGGTAAAATTAGATTTAAGGCTGAAGTAGATTTTGATGGGAAGGTTGTTACCCGGTCTTATTTGGAAAAACAGGACTTTGACCAGTTGCTGCAAGTAAGTTACTTAAAAATTCTCATGTAACTTTTTTTTTCTTATGATCAAGTCTGTGTTAAAAATTAGAAATAAATAAAATTTAATCTTTTTTAGGAGTTCAAATCCTTTTAGTTCTTAGTTTATATCATAGAAATTTGATAGATGTCAGTTCATTTGCATTATTGGTAAAATGTGGTATTCTTGGGTCTGGAAGTGAAGACACCCTGCTGAAATGATAGAAAATGTGGAGGTCAGTGGAGAAAAAAATGACAACAAAAATTTCTTTCATCATAGATAGTATAAGTATACTCCTGGATTCTAGATTAAGAGAGGAAAGGTTCTTTGAAGACACTGGATAGAGAAAGGAACTAAACCTATAATTTCATTGTTGTAATGAACTCCTGGATGAGGAAATTCTACTGATGTAGGTTGACAACTTTCTCTGCACGGTATATAACCTTAGAGAGCTGCCTACAGCACTGAGGAGTTACGTGACTTTCCCAGGGTCTCACAGGGCAACACCTGTCTTCCTGACTCTAGAATTTAATCCTTTATCCAGGGTTGTGCATTTGAAAATAAAACTTGGGGTATATATGTCACTTTAAAAGTACTAGATCCTGTTTTCCTTAAACACAAAGTTAATACCTAGGATTTGAATTCATTGCCTACTTATGTTTTCATTTTACTCTTTTACCCCAGGACAAATAGCCTTTTATTTTAAAGAGTATTTTGCTTTGTGTGCTACAGAATACGGAGTATTTTGCAGTTATAGAAAGAGATAGTAAGGACCATTGTTTGAAGTAACAAGAAAGGGATAGTTCCCTTTTTAAAGCATGTGGCCACAGTCTATTTGCCACATGCAAGGATAACAAACAGGCTAGTTACCATTGGCATGCCCTTCACCTCACTTTGAGAGTTGTCGACTGGCCCTACTTAGAAGATGGAGCACTTGATTAGTATCTCCCTATTCTTCTGTATTGAAGGAGTTCAGAGCCTTGGTAGCATATATACAAAGGTTGCTTCTCCCTGCTCTATGGAATAAAAGGACACATAATATGCTGAAAAAGGAAATAGATTCTTGGGAATTAAACAAAAATAAAAAGTTATGTTGAGAGTTTTTTGCATATTTAATGTATTAGAAATTAATCTTCGTTTTTATATACTTCCTACTTTTCCTTATCCTGACTGACTTTTGAACAAAAGATCATTAATTATAAGCAAAAACTGGATTAACATTTTTCCAGTATGCTACAATTTTGTCAGAGCAAATTTTGTTTGAGATAAGTGTTTCCTTGGGTAGGCCTTAACATATTTTGTTATGGGAAGATCTTAATTAGAATTTTGATTTTTTAATATGACTAATATATAGATATGTTGTTAAAGAGAGAATCATGCGTTTTTGATAACTTCCAATTCTTTGCTTATAACTGTGACTTTTAAAAATAGTTTTTCCCTATTTTTTCCTTTAATTTTCTTTTGCAGGAAATTCAGGAAGTAAAGACTCCTGAGGAATTAGAAATCTTTATGCTTAAGCATGGTGAAAATATTATTGATACTCTAGGAGCTGAAGTAGATCGACTTGAGAGGGAGCTGAAGGTAAGATGTATTTAAGGGTAGATACTTAGCAATCACTAACAATCTTGAATTTGGATTAAAAAGACCTGGGTTCATTCAAATCCTGACTGCCATTTAACTTTGTGACCATAGGCAAGTCACTTTGGGCCTCAGTTTCTTCATCTGTAAAATGAGAGGATTGGATGAGATGATTTCTCAAGAGTCCTTCCATCTCTAAATCCTGTGATGCTTCAACTTTACAGAATAAATCCACTTTATAAAAGTATTTATTCTGTAAAATTTGACTCAGTCAAAAGTTCGCACCCACCCCACTCTTGGTTTGGTCTAGCTCTTCTGAGTGATTCTAGACCTGATAGAGGAGGTTTTGCAGAGTTCTAGGCCTTGATGAGATCAGTACAGAGTCATCTGTGAAAAGGTACATCTAGAGACCCTGTCTATAAGGAGTCGTTCCTTTGAACCGGGTTAGACATGATCCACAATGATGATTTTTGACAATAATAGGATCACAGATTTAGAGCTTGAGGTTCATCTGGTCCAACCCTTACATTTGATGGAGTAATCAGAGGCTCATACAGGTCATGTGACTGGCCCAAGTTTGCACAGTGAGCAAAGTCAGGCTCAAACTGAGGCATTCTGACCCCAGATCCATTCCTTTTTCTACTGTGCCATGTTGACTTAAAGAGATGCCTATTTTCTATCTTGTTTGATATCAGTAAATGAGATGACTGGAGAAAAATTTCTTTGTGTTGGCAGCTAACAGAGAATCTTATATGATCTTAAAATGCATGAAAGATATCCTATCAGAGGAGAGCCTTTCATTTACCAACATTCCTTAATTTTTTGTAGTACATAGTAAATACAGTGATTGCTTGTATTCCTTACATTTGCTACTCATTTATACAGAAAATAATTTGTGATAACCTCCTAGTTTTCTTATTTTTTATTTTATCAAGGATACCTTCAATAAACTTATACTATATAAATGTACTATTTCACTTGGTGACCTCTATAGATTGAAGATCTCTCTGCTGATGATTGTTAGATATACTTATTGAGCTCTAATCTGTCTCTTGATTTTCATTCTCATATCTGAGATGCCTGTTATACATCCTGTAGATGTCTTTTTAAACTCAACATATAGCCAGCATCATACTTATCTTTTCTCCCTAAACCTTCCCCTCTTTCTAACTTCCTTATTGCTGTTGAGGATACCCACATCCTTCTGACTCACAACCTAGGTACCATCCTTAATTCCTTAATCTTGACTCCTATCCAGTCTGTTGCCAGGGCTTGTAGATTTTAGCTTTGTATCATCTCTAGTATCTGCCCCCTTCTCTCCTCTGACACTGCCATGATGCTGGTGCAGGCTATCATCATGCCATACCTATTGCAGTAGCTTTGCATTCTTCCCACAATCTATCCTCCATTCAGCTTCCAAAATGATTTTCCTAAAGCACAGGTTTGACCATGTCAAACTCCCTGCTCCAATTCAGTAAACTCCACTGGCTTCCAGGTTTAAATGTGACATCTTCTGTCTGTTTGGTGTTTAAAGTCCTTTATAACCTGCTTTTCCAGTATTTTTACATCTTACAACCTTCCCCCATCTTTCCCCTCCTTCCTTACCTCTCTCCTCTACAATTCACTGTCACTAGTCTCCTTGATGTTCCTTACACAAAGCAGTCAATCTCTAACTCCATATACTTTAACAAGCTGTCTCCCAGGCCTGGTATTCTCTTCCTCATCTCTTTCTCCTGGGTCCCATGGCTTTTTCAAATCCCAACTAATGGGCAGAGCCAAGATAGTGGAGTCAAAACAGGAGCTTGCTTGAGTTCTTCCCCCAGACACTTCCAAATACTTGTGAAAAAGGACTCCAAACAAATTTTAGAGCTACAGAAGCCACAAAATGACAGAGTGAAACACATCTCCAGCTGAAGACAGCCTGGCAGGTTGACAGGAAGGATCTGTTACATTGGGCTGGGAGTGGAGCACAGTCCTGCATGGACAGCGCCAGCACAGACTGGGCCAGAACAGGCCTCAGGGGACTGAGTCATGGCAACTGTGGTGGTTTCCAGACTTTTCAGCCCACAAACACCAAAGACAAAGTAGAAGGACAGTGGGGTAACTCTGTTGGACCTGGGTGAGAGAAGAGCACAGTCTAGGTGTAGCCCCAGGATGGCAGAGGTGGCTGCTGCAGGAGCAGCAGCACCTGCTTCCAGGCCCCCAGATTGTGGGAGGATCCAGTGGCTGATTATAGGGCAATGGCAGGATTCTTTTTGCTGGTGCTGAGGCAGGATGCTCTTGCTTTGCCCTGCTTGGATCTGGGTTGCAGTCTTGGGGGTGGGGGGAAATCCCAACAAATATCCTACCTTTTACAAGCTCTTTCCTGATATCCTTTAAGTATAGTGTCTTTTCCTTGTTGATTATCTACAGTCTCTCTTATCAAGATCTTTTTTTTAAAGTAATTGTTTGCCTCTTGGCTCCCCCATTAGACTGTGAGCTCCTTGAGAGCAGGGACTTTTTTTTTTTTTTTTTTTGCCTTTCTGCGCATCCCCATGCATAGTACCTGGTACGTAGTAGGTTCTTAATAAATGGCTGTTGAGTGATTGGTTGAGTTATCTGATTCTTAAAAATATTTTTTCAATTAGTCAAGCAGTTAGGTATTTAATTTATTAAGTGCTTAGTAGGTACCAAGCAATATGCTTCCTACTGGTGATATAAATATAAAGAATTAAGACAGTTTGAGGAGCAGCCTATATTCTTTTTATTTAAAAAAATTAGCGATTTTTTTCTTTTTGTTTAAATTTCTCCGTGTGTTTTATCCCTTCCTCTATTTGAGAGTGTCATCCCACATTTAAAAAAATGTAAAAGAAAAATAAGGATGAGGAGGAAAAAAAATCAGTAAAACTTATCAAGCTACTGAAAAAACAAATCTGACAATACATGCAGTATTCCATACCCATGGATACCTCTTGCCCCCAGCTTCTTTGAAGTAGTGGGATTGAGGTAGGAGATTTTTTCTTTGGGGATAAGCTTGTTTTTTGTAATTTCAGAACATTTATTTTTAATTTTTTCCTTGTTGTTGTCATTGTATATTGTTTCCTTGGCTCTATTTGTTTCACTTTGTATGAGCTAATATAAATCTTTACATTAATCGTCTTCATCTTTTCTTACAGCACAGTAATATTTCATTATATTTGTGTACTATAGGTGTTAAGGTGCTTATATTCTAATGGGAAAGTAGACGTATAAATCAGTATTTGTTGATGTCTTATTTCCTTTTAAAAAAAAGTATTTTCATCTGTGATTTTCTCATTCTATTGGTAGTGCTCACTTTTCTTTGAGATATCTTGAAAGTTCATCCCCAAATGCCTGAAAATGGTCTTACCTCCATCCCTCACACAGTTTGATCTTCATCATGCACTATTTCCAGTTTTATATCCTTCCTGAAATTCTTTATATCCACTTTCTCATCTAGTACAACAAGGTGGCTGAGTACAAAAATTTTGCTGTTATCAGTGATTTGATATTTGCTGTGGAAACATTGACAGATTCCGTTTTTTTATGTTAACAAAGACTCCTAGTTGTATCCATAGTCGATGCTCTCAGGATGATCTTAGTTTGGTCTTTTGCCAAGTTTTCTACAGGCTTATTTCCTCTACATTACTTACCACTGTTTTATTAGGCTCTACTGTTCTGACTTTTCTGTTGTTGATCTTTCATTCAAACAAATAGATTGTGTTTGCCCGCTGAAGTGTTTTCCTAGTTCATTTAAGCCCTTCTAATGGCTTCTGTTTTATATTGGATACATTTTTCCAGGAAATAAGTTAAGCTAAAATCAGTATCTTTTTTTAAAATCAGGTTTATAAGAGTTAAAAGCTTGTTTTTAAATAGATTTGATGGAGCTCTTGTACTTTGTAGACTGCCTTCTCATCTTTATCCTCCTCATATGGGAGGTTGATTTTTCCCTTTGTCTAGTCAGTGATCTTGACGATGCACAGACAACCATATCTGTTATTGATGGTAAACCTTTATCTGTTAAGATTTAGAAAATAAAATCAGTTTTGTGCCATGTTCTTCCAAGTCTCTTTCTAAAAATAATATTCACATTATATAGTCGGGACATTCCTGAGTATACTAGGTATGGAGTTCTTTGATTATGTAGTGCCTTGTACATAATAGGTCTGTCATAAATGCCTTTGAATTTCTTAACTCCAAATCATATTTTCCAGTATTTTTTTTACTGACCTTTTGCCATAACTTCATATTCTATTTATTTATTTGAACTTTTTAATTTTCATTTATATTTTTAATAAATAGCATTTTTCCCATTTCATGTAAATATTTTATTTCATTAAATATTTTCCAGTTTCACTAAAATTTTTTTAACATTTATTTTTAAAAAGTTTCAGTTCCAAATTCTTTTCCTCCCTCTGGCCTGTCTCTCACCCCTTAAGAACAAGGCAAACAGTATGGTTTTGGTTTCATATGTATATAGGAAGTCATACAGAACATTTCCATTCCATATGAGTCATACTCCTTTTGGACATCACTGAGAATCAAACTGTAAGTAAATTTGCCTTGGAGAATTTTGTAAAGTTCTTTATAGATTTTCTCTTTTACTTCATCCTTTTCAGCAAATGGTAGGTAATCTAGACTTATCTTCATGGTTTTCTTTTTTAAAAAAACAAGACTGCATGAAAATATATGTTAATAGTTATAGTACATAATGATTCCAATACTAGCGTGATACTAATAACAGCAACAGTAATAGACGGCATTTATCATGTGCTTTGTATATATTATATTATTTAATCCTTACAACACTGAGACTTGGTTTTACAAAGAAACCAAGTCTCCAACTTGTCCGTAGTTACACAGCTATTAAGTGATAACATGATTCAAACCCATTTCTCTCATGACTTCATTGTTGTCTTTTTGCTTATATTTATCATGAGCACTGCAGAGTAAGGTAGTTAAAAGTGTTCCTTATTTCTTATTGCCTTTGGGCATGCAATGAGCCAACTCAGTTAAGTCTTTTATTTACCTTCCCACAAAGAACCCTTCTGTTTCACTGCATCTTCTGGCTCATTTATAGAAAGAATGTCAATATGGATGTGGCTAAATTTTTCTGGTAGAGTATAAATTTTTAAGTCATTGGACAAAATTTTTATTTAGAATATCAGTAATTAAATTAATGCTTATGGATGTTTCAAAATCTGTATGATTATTTTTACCTTTTGACTCTTTTCCACTACTCTGCTATTGCTTCTTTAGACCTAGAAGTGGTCTGCCTAGGCCTGAGGGTTATTTAATATTTTTATCTTCCTCCTGGATATTTTCTTTTATAAATAAATGAAATGTTTTCATATTTGCTTGAGAAATGTAAAAACCTTTAGTTATATTTTAGTAAAATATTAGAAAGGACAGAATTTGACTGAATATATATATATATTAATATTGCTTTTATTTCATTTGACAAGGTTTTTAGTTTTACGGTTTGTCTCTGTTCACTTGGAGAGCATACTACTTATTCATGATAGTTTCACTGAAATACCTGATTAATTTTTCTGAAATATGGTCCAATGTTCTCGAAGGTGTCATTTCATTTATGAGCACTTGAGTTTGAGGATAGGTGTAATGAGAAGTCACTTTTAAATGGTTTTAAACCTCTAGTTAATATTTCATGTGGACACATTCCCCATGAATGGTAGATTGCTGTTCCCTTGCTTTTTAAAAGAATTTTGTTTCAAGCTAAAAGGGGAAAAGTAGTATGTGGCATGATCCTTGTTTCTTAGACTGCAGTGTGATGGGGAATTCTCCCCAGCAATGTAGATTGCAGCTCATCCATGCCTGCTTATCATGTACAGCTCTCATCCATATCCTCCCAAAAGTTTGCTACAGGCAGTCTGCCCGACATGCTGTAGCTTTTCTTCACTTTCTCCCAATATCACAAGTGGAACATACTGGCTATCCACCAGTAATCCCTTCTTTACCGTATGCCCAGGCCATCTTCTCTTACTGCTCCACAATTAATTCTTTTATTACATTCTTTATACTTTCTGTTCTTTGGAGTTTCTCATTGGTTATGTCACAACCTCTTTACACCTACCCTCTGCCTTCTCATTGCCCTCTGGGTGATATTCTTGAGTTCTTTTTTTTTTTTTTGCCTTTTGGAGGGCAATTAGGGTTAAGTAACTTGCCCAAGGTTACATGGCTAGTTTTTTTGTGTGGGTGTTAAGTGTCTGAGGCCGGAACCGAGCTCGGGTCCTCCTGACTCCGGGGCTGGCGCTTTACTCACTGCGCCACCTAGCCACTCCTATTCTTGAGTTCTTTAGAGGTTGTGATGTTCCAAGTCTTGTTGTCATAGAGCAGTATCAGTAAAATTTTGTATTGAATAATGATGGGGTGCTTGGGTTCATTAAAGGTTGTGTATAATTTCTTTAAAATAATCCAGCCCATTCTCCTCTTCATCTCTGGTTTATTGTTCACTTCTGTTATCTATCACAAGATACACACACATACATACATATACACATAATATACCTATACATGCATATATACATACATGCTTACATACATATATGTTTATATATAAAAAATGCTGGACAAGTTCTATAGGATGTCTGTTTATGTTGAAATCTGTATAACATTCTTCTGGCTAAACTCCTTTGAATGATAACAAATCTATTCCAGGAGACTCTGCAATGTTTTGGCCCGATGCAGTTAACACAGGGTCATGCAAATAGCATATGGAGAGTTTCACCATCTGTAGGGATTCCTTCTTTGACCTAGACTTTCTGTGTTAGCTTTCTTTCATTGCAGTGACAAATGCTTGTGGCAGACTTACATCTCACCTCTTTATGATGCTTATCAACAAAAGGTAATTGAGTTGGGTTATTTCTCCTCTTGCTTCTTCCATGGAATCTTGAATGATCTTGATTTATGGATGGAAGATAGCTTGTAAAAGAGCCTGAATGCACAGTGAGATCTTAAAATTCTCTGCATCATTCAGTTAGTTGAAGTATGGTAAATATGTGATCCATTGTTGAAGACTCTGAAAACCTGCTTGTTCTCTACTCATGCCACAATTGAAAATATTCCCAATTCACACATAGATGACTCTTGAAGAGATTTTGTATAAGTAGGAGAGTAGGAATATACATTGATATTAGTTGATGTTTCCTTGGTGATTTCCTGGATGATTTCTTTGTTTGGAAATCAGTAAGATCCAAGGTTTTTTCCATTTTTGGTATCTTCATTTTTCATAAATATCTTGCAAATTCACCCTTCAATGTCCTCACAATTGTATCACTTCTAACACAGATCAGTGCTTCTATTAACTATGCTTGATCCAATCCAACTGTGTGTTTTTTTTTTACCATCTTTGTTTCCTTTAGTGCAATTTCTACTTTTGAAAGCACCTGAGGCATTTTGATGATAGGGTCAAGTGTTGGTGGTTCACTTGTCTTTGATGGATAAAGCAGTTTGTTGTATTAGCTTTTGTAAATAGCTTCAATTTTTCTTCTGTTTTCTTCTTTCCATTTTTATTCTTATATGCCCTTGGTATGATTTTGCTTTGCTAGATTTTTTGCTATACTTTCTTTAGACTGGTTTTACCCTTCACTGCTTCTTTCTGCTTTATCAAATGATAGTACTCATAATAATCCATCATCCTTCTTGGTAAGATTTTACAGATGAGTTAATATTCTAAACTGACTTGGCCTTTGGCAGCCATCTCTATACGCTTGACAAGTAAGTTAAATGTTTGCTGACTAAGGTTTTTTCCAGGCATTTTTGGTCTCTTTGTTGGAGGAATTAATTTACATTGGTTTAACTTCTGATTGAATTTATTATATCTGGTGTTGATGTCATTTCTATTGTTCATTTCCCATTTTTAAATTTTCAATAGATTGTTTAAATAATTCAAGGCTAAATCATTACTATTCTTTTTGATTATTATAAATTTTTATCTTAACTCTGAATGTGGTCTGACTTTACACAGATAGATGGCTCAGGAATTATTCCTACGTCCATAAATCTTTTCCTTGTGTTTTAATATCTTCTTGTAATTGTATTTTAAAATTGCAACTTCTGTTCCTACATGAATTTTGTTTTCCATTAGAATCAAGATTGTTGATCATCTTAATAAAATAAGTCTGACAAGATAGTCTGGCAGTGAATTCAGATCTGACCTAGTAGATAAAATATGGTATGATATGTGGTCATCTCTGTGTAAGAAAGGCTAGAAACAAATTTTTTTGGAGTTATTTAGCCAGTGAAAGGAAAGGATATGGTGAATCTTTCAGAATTTATTCACTGAAAATGAAGATTAATTGGTTACAAAAATTAACAGGCCTTCAAATTGAGTCTTTCACTATGTCCTTTCATTGATGAATACATGCTCCTAGGTATGTGTATGTGCAAATAGCACTAATAGAGATGGGGCCTGGACCTATGATTTACATGGTATAGAGACCACTCAGGTGAAGGGACTTTTACCTGTGCAACTCAGCATGTTCCTGTAGACACAGTTACACCACTGAGAGGTTAGATGATTTGTCTGAGGTTACAGACTCAAGACTTTAATTCAAATTTTCTTTGTCCCACAGAAGCAGACTCAGAATAATTTGTAAATTATCCACAATTCTCACTTCAACCTTTTTGTTAATATGAAAGCTTAGAATACTTTAAGAATACTCTAATTTACCTGAGAAGGTGCTCCTTCTTTTTAATTTTAGTGTTACTCTGGAAAAGGTGAGATGCTAGGAATGTGTTTTAGTAGGCTCATGTTTCTCATGGAAATTTTATATACACACATGTATGTATGCGTGTGTGTATATGTACATTATATTACATATATGACAAACACACATATATACCACACTTTATATAGATCCTCTTCACTGTCTTCAGTTTGTTTTTAAAATTTACCTTTAGGCAACTCCTCCTCCACTTTCTACTTTTTACTTGATGATGATGATGATGTTGGAATGTATAGAATACTTTATGGTTTACAAAACACTTTGTATACCATTATTATATTTGATCTTCAAGACAGGCCTATGAGGAAGGTAGTTGACATGTTTATAAAACAGTCGATATTTATTATGCCCATTTTTCCTTCATGAGGTTCTAGGATTGTGACATCATCACAATAAGTGGCAGAACAGAAATTTAGCAAGATCTTTTTGACTCTAAGTGTACTGCTCTTTCTGCTCTACCATAGCTGTATTGCATGGTAAAAGTTTCTGTCAAGAATAGAGGGTGTGGGGGTGAGTGGCAGCAAGTTGGTTTTTCTGTTCCTGAATGTTGAAAACTTTGCTAGGACCTGCTTGCCTCACCTCACCTCACCTCTTGCTGGCCCTGCAGCATTTTTGACTGAAGTAGGGTTTGTAATCAGGAGACTCTGATAGGTTTGTACACACTGACTGACACAGCTTCTGCACATGTTTATTTCTCCACCTATTTCTCTTCATTTGACTGTAACTGCAGCAACACTTAACAGGTAGAAAGCAATACAGACAGCCCAGGGGATTGGTTTTCTGCTTCGATTTTAGACATCTGCCATTAAAATTTTTCTCCACAGAAATCTTGGCCTCTGTGAATCACAGGAAGGTTTAAACAACATGGTTTGAGAAACATTGGCATAAATATACAATTCTTTATATAGAAACAGTTTGTATTATTATGGGTCTTACTTGAAGTGGTATTTATTTAATGTAAATACAAAGCTTGTGTTAGAATAAGTGAAAGTGGAATGGGATAGAAAATCGTATCAGCACACCTCAGTTCTGGAAATATTTTTGAGGGTTGTTGTTCAGTCATTTCAGACTCTTCGTGACCCCATTTGGGGTTTTCTTGGCAAAGCTACTGGAATGGTTTGCCATTTCCTTTTGCAGCTCATTTTTCAGATGAACAAACTGAGGCAAACAGGGTTCAATGACTTGCCCAGAGTCACAAAGCTAGTACATGTCTGTGGCTAGATTTGAACTCAAGAAGATGAGTCTTCCAGACTTTAGGCCTAGCACTGTGCCACTTTTTTTTTTTTTGCTTTTTGGAGGGCAATTTGGGGTTAAGTGACTTGCTCAAGGTCACACGGCTAGTTTTTGTGTTAAGTGTCTGATGCTGGATTTGAACTCAGGTTCTCCTGACTCCAGGGCCAGTGCTCAATTCATTGCGCCACCTAGCTGCCTGCACTATGCCACTTTTTGAAAGAGTTACATTAGAGAGCTATCTGGATACACAGCAGAGAGGTTGACAAACTGATCCTAGTAAAAATTCAAGGGTAAGCCAAAGTTGGAAATCAAAGAATGTTCTTCAGAATAACCTAGGGAGATGGGACCACTGACTTACTTTCTAAAGTTCATAGATGATTCTTTCATAAAGGTATTTTTTTGCCCTTGAAAATATTCTTTGACTTGTGTATATAATTATAATTGGTATTTTAAAGATATAATCTCAATGAGACTCAAAACAAAAGTCTTTTGTCTTCAGTTATGAACAGTGTTTTTTTTTTTCTTTCCAGAGACTAAATCCTGAAATACGACATGTAGATTTGGAAATATTATAAATTTGATGGAATATCCTTGGTGAACACTCTTGGAAACAGTTTTATCCAGTACTAAGCAAAACCACAGTGATAGCAGCACCTTACCTCCTCTACCAGCTTTCCTTATGCTGAAGAAATCAGCAAAATGCAGAAGCCATTTTGGGGGAAGAATCTTAGGGGAAGTGTCTTTTGTGACCAGGCTATCTAACTGGCCACAGAACTAAAACTGCTTATATTGTTCCTACATGAGAAATGCTACAAGTTGAATTCATCTGAAAAATCATGTTTTTGAGTTTCAGTAGATGCATTTTTCATTTCTTATTCTTGGTTTCTTTCCCATGTCAGCCTTTCATTTTGTATAGTATTTCACGATCATGCTTCTTTTCTTTATACTAGTAAACTTAGATGGAGTCTGTAGGACTATTATTTATAATACTGAGGCCACTGAGTGCTTTTCTCCATCACAGTATCCCAGTTCTCAATACACTGGCATATTCTAGGTGAGTGGTGTGTAGTTCCTTCTCTTAGTGAAATGGTACTTTGTGTCTACCCTTGCTTATAGAGCTTGGAATCCCATTTCTACTTGTTTAGTGATTCTTGACCTGGCTCCTAACAACAAACATTTTTCCTTTTTAAATATGGTAAACTGTATATGTTGGGTCTAGGGGTGATGCAATTACTGGACTGAATGAAAGCATTCTTGATGGAATCTTTAGAGCCTCTATTTTTCTGTGTACTATTCTTTTTACTTCATTTTGAGTAATATTTATTAATATAAGGAATTATAACACGATCTTGGGAATTTTCTAGGGACTATGGACTTGTGCAGGCTGCTTTTTTTTCACATTTCAGTAATACCACAATATGTATTTACTAGGAAACAAGGTATACATCAAGTTTTAATGTTCTGTAAAATATATTAGAAATATTTATAATTTTACAGACAGGAAGACATTTTTAATTTATTTAAGCAGAGACTCAACTTATGTAAAATCTGAATTGTGGATTATTTCTTATTTTAAAGTAAGCCTCTCACCTGTGAAGTAAAACTTATTCTGAAAACTATATGAGTGACTTTCATAATATTGATTGCATAGATTAAGATACCTCATTTGTGGGTTTCTAATATTTACCCAAATAGGCATTCAGCACAGCTAGATTGGCGATAACAGATAATTTAACCAAATAGTTTTCTAATGACTCAGTTGTTGAGGTAACATGGTTTAGTTCACTAGTTGGAAAATTAATAAAAAGAACTGCAGCTGTAATCTACCTTTTCTCCAAATCAACCACTTCTTTGTGCATTTTAGATTTATTAGGTAGAACTGAGCATTGGCCCATGAAAGAGTAGGAACAAGGTGAAATTTAATAATGATTCCATTGCTAGGTTAACTGGTGCTTTAGAAGAGAGCACATGTTTTGATAGTTTCCAAAAATTATTTGGACTGAATTTTGTAAACTACGGCTAGATACAGTTCTGGAGACTAAACTATCAGCATTTAGGGATGGTTAGGTGGTGCAGTGTATAGAGCACTGGCCCTGGAGTCAGGAGGACCTGAGTTCAAATACAGCCTCAGACACAACACAAAAACTAGCCGTGTGACCTTGGGCAAGTCACTTAATCCCAGTTGCCCTCCAAAAAGAAAAAAAAATCAGCATTTGATCCAGTGGTTTGCAATGGTATTTTTTAAATCCTAAAATGTCATTTACCGGGAAATTATAAGAATTTAGACTGGCATAGATTTTTGACTGTTACTGAGCATTGTATATGCTATGAATTTTAATTGAAATGACATTCCAAAAAGTTTTTTTAAGGAACATGAAATTACACATAATGTATATAATTTTATGCCATGTTCATGTGGCATCAGATTCCTTAACCCCATTTTTGTTTTTCCAATCTGTTTTTTTTTTTTTTTTTACTAATTTCCTCTATCCTCTCTTTCTCCATGCCTCCCATCAGCTAATTGTTGTCCTGTGTAAGTGCCATCTGCAAAGAAGCTGGCTATAATCCAACTTCTATTATAATTGTTAATTTATAAAATTTAACAGAGACATTAGGATTAACCCTTTAAAAATTAAGTAAAAGCTTGAGACTGGTGTATAAAAGTTATTTAGACATTTTAGATTCTTCGAAGGTCCTCCTGAAAAAAAGATGAAAAGTGTGTTTTTGATTCTTGATGACTCTTTGTTTTAATGTGGTTCTAATTTATGTTACACTTCAACATTTCCTGTGTTGATGATAACACCCATCATTGGAGAACCTTAATGATTCAATGCTGTCACTGCTTTTTCTTTACTTCCATTTCTCCTTTAGTTTCAGGTGGTTTTAAATCAAATTTTATACATGGGATCAAAGTTGAATACTTAAGTGTTTAGCAATTTGGAGACTAGAAAATTAATTAAAAAATTAAAAATCATTCTCTCACTAGACCTTATTGTCTTCATTTTTAACTTTAAACAGATTAAAATTATATAGTCAGAGAATTGGAATTCTTATAAACTGAGAGGCATACTATATAGGCAGAAAGGTATCATTTTTCTTTTTTACTTGAAATAGTTCTAAAGTTTTATGCTCCCACCAGCTTAAATTATAAGGACTTAAAACTACACATGAATAATTTGAGGAAAATGTAATCTATGAGATAAAAGTAGCAAAATATCCATTATTGGGGGGGTATGAATAAAATAGTTCTAATATCTACAGTGTTAATGTACCAGTTATGATACATGACATAATAATATGTATGTGTCATATACATGCATATTTCTATAAACTAGGTAGAATGTGATATAAATAATCTAAAATGAGAAATAGGGATTATTTCTGCTTATAGTTTTCCTTAATTATATAAACCAAGTTATCCAAGAGTATTTTAATTTTGAGGCAAATCCAGAAATTTGTTTTCTGAATTTTTTGAGATTTATTTTAAGCATTATAATTCAGATTTCCCATCAAATTGTGCAGATTATATTAAAGAAGAAAAGATGTTCCTTAGATGTCAGTGATTAGAATTAAGTAGAACAGGTCTTGCATGGTGCCTTGAAGAGAAGTAAATTAGACATGGACAAGCAGGACATTCTAGCTGCCAAAGGTTCTTTATTCCTGAGTAGCTCTAGCTAACATTGGGGAACTTTCAGTAAGAATGGCATAGCTTTTCTTAACTCTTTATAGTTCATAAGAAGTGAAGTGATCTTTAATCATAATCTTTAATGTAAGAGTGCATATTCTTACACCATGGCAATGACAAACTTATTTTAGAATGGGTATCCAGCCTAATTTTGATTAGAAACTTGAGTCATACTTAGCATAAGAGGCCTGTTGCTGTAACTAGTCTCCAATACTCTGGAGAAAGATATGGTATTAAAATTATTAAATACTTGCTGACATTCAGATCAGAAACATTTACCAACATTAAAAATAATAAATAAAGCTAATCAAATATGACCAAATTAAACCAAATGTCAAATTATCACATTGCTAGGGGTTGTGATATATGGTCTTTACTGACATTTTTCATAATTCAAATAATGATTTCTACTTCTACTTTAAATTTTACATATTTTTCAAGGAAACTTGTTTTGAGATGTTGAAAGTTGGGTACCACAGAAAACTTGCAAAAACATTTAGAGTGCATGTTTTCCTTATCCTTTGGAAGCAAAGCTTTGTAAGGTACTTACAGAACAGATTTGTTTAGCAGTCTTTATTTTGCATACAAGTTTAGTACCATATCTAAAATGTGGTTTTGTGGAGAAGAGACAATTCTGATTTCTCTTGGTTTACCTTTCATCTGTTTATGTTATTAGTAAAGTAAGTTGGCCATGATGCTTCCTTTTTTCCCTCAATAAATGTCATATGCAAAGAAGAGCAGCTATCCTTTTGATTTGGGATTGGAGAAACAGTAAAATGAATGTTGAACTCTTGTACACATCACATGCTAATGATCCACTGGTAGTCTGTTAGTTTCACACACCTATTAACTAACTTAAGAATTTCACATATATTTTTGAACGAAATTCTGTGTGTTTTTGTAAATAGTAAGAGTTTATTGTTTTCCTCCTGCAAAACTAAAAATATTCTAACTAATTATGGAGAGACTTTATAGCTACTTTATGTGTCAGAAATACTGTTATTTATGCACATAGAAATCATCAAACCTGTATGAGCCAGGAAAGTGATGATAATAACTTCTTATTTTATCATATTTGCATTTTGGGAGGTCTTTGATAGTTGTTAATCAAGTTTGTTTTGCATTTTGACATATACATAGATAGGGGATAGAAAATACAGATGAAGGGGTGGCCAGGTGGCTCAGTGAGTAAGAGCACTGGCTCCAGTGTTGGGATGACCTGGAGATCGAATCCCGAGCTAAGACACTCAGCACCACACCCAGAAATAACTGGCCGTGTAACCTTGAGCAAGTTACTTAACCCCAATTGCTTAAAAAAAAAAATAAACATATCATCTATGTTTTGCAGAAGCCCTTGATACACAAAGATGCTATGAGTTTGAGTTTTTTTTTTTCATTCAAGACACACATAATAGAATAATTTTTAAAAATTTAAGGTTTGGGGAAAGTGCAGTTATCTCCTAAAGTTTCAACAAAGTAGGCTGAAAAGAAAGGCACCACAAGGTATTGTTTATATGTTAGAAAACAGAATTAAATGGTGAATATATATCACACCTTATAGTTATTTAAATATAATTAAAATCATAGTACTGTTTATTTTTATATGCTTAGACTGAAGTACAGAGGAGAAGCAGAGGATAGTAAAGGAATTGGAAACAAGTCATTTGCTCATTTTATTATAGGTAAGGTAACCAAATATGTTGCATTATTTTAAGTTATGCTTTTAATGGTTAAGAGCAGCTATGATTATCTTTTTTTGCCTGACCAGAGGGGGCTGGAGTATTTGAATTTTGAGGCAAGCCCAGAAACTTGTCTTCTGAGTTTTTTGAGATTTTAAGCATTATAATTCAGATTCCCATCAAATTGTACAAACTATCTTAAAGGAAAAAGATGCTTCTTCATTGTCAGTGATTAGAATCAAGTATAACACCTTTGAAGCTGTATCAGCAATGCCATATTCACAATGCCTATAGAGATTACAAATAT